>NC_041385.1:246651642-246699020 GCF_002162155.2 Triticum dicoccoides
GCCATGCGCCTCGGCAGCCAAGGGCCGCCGCCGCTCCGCCGGGGGACCGGGGCCGGGGCCGCCGGGTACTCGAGGACGAAGTGGAGCATGCGCCTGGGGATGTCCCATCACAGGCGGCGGACGTCGGTGTTATGGCGCCCCCTCACCGGCGCGTTGTTGGTGGAGGCGAACTGCTCCTCGTGGCGGCGTTGGAAGTACGCCGCACAATGCGTGTGGTTGCTGGCGGCGTACTCCGGACGGCCCCGCACTTCCTCCGGCAGGGAGGCCCGAACACACGCGATCTCGGCGTGGAAGCGGTCAACGTCGGGCTGTGGGGGACGGGGACGCCTCCAGTGTTGAGCCTCCACCGCCCCGTCAAGCGCATGTTAGGCGGCGCTGGGTAGTTCGTCTCGTGGAGGAGGTAGGCCTCCCACTCGTGTAGGTGGCGGCGGCCGAAGCCATCGACCGCCACTCCATCGCCGGGAAATCGCTCTCCCATCGGCGGTTGCTGACGCGGTGGCTGTGGACGGGGAGAGAGCGAGACGATATAGAGACGTCGGCAGCGAGAGAGGGACTGCGAGCGAAGGAGAGTGCATCCACCGGCGAGGTAAGGGGCGCCTTTTATAGCGGCCGGGGGCTGGCAGACGTGTGTACGCGTGGCGCGCGTCGCCGCGCCATTCTTGCTGATACGTCTCCAACATATCTACTTTCCCTAACAGTTTTCCTCTTGTTTTGGACTCTAATTTGCATGATTTGAATGAAACTAACACGGACTGACGCTGTTTTCACCAGAACTGCCATGGTGTTGTTTTTGTACAGAAATAAAAGTTCACAGATTGGAACAAAACTTTGTGAGGATTTTTTATACAATAAAAGAGAATTTGTGGAGCCAAGAACCACCGGAGGGGGGCACCTGGGTGGGCACAACCCACCAGGGCGCGCCCCCCTCTAGGCACGCCCAGGTGGGTTGTCCCCACCTGGTGGCCCTGCAGACTTCAACCCTGATACTATAAAGTCATATTTTCGGAGAAAACAATCAGGGAGGAAGAATTATCGCATTTCAAGAGACGGAGCCGCCTCCACCTCCTGTTCTTCATCGGGAGGCTAGATCGGGAGTCCGTTTGGGGCTCCGGATAGGGGGATCTTCGATCTTTATCATCACCAACCCTTCTCCATCGCCAATTCCATGATGCTCCCCACCGGGAGTGAGTAATTCCTTCATAGGCTCGCTGGTCGGTGAGGAGTTGGATGAGATTCATCATGTAATCGAGTTAGTTTTGTTAGGGCTTGAACCCTAGTATCCATTATGTTCTGAGATTGATGTTGCTATGACTTTGTCATGCTTAATGCTTGCCACTTTGGGCCCGGGTGCCATGATTTCAGATCTGAACCGTTTATGTTATCACCATTATATCTATGTTCTAGATCCGATCTTGAAAGTTATAGTCACCCACTACGTGTTATGATCCGGCAAACCCGCAGTGACAGAAGTCGAAACACTTCCCGGTGATGACCGTAGTTTGAGGAGTTCATGTATTCACCGTGTGCTAATGCTTTGTTTCGGTTCTCTATTAAAAGGAGATCTTAATATCCCTTAGTTTCCAATAGGACCCCGCTGCCACAGGAGGGTAGGACAAAAGATGTCATGCAAATTATTTCCATAAGCACGTATGACTATTTACGAAATACATACCTACATTATATTTATGAACTGGAGCTAGTGCCGTATCGCCCTAGGTTATGACTGTTATATGATGAATATCATCCAACGAATTCACCGATCCAATGCCTACGAATTTCTCTCATATTGCTCTTGCTAAGTTACTATTGCCATTGTTACTGTTACACTTGCTACAAAATCATTGTTATCACTGTGACCGTTATATTTATGAACTGGAGCTAGTGCCGTACCGCCCTAGGTTATGACTGTTATATGATGAATATCATCCGACAAATTCACCGATCCAATGCCTATGAATTTCTCATATTGTTCTTTCTAAGTTACTGATACATCTCCAACATATCTATAATTTTTTATTGTTCCATGCTATTATATTATCCATCTTGGATGTTTTATATGCATTGATATGCTATTTTATATAATTTTTGGGACTAACCCATTAACCTAGAGCCCAGTGCCAGTTTCAGTTTTTTCCTTGTTTTCGAGTTTTACAGAAAAGGAATACCAAACGGAGACCAATTGACCTGAAAATTTACGGAGATTATTTTTGGACCAGAAGAAGCCCATGGAGCATCGGAGATGGACCAGAAGAGTCCCGAGGCCACCATGAGGGTAGAGGGCCCGCCCTACTCCCCTAGGCGCGCCCCCTACCTCGTGGCTGCCTCGTGGACCCCCTGACTTGTTCCCGATGCCAACACCTCTTATATATCCCCAAACTTCTAGAACAGAACCAAGATCGGGAGTTCCGCCGCTACAAGCCTATGTAGCCACCAAAAACCAATCGGGACCCTGTTCCAGCACCCTGCCGGAGGGGGGAATTATCACTGGTGGCCATCTTCATCATCCCGGCGCTCTCCATGACGAGGAGGGAGTAGTTCACCCTCGGGGCTGAGGGTATGTTCCGGTAGCTATGTGTTTGATCTCTCTCTCTCTCGCTCTCTCTCTCGTGTTTTTTATTTGGCACAATCTTGATGTACCGCAAGCTTTGCTACTATACTTGGATCTTATGATGTTTCTACCCCTCTACCTTCTTGTAACGGATTGAGTTTTACCTTTGAAGTTATCTTATCAGATTGAGTCTTTAAGGATTTGAGAACACTTGATGTATGTCTTGCATGTGCTTATCTGTGGTGACAATGGGATATTCATGTGATCCACTTGATGTATGTTTTTGTGATCAACTTGCGGGTTCTGTGACCTTTGTGAACTTATGCATAGGGGTTGGCACACGTTTTCGTCTTGACTCTCCAGTGGAAACTTTGGGGCACTCTTTGAAGTTCTTTGTGTTGGTTTGAATAGATGAATCTGAGATTGGTTGATGCATATCATATAATCAAACTCACAGATACTTATGGTGACATTGGAGTATCTAGGTGACATTAGGGTTTTGGTTGATGTGTGTCTTAAGGTGTTATTTTACTACGAACTCGAGGGCTGTTTGTGACACTTATAGGAATAGCCCAATGGATTGATCGGAAAGAATAACTTTGAGGTGGTTTCGTACCATACAATAATCTCTTCGTTTATTCTCCGCTATTAGTAACTTTGGAGTGACTCTTTGTTGCATGTTGAGGAATTGTTATATGATCTAATTATGTTATCATTGTTGAGAGAACTTGCACTCATGAAAGTATGAACCCTAGGCCTTGTTTTGAAGCACTGCAATACCGTTTTCGCTCACTTTTGTTACTTGCTACCTTGCTGTTTTTATATTTTCATATTATAAAAACCCATATCTGACATCCATATTAAAATTGTTTCAGCATCTCTTCGCCGAACTAGTGCACCTATACAATTACCATGGTACTGGGTGTGTTGGGGACACAAGAGACTCTTTGTTATTTGGTTGCAGGGTTGTTTGAGAGAGACCACCTTCATCCTACGCCTCCCACGGATTGATAAACCTTAGGTCATTCACTTGAGGAAAATATGCTAATGTCCTACAAAACTCTGCGCTTGGAGGCCCAACACGAGTCTACAAGAAGAAGGTTGCATAGTAGACATCAAGCTCTTTTCTGGCGCCGTTGTCAGGGAGGTGAGTGCTTGAAGGTATATCTTTAGATCTTGCAACTGAATCTTTTAGTTTCTTGTTTTATCACTAGTTTAGTTTATAAAAGAAAACTACAAAAAAATAGAATTGAGGTTGCCTCATATGCTTCATCTTTTTAATGTCTTTCGTGAAAATAAGGATTCCGATAATTGTACCAAAGTGTTAGAAGAAGAATGCAATAGAATGTTTGGCATACAATCTTTGAATTATGAGCATGATTACAATGTTGTTTGTATGAATTCTTTGAATATCCATAGTACTAATGATGATTGCACTAGTCATGATAAAAAAATGTTTCTTATAAGCATGTCGACTTTTGTGGAGTGCATAGAGTTTGCTGTTACATACCATAAAGGGAAGATAGATTTTGTAAGAGGCATAAGTATTTAGAAACTAAATGGTTGCGAGAGAGGCTAGATGTTTGTGCTGAAAATTTAAATTTTCTTCGTTGTCCTTGTGAACTTTGCAATGAACGTGGTCATTTAAATCTCCAATGCAAATTGTTTCATGATGGAATCGTGTCCAAAAATTGTGATGACTTGATTTCCCTTGCACATCATAATGAACTTAGTTTGCTTCTGGGTTATGAAGAAATGAAACGTATAACTAAGGATATTCCAGAATTTTGCCTTGAGAGAGTTCTTGATTTTGATCTAGAAGAAATTTATATGTATTGTGCGGTGAATTGCATTGAAAATCCTTATATTGCCAATTACGTAAAGACAAGAAAACAAATAGAAGATAAAGAGAATACTAATGAAAGGGAAGATGTTTCCCAATATCCTCCTACTCTTTCTTATGATGAATCAGGTAACGAGGAGGAGCTTTCTATTCAGCCAATCTCATTAATAAGGAGCTCCAAAAAGATGATTAAACCCACACATAATGTGGAGAAGAAAAAGGAAAGACGGAGAAGCAGAGGTAAACAGGTATCCCTCCCAAATGATGTTGCTCCTATTATTGTTATGCCTATTACTCATTGTGATGATAATAATTGTTATACTATTGGTGATATCCATACTATTAATGATGTGAGTGTTTATGCTTATGATATGCAAAGGCCCAAGCTTGGGGATGCTATGTTTGATGAGAATGACATGTTTGAGAATTTATTTGCTGCAATTAATGTTTGTCCCAAGCTTGGGGATGCTATGTTTAATGAAGATGATATTTTTAGTCTCCCAAGTTTTGATATGCAAATTTATTATGATGATAGCATGCCTCCTATTTATGATGATTATATTGATGAAAGTGGGTTTGGAAGAGTGTCAACTTTTGGAAGTAATGATCCCACTATTTTGGAGGGTGTTGAATCTTATTGTGATAATTATGAAAGTGGATTTGGAGAGGTCATGACTTTATTTAGTAACAATTCCACTATCTTGGAAGAGGTTTCAATTGATTATGATGAGAACAAAGTTGCTACTTATGATGATTATTGTGATGATACTTATGTTATAAAAAGTAGTGATGATTATATTTATAAAACTTGTCATGATTATGATTACCCTTTTCTGAACATTACTCTTTTAATGTGGAAACAATTTATAACATTCGAGTTTCTTATGATACTCCCACTATTCCAAATGAGAAGAATTTTGCCTATGTGGAGAGTAGTAAATTGTCTATGCTTGTAGATCATGAAAAGAATGACTTATGTGATGGTTATATTGTTGAATTAATTTGTGATGCTACTGAAAATTATTATAAGGGAGGAATATATGCTTGTAGGAATTGCAATAATATCAAGTTTCCTCTCTACTGGCTTAAAGTTTTGAACTTATGCTTGCATTGCCTTCCTATGCTAGTTGATTCTTGTTCCCATAAGTTGTTTGCTCACAAAATCCCTATGCATAGGAAGTGGGTTAGACTTAAATGTGCTAGTCATATGCTTCATGATGCTCCCATTATGTTTCAATTCTTATCTTTCATGTGAGCATCGTTGAAATCATCATGCCTAGCTAAAAGGCATTAAAGAAACGCGCTTGTTGGGAGACAACCCAATATTTACCCCTACTGTTTTTGTGCACATGATTATGATACTGTAGTAATCATTTTTATAGCTTTTGTTTCAATAAAGTGCCAAGTAAAGCCTTTGGGATAGTGTGGATGATAGTTGACTCAATTCTGTGCCAAAACAGAAACTTTTGCGCTCAGTCCAGGAAATTTGAAAAGTCACTGAAACATGCTTTTGATCTGAATTTTTGACAAAAGATTGATATACAAATTTCCTAGATTGTCCTAATTGTTCACAATTTTTGGAGTTACATAAGTATGGAAAGTTTCCAGATTACTGGCTATTCTGTTTTTGACAGACTCTGTTTTCTATGTGTTGTTTGCTTATTTTGATGAATCTATGAGTAGTATCAGAGGGTATGAACCATGGAGAAGTTGGAATACAGTAGATACAACACCAGTATGAATTTAGAGTGAGTTCACAACAGTACCTAAGTGGTGATTTATTTTCTTATACTAACGGAGCTTACAAGTTTTCTGTTGAGGTTTTTGTTGTGAAGTTTTCAAGTTTTGGGTGAAGTTTTGATGGACTAAGGAATAAGGAGTGGAAAGAGCCTAAGCTTGGGGATTCCCAAGGCACCCCAAGGTAACATTCAAGGACAACCAAGCATCTAAGCTTGGGGATGCCCCGGAAGGCATCCCCTCTTTCGTCTTTGTTCATCGGTAACTTTACTTGGAGCTATATTTATTCACCACATGATATGTGTTTTGCTTGGAGCATCATTTTATTTTATTAGGATTTGCTTGCTGCTTGAATAATATCCTAAGATCTGAAATTCTTCAATGTTAAGAGTCTTCACATAGTTGCACAATTATTCGACTACTCATTGATCTTCACTTATATCTTTTGGAGTAGTTTGTCTTTGCTCTAGTGTTTCACTTGTATCTTTTTAGAGCACGATGGTGGTTTTATTTTGAAGAAATTGATGAACCCTCATGCTTCACTTATGTTATTTTAGAGTCTTAAACAACATGGTAATTTGCTTTGGTTATAAATTTAGTCCTAATATGATAGGCATCCAAGAGGGATATAATAAAAACTTTCATATAAAGTGCATTGAATACTATGAGAAGTTTGATTCTTTATGATTGTTTTGAGATATGAAGATGGTGATATTAGAGTCATGCTAGTGGAGTAATTTTGAATTTGAGAGATACTTGTGTTAAAGTTTGTGATTCCCGTAGCATGCACGTATGGTGAACCGTTATGTGATGAAGTCGGAGCATGATTATTTATTGATTGTCATCCTTTGTGTGGAGGTCGGGATCGAGCGATGGTTAACTCCTACCAACCCTTCCCCTAGGAGCATGCGTGTAGTACTTTGTTTCGATGACTAATAGACTTTTGCAATAAGTATGTGAGTTCTTTATGACTAATGTTGAGTCCATGGATTATACGCACTCTCACCCTTCCACCATTGCTAGCCTCTCTTGTGCCGGGCAACTTTTGCCGATACCATACACCCACCATATACCTTCCTCAAAACAGCCACCATACCTACTATTATGGCAATTCCATAGCCATTCCAAGATATATTGCCATGCAACTTTCCACCATTCCGTTTATTATGAGATGCTTTATCATTGTCATATTGCTTTGCATGATCATGTAGTTGACATCATATTTGTGGCAAAGCCACCTTTCATAATTCTTTCATACATGTCACTCTTGATTCATTGCACATCCCGGTACACCGCCGGAGGCATTCATATAGAGTCATATTTTGTTCTAAGTATCGAGTTGTAATTCTTGAGTTGTGAGTAAATAAAAGTGTGATCTTCATTATTAGAGCATTGTCCCAGTGAGGAAAGGATGATGGAGACTATGATTCCCCCACAAGTTGGGATGAGACTTCGGACGGAAAAAAAGGCCAAAAAAAGAGAAGGCCCAAAAAACAAAAAGAGAGAGAAAAAGAGAGATGGGGCAATGCTACTATCCTTTTACCACACTTGTGCTTCAAAGTAGCACCATGATCTTCATGAATCATGATAGAGAGTCTCTTATTTTGTCACTTTCATATACTAGTGGGAATTTTTCATTATAGAACTTGGCTTGTATATTCCAACGATGGGCTTCCTCAACTGCCCTAGGTCTTCATGAGCAAGCAAGTTGGATGCACACCCACTTAGTTTCTTTTTGAGCTTTCATAAACTTATAGCTCTAGTGCATTCATTGCACGGCAATCCCTACTCACTCACATTGATATCTATTGATGGGCTTCTCCATAGCCCGTTGATACGCCTAGTTGATGTGAGACTATCTCCTTCTTGTTTTGTCTTCTCCACAACCACCATTCTATTCCACCTATAGTGTTATGTCCATGGTTCACGCTCATGTATTGCGTGAAAGTTGAAAAGGTTTGAGAATACTAAAGTATGAAACAATTGCTTGGCTGAAACCGGGGTTGTGCAAATATTTTGTGTGATGAAGATGGAGCATATCCAGACTATATGATTTTGTAGGGATAATCTTTCTTTGGCCATGTTATTTTGAGAAGACATAATTGCCTTGTTAGTATGCTTGAAGTATTATCGGTTTTATGTCAATATTAAACTTTTCTTTTGAATATGATGGATCTGAATATTCTTGCCACAATAGAGATGATTACATTGATAAATATGTTAGGTAGCATTTCACATCAAAAAATCTGTTTTTATCATTTACCTACTCGAGGACGAGCAGGAATTAAGCTTGGGGATGCTTGATACGTCTCCAACACGTATCTATAATTTTTTATTGTTCCATGCTATTATATTGTCCATCTTGGATGTTTTATATGCTATTTTATATGATTTTTGGGACTAACCAATACTATTGGCAACACACAAGTTGCCTTAGCTAAGAGCATGTCCAGCCGTTCGGCCCCCAGGGGCTTCAATAGCGCCTCCTGGGGGCGAAACAGAGATAGATTCGTCGTGGGGTAGGTTTCTAGCCGCCGCCCCAAGGTCGCCCCGGACGCCATTTTTTAAAATCATACTCAGCCAAAGTTCGGCCAAACACGACACATAATTTGGCGAAATTTTGGCGTTCCATTGTTTTTTGCATATTAAAACCATAATTTGAAAACAAAATAAACTACTACTACTACTACTACTACTACTACTACTACTACTACTACTACTACTACTACTACTACTACTACTACTACTACTACTGCGCGGCCGACGCCCGCCGCGGCGTCCGCCGCCCCCGCCTACAGGCCGAACCGCTTGTCGAAGGCATTGTAGTCGCCGCCATCATCATCGTCCTCCTCCTCCATCATGCCGCCCTTGCTACACCCCTGCCGTGGGTCGCCTTTGCAGACGGGTTTGGTTGGCGGCAGTGCCTCGTCGTCTCTGTCCTCGAGGACGATGACGCCGCCCTCGTCACGGCCGCGGCGCTGAGTGGCAATCTCCTCGAGGACGCGGCACTGGCGCTCCATCTCCATCTAAACGTAGTCCTCGCGCGCCCACTTGAGGGCGGCCTCGTCGTCCATGGCCATGTCCTCGTGCTCGTTCTTCACGGCAACGAGCCACAGCTCCGTCTTCAGCTTGACGAGGCGGGAGGAGGGAGCAGAGGAGCCACGGCCTCCTTCGTAGATGACGAGGGCGCCGCCGTGGGTGCGCCCCCCGAGCGATGTCTCCACGGGCTCGGCCTTGATGCTGGCGACACCGACGAACCGGAGGAGTGGGGGAAGAAGGAGGAGGAAGAGGACCCGCCCGCTGTCGGTGTGAAAACCGGCGGATCTCGGGTAGGGGGTCCCGAACTGTGCGTCTAGGCGGATGGTAACAGGAGACAAGGGACACGATGTTTTTACCCAGGTTCGGGCCCTCTCGATGGAGGTAAAACCCTACTCCTGCTTGATTGATATTGATGATATGGGTAGTACAAGAGTGGATCTACCACGAGATCAAGGAGGCTAAACCCTAGAAGCTAGCCTATGGTATGATTGTTGTAATGGTTGTTGGTCCTACGGACTAAAACCCTCCGGTTTATATAGACACCGGAGAGGGCTAGGGTTATACAAAGTCGGTTACAATGGTAGGAGATCTACATATCCGTATCGCCAAGCTTGCCTTCCGCGCCAAGGAAAGTCCCATTCGGACACGGGACGAAGTCTTCAATCTTGTATCTTCGTAGTCTTGGAGTCCGGCTGTCGATGATAGTTCGGCTATCCGGACACCCCCTAGTCCAGGACTCCCTCAGTAGCCCCTGAACCAGGCTTCAATGACGATGAGTCCGACGCGCATATTGTTCGGCATTGCAAGGCGGGTTCCTCCTCCGAATAACTCATAGAAGATTGTGAACACCAGGATAGTGTCCGGCTCTGCAAAATAAATTCCACATTCCACTGTAGAGAGAATAATATGTACACAAGTTCAATCTGCTGACGTATTTTGGGGCATGACGTCACACCACCACCAAGCTTTTACTTGAATCTTTTTTATTATACCACCTCAGCGTGTTTAGCGAAGCGGTTTCCTTGGCACGTCCTGTCGAAGCAGAGATCGTGTTCCCCTTATTTCGGGATTCCCATCAATACGGACGTGGGTAACCCAACCGCGCCATTGATGGTGGCGCTTGGGAGATAAGCGAGTTTTACCAGGCCGGTGGGGACGCATAGTCTTCGTCCGCCCATATATAAGGGGATAAGGATCCACCTTTTTACCTACGCCTTCTTCCTCCTTTGCTTATCCATCTCCGCGCACTCGAGCTCCAGCGCCCAAGCTCGCACATCTCGCCTCAACCTTCTCCAGCCATGTCCGGAGTGAGAGGCAAGTGGATGGTCTCCTCCGTCATGGAGGAGCACATCGAAAAACTGCGCGGCGCCGGATAGCTGTCCAGCGACATCACGCACCGGCTGCCCGACGAGGGGCAGCTCATCCCCACCCCCAGGCCCCATGAGAGGGTCGTATTCCTTCCCCACTTCCTCCGCGGACTGGGCTTCCCACTTCATCCCTTCGTCCGGGGGCTCATGTACTACTACGGCCTGGACTTCTACGATCTGGCGCCAAACTTCATCCTCAACATCTCGGCGTTTATCGTCATGTGCGAGGCCTTCCTCTGCATCCAGCCCCACTTCGGCTTGTGGCTAAAGACCTTCAATGTCAAGCGGAAGGTAGTGAAGGGCGTCCAAGCGGAGTGCGGAGGCGCCATGGTGGGAAAAATTCCCAACGTCACCTGGCTCGAGGGGGCCTTCATGGAGTCCGTCAAGGGGTGGCAATCGGGGTGGTTCTACATCACCGAGCCGCGTGACCCTAAATGGGCAGCGGCCCCCGAGTTCAGATCTGGTATCCCTATGCAGCTCACCTCCTGGAAAGAGAAGGGCTTGCTATGGGGCAGTTCGGAGGAGCTGACAGGACTCCAGTCCTGTCTCCAGACCTTGGTGAACAAGAAGCTTAGGCTTGTCAATGTGATCCAGGTCATGCTCGTCCGCCGGATTCTCCCCTGCCAACAACGGGCCTTCAATCTGTGGGAGTTTGATCCGGCACAGCACCGGACCCTGAGCGGGCTCTTCGACACGACGTACGAAGCTGCCTGGAGGGTGCTGTTCAAGGGCGGAGAAGCCCCCGCATCCGCGACGGAAGACCGCGGATTCAGCACCAAGCGCCCGGCCGGCGAGGTAAGCTTTGTTATCCTCTATGGGACATTTTTTTTTCATAGTTTGACTCTATTGTGGGATCTAAAACTCCCAATGCCTTTGACAGGACTGGCAGAGGACGTCCGGACAGGTAGACTGTCCGGCTCCCCTCCCCGAAGACCCAGCGGACACCCGTTTGACGGGGCTGCTGGTTCCGGCCCTTTACGTGGTGCCGGAGAAGAAGGCCAAGAAGAAGGCCACGGGAACCCGAAGAAGTTCCCGGCGCCAGGTGATATCGGACTCATCGTCCGATGGCTCTGAGGCGGACTCCTCCCCCGAAGACGAGGAGGATAAAGAAGACTCCCCCCAAGAGGGGGGAGAGAGGAAGAGGAAGGCTTCCCCAACGGGGGAGGCCGAAGGGTCCAAGAGGGGAAGGACCCTTCCTCCGGACAGCTCCGCCAACGCCAATGTTGGCGACGAAGGGTGGCCCTCAAGGGCCAAGCCTCCGGCAAGATCGTAAGTATCCGGATTCCTGAATGATTTATAATTTCTCTTTTATGTCACATAGTGTCCTTCTAATGCCGCACACTACCTGTAGTCCGGCCGAGGACGATCTTCCCGCTTCATCAAGCGGGTCCTTGGCTCCGTCGGATGTAGACTCCATTCCAACTGCCTCCACCCCTCGCGACGCTGAGGATGACGAGGTGGGATCCCAGGAGGGGACCCATCAAGAGGAGGCTCCGGAGGTGCCACAAGGCAGCCTCCCGGACTTTGCGCCGGACTCCATGCCGGAACCCACAGTGGTTCCGGAGTCCGGCAGGCGGCCCCTTCGTAAGAAGGGCAAGACCGTGACACCGGCAGCCTCCATCCAACCGGAGGCGCCGGACAACTTGTTGGAAGCGCTCAACGGCGCTTCCATCGAGGAAGAGCACCGCACTATCATGAGTGCGGTGATACAGAAGGTTCAGCTCGCCAAAAGCGGGCTGACCGAAGCCTGCAGCTGCCTTCTAACATGCTTTGAGGTGAGAAGTTTAAAATATGTAATGTAATACCGCATAGACAGTAGCCCCCGATGCTCGGTTCGGTGTTCGGAAAGAAAAACCGGACTGAGGATCTAATAAAAGATATACGCAGGAGTGCTAAAAATTATGTCAATATGGGTTTGCAGGCTGCGCTGCTAACCTCTGCCGCACTGACTGCGGAGGTCGGTGCTTTGAAGCAGGACCTCGAGCGGGTTGACAATGAGCTCGGCCTGGCCAAGAAGCAGCTCAAGGACAAAGAAGGTGAGTAACACCGTAATAAGTTTGTACCTTGCATAAAAGGATTTTGGTTGCAATAGAAATGACAAGGATAACATGGGCACTGCAGGGGCCACGAACGATGTGGCGACCCTGAAGGAGGCCGTGTCCGCGGCCGAACGCAATGCGACCACGGAACGAGCGGAGCGAGAGAAGCAGGAGGCGCGGGTGGCGGAGGTGCGGCAAGAGCTCCAGGCTCTCATGGAGAAGCATGAGAGTTTGGAGCGCGACTCGAAGACTCGAGAGTCCGAGCTTGCCTCGGCTCTTGAAAGTGCCAAAGCCGCTAAGGCCGAGGCCCATAAGGCCCTCCAGGAGATTGAGGCGGTGAAGAAAATAGCGGCGGGTAAGGCATTTTTCATGCAAAGAAAGCATGTGAATGTAAATTACCTGTTACTTACCCGAATTCGGAGCTCTCCAGGGGCGTTTGCAGATCTGCCTCGCAGCGTGTCCGATGCCGCCGCATTCTACCGGGCCGAGGAGGGGAACTCAACAGAGAAGGTCTTCTGGTCTCAGTACGCTGAGGCCGGACATCTTGTGCCCCCTAGCGACCAGCTGAAGCAGCTGGTCGAGCTCCACAAGGTAGCCGAGCAGGCCATGAAGGGCCTCGTAGTCCGGCTATGGCCTGGAGAGGCCATGCCTGGGAGCTACTTCGGCCTCGTGCGGCGGCTGGTGGATGCGTGCCCCTGGGTGGAAGTCATCAAGCGCTCCGCCTGCATTGAAGGTGCCCGTCGGGCCCTTGCCCGCGCAAAGGTGCATTGGGGCGGGCTGGATGCGGAGAGGCTTATCACGGACGCGACGCCAGCGGGCAAGGAGTATCGTACGCCCGAGATATACTATAAGAGTGTCCTGAAGGGTGCCCGCAAGATTGTGGATGAGTGCCCCAAAGATGTAATTATTGAGTAAACTCGCAATGTGTTATCATGTGCGCTGAAAACTTTGTTCATATGCGCTAAGCAATGCTTACCGATTTAAAATATTACCTTCTGTGCGGCCGTTTATTAAATCTGAGAGATGGCAAGTCGTCGGCTTCAGCCCCCATGCCACGAGTGCTGGGGTGTTCGGGATAAACTTGAGCACTCTTGTTCCCATTTTTGGGTCCATCTAGGGAGGCGCTCAACACAACGAACAAGGCAACCGGACTTATAATGCTTGAACACGCTCACTTAGCCATAGAATTCTATAACTTTAAATTTCGGCGAAGCCCCTAGTATTCGGAAGACCGAGTTCGGGGCGCTATCCACGCCTGGGCCGGACACAGCCGGTTCCTCGCTCTAAGCGGCATAAGTCTTTAGGGACTCGAAAAGACCTCTCGAACAGCGACTAGCTCTCGCCTTATCATGACAGTCAGTTTTAGCTTTCTCCACTGAGGCGCTCGCCCAGCTCAACCGGGGCGCAATCGCAGTGGTTCTCCCAGTGCTACCTTAGCCGACGGAACGGAACGTAGGGTACCAAAACATGGGAGCCGGGCAAACCCAACTATTGACCCAAGACATGATTCGGAGCCGATGCATATAATGCTATAAGTTCGGGGTGCCGCACTTGTGAAAGTGTTCGGACTTATCACACCATAATGCGGGGAACATAAGCCCCTGGTGTATTCGGCCGTACCAAAATGTACGGGTGCAAGATGTAATAAATGAACATATATGTAAAAAAAGAATGCAATTATAAACAAAAAGTGATGCATTGTTTATTCGAGGAATTCTGCCATAGGTGCAGAACGATACAAATAGTGCGGTAAGCAAGGGTTGGACTATTAAAAGTGTCTCCCTCCAGGGGTAGGCTGCGGAATGTTGTATTAAACAGATGTAATGCTCATAATGGAGACCACCTGGGTGTTCGTCGTAGCCATTGTCCCTCCCTGGCTGTTGCATCGTGAGTTCAGCAGATCTACTGCCGGACAGGGCCTCTGGTGGACGGAGTCCTGTGGAAAAAATAAAAAGAAAGAAAAAAGAGTGACACACTTGGGAGCCCCTGGTGTGGTTAAGCCGCACTCTGGGCCTGTCGTGGTCGTGCCCCTCCCCCTATGCCCATGGTATCTCCAGAGCGTAATGATGTACGCGAAGGGCTGGTCTTGCAATCATGCGAGGGCTGGGGTTGGGGCCGCATTGCTACGCGTGCTCGGAACGTGCCAGGTGGTCCTGATTGATGTTACTCCGGGCGCGTTTGGCCATGTGTGGTCGTTTAACGGCCGGACTCGAAAATTGCCTTAACATGCTGCTCTGTACTTCTGCCGCGAGAGCCGCTGTGTGTTCCTCCGTGATGACTCCACGAGGGCCTGGCATCTTGAGCTTAAGGTATGCATAATGCGGCACCGCATTGAACTTTGCGAACGCGGTTCGTCCGAGCAGAGCATGATAGCCACTGCGGAACGGGACTATGTCGAAGATTAACTCCTCGCTTCGGAAATTATCCGGGGATCCGAAGACCACTTCCAGTGTGACTGAGCCTGTACAATTGGCCTCAACACCTGGTATGACGCCTTTGAAGGTCATCTTTGTAGGTTTAATCCTTGAGGGGTCTATGCCCATCTTGCACACTGTATCTTGATAAAGCAGGTTCAGGCTGCTGCCGCCGTCCATCAGGACTCTAGTGAGGTGAAATCCATCGACGATTGGGTCTAAAACCAATGTGGCGAATCCACCATGGCGGATACTGGTAGGGTGGTCCCTTCGATTGAAAGTGATCGGGCAAGAGGACCATGGGTTGAACTTTGGGGCGACTGGCTCCATCGCATACACGTCCCTAAGTGCACGCTTCCGCTCCCTCTTGGGTATGTGGGTTGCGTATATCATGTTTACCATCTGCACTTGTGGAGGGAAACCCTTCTGTCCTCTACTGTTCCGCGGCCGAGTCTCCTCCTCGTCATCGCTGTGCAGCCCCTTGTCATTGTTTTCGGCAATTAATTTGCCTGGCTGCTTGAATACCCAACAATCCCTGTTGGTGTGGTCAGCTGGCTTTTCGGGGGTGCCATGTATCTGGCAAGAGCGGTCGAGTATTCGGTCCAAATTGGACGGACCCGGAGTAGTTCTTTTGAATGGCTTTTTCCGCTGACCGGGTTTAGAGCCTCTGAATCCGGTGTTGACTGCCGTATCCTCAGTGTTGTCGCTGTTAACGTGGCGTTTGTTTTTGTTGCGACGCGACCTGCCATTGTGGTCCTTGTTGTCTGGACTGCCAGAATTTTTGCTGAGGTTGTTACTGCGAGCTAGCCAGCTGTCCTCTCCCGCACAAAAGCGGGTCATGAGTGATGTGAGGGCTGCCATGGATTTCAGCTTTTCCTGTCCTAGGTGCCGGGCCAGCCACTCATCGCGGATGTTATGTTTGAAGGCTGCGAGGGCCTCTGCATCCAGACAGTCGACGATTTGATTTTTCTTTGTTAGGAACCGTGTCCAGAACTGTCTGGCCGATTCGTCTGGCTGCTGAATTATGTGGCTTAGGTCATCGGCGTCTGGTGGTCGCACATATGTGCCCTGAAAGTTGTCGAGGAACGCGGCTTCCAGGTCCTCCCAACACCCAATTGACTCTGCGGGCAAGCTGTTAAGCCAATGCCGAGCTAGTCCTTTAAGCTTGAGTGGGAGATACTTGATGGCGTGGAGATCGTCGCCGCGGGCCATATGGATATGAAGGAGATAATCTTCGATCCAAACCGCGGGGTCTGTTGTGCCATCATAGGATTCAATGTTCACGGGTTTAAACCCATCAGGGATTTGATGATCCATTACTTCGTCTGTGAACCATAGTGGGTGTGCGGCGCCTCTATATTGAGCAATATCGCGACGTAGCTCAAGAGAGCGTTGTCTGCTGTGTTCGGCCCGGCCGGAGTTGCTGTATCCGGCGCGACGGTAGTCGTCGTGGGTCGTGGGGCACCCACGTGATCCGTAGATAGATCTGGATTGTCTTGCCTTGTCCTCCAATATATCCCGCAAGTCTGGCGCATTCCCTTGTGGCTTCGCGCTTTTCGAGCGATGTCGGGGTACGGTTCTGGCGGAGGGCCTAGATGCCTCTCTATCGCGGCCACGAGGTGGTCGGTCTGCCGTATTGTGCGCTGGTGACGAAGGTTTGTATGCTTCCTCCTCTAGTCGGGGGAGCAACTTGCGTTTTGGGTAGCTTTTGGAGGGGCGTTCGAGTTCATACTCTTCGGCCGCGAGGACGTCGGTCCATCTGTCAGCCAGCAGGTCTTGATCAGCTCGAAGTTGTTGCTGCTTCTTTTTTAGGCTGTTCGCCGTGGTCATTAGCCGGCGTTTAAAACGCTCTTGTTCGACGGGATCCTCGGGCACAACGAATTTGTCGTCGTTGAGGCTTGCCTCGTCTCCGGAGGGAGGCATGTAATTGTCATCCTCTATCTCCTCGTCTGCCGCTCTCTCTTGAGGGCTGGCTTCTCCGTCCTCCTGTGCTGAATCTTGCTTGAGGGGGTTGTCTTCGGCACTCTCCGGGGTGTTATTATCTCCGGTGCCGGAATCTCCATTCTTGCTGTGGCGGGATTTAGAGCGGCGCTGCTGACGTCGGCGCTTGGGCTGTTTCTTAGAAGAATCTGCCTCCATTGCTTCTTCGCCGTCCCCATCCTTTGGGGTGTCCACCATGTATATGTCGTATGACGAAGTGGTCTTCCAGTGCCCTGTAGGCGCTGGTTCTTGATCCTCTCCGGCATCGTCGTCCATACCGTCGATGTCTTCGGAGTCGTAGTCTAGCATGTCGGTTAGATCGTCGACAGTGGCTACAAAGTGGGTGGTGGGTGGGCTTTGAATTTCTTCGTCGTCCGCATCCCAACCATCCTGACCGTAGTCCGGCCAGGGCTCTCCTGATAACGAGAGATGCTTTAGCGAATTCAGGATGTCGCCAAAGGGTGAGTGCTGAAAGATGTCCACGGCGGTGAACTCCATGATTGGCGCCCAATCGGATTCGATTGGTAGGGGCGCAGGAGGTTCGGAGTCTGGCAAGGAGTCCGGCACCTCGGAGTCACGAGCTTTATAAGGGACAAGGTCAGTATTCGGCTCCATCGCCATAGCAGCTGCAGCTCCCGAGGCGGTGTCCAGCCACCGGTCCTCGATCTGCACGGTCGGCTCCGAGCTATGGGTCGGAGCGGATTCGTGTGCGGCCTCCAAGGTACTGTCCGGCGGCAGACCTAGATCATGCCCATCGTGACAGTGCGACACGCTCGGCTATGGCTCGAATCCATCGAAGATCGAATCTCTGCGGATGTCAGCCGTGAAGTTTAGGCTTCCAAATCTGACCTGATGGCCAGGGGCGTAGCTTTCGATCTGCTCCAGACGGCCAAGCGAATTGGCTCGCAGTGCAAAGCCGCCGGACACGAAGATCTGTCAGGGGAGAAAAGTCTCACCCTGGACGGCGTTGTTGTTGATTGAAGAAGCCATCGAGCCTATCGGTGACGACACAGAGGAACTCTCAATGAAAGCACCAATGTCGGTGTCAAAACCGGCGGATCTCGGGTAGGGGGTCCCGAACTGTGCGTCTAGGCGGATGGTAACAGGAGACAAGGGACACGATGTTTTGACCCAGGTTCGGGCCCTCTCGATGGAGGTAAAACCCTACTCCTGCTTGATTGATATTGATGATATGGGTAGTACAAGAGTGGATCTACCACGAGATCAAGGAGGCTAAACCCTAGAAGCTAGCCTATGGTATGATTGTTATAATGGTTGTTGGTCCTACGGACTAAAACCCTCCGGTTTATATAGACACCGGAGAGGGTGTCACGCCCAATATACGACACTATCCTAAAGAGACTCGAAGGTCCCACCAAGGATAGAACCGCATATTGAAACGCTTTTGCAAGGTGGATATCATTACATCAACATTACATAATAGACGGGGATACATACAAGAGGCATACAATGCCACACGAATACAACAATACATCATACATAAGAGCAACCATCCGACTACGGATGAAACACAAACAGAAACTCAAACAACATCCACCCTGCTAGCCCAGGCTGCCGACCTGGAACCTATCCCCTGATCGAAGAAGAAGCAGAAGAAGAACTCCAAGACAAGCAAACATCGCTCTCGCGTCATGATCATCGTATAACCTGTACCTGCAATTGTTGTTGTAGTAATCTGTGAGCCACGAGGACTCAGCAATCCCATTACCATGGGTATCAAGACTAGCAAAGCTTAATGGGAAAGGAAGGGGTAAAGTGGTGAGGTTGCAGCAGCGACTAAGCATGATATGGTGGCTAACATATGCAAATGAGAGCGAGAAGAGAAACAAAGGAACGGTCGTCAACTAGTAATGATCAAGAGGTGATCCTGAACTCCTACTTACGTCAAACATAACCCAAAGACCGTGTTCACTTCCCGGACTCCGCCGAGAAGAGACCATCACGGCTACACACGCGGTTGATGCGTTTTAATTCGGATCTGGTGTCAAGTTATCTACAACCGGACATTAACAAATTCCCATCTGCCACATAACCGCGGGCACGGCTCTCGAAAGTTTATACCCTGCAGGGGTGTCCCAACTTAGCCCATGATAAGCTGTCGCGATCAATGAAGGATATTCCTTCTCCCAGGAAGACCCGATCAGTCTCGGAATCCCGGTTTACAAGACATTTCAACAATGGTAAAACAAGACCAGCAAAGCCGCCCGATGCACCGAAAATCCCGATAGGAGCTGCACATATCTCGTTCTCAGGGCAACACCGGATAGGTCAGCCTACGAGTAAAACCAGACCTCGAGTTGCCCCGAGGGGGCCTTGCAGTCTGCCCGGTTCAGACCAGCACTTAGAGAAGCACTGGCCCGGGGGGCTAAAATAAAGATGACCATCGGGTTGGCCGACCCAAGGGAAAGGTATAGGTGGTGGTGAGGAAAATGGTAAAACCAAGGTTGGGCCTTGCTGGACAAGTTTTATTCAAAGCGAACTGTCAGGGGGGTCCCATAAATCACCCGACCGCGTAAGGAACGCAAAATCCGGGAACATAACACCGGTATGACGGAAACTAGGGTGGTAAGAGTGGAACAAAACACCAGGCATAAGGCCGAGCCTTCCACCCTTTACCAAGTATATAGATGCATTAATAATATAAGAGATATTGTGATATCCCAACATAATCCTGTCCATCATGGAGCAATCTTCAACTTCACCTGCAACTAGCAACGCTATAAGAGGGGCTGAGCAGAAGCGGTAACATAGCCAAGCAATGGTTTGCTAGGAAGGGTGTCAAAGGTTAGAGGTTCATGGCAATTTGGGAGGCTTGAAGAGCAAATGATAGGTAACGCAGCATAGCGATAGAACGAAACAACTAGCATAACAATGATAGTAGTGAGATCCAGGGTAGCGGTCATCTTGCCTGAAATCCCGCAAGGAAGAAGAACGAGTCCATGAAGAAGACGAACGGGAGTAGTCGAACGAATCCTCACAATCGCAACATTACCGGAACTAAGAAGCAACACCAGAAAGAAACAAACAACATGGTAAATGCACAAGCATAAACATGGCATGATGCACAAACAAGTATGATGCATGACCGGTTTAATGAGGCATGGCATGGCAAAGTGCAATAACAATACTACAAGTTAAGTGGAGCTCAATATGCAACGAGTTGCATATTGACGAAACACCACATCCGAGTTATTTAGTTCGCTCTCATTTAGGAACACAACAATATTAAATGTTGTTAAACATGGCAAAGGGTGAAGCATAAGAAAACTACCTATCTAGGCAAGTTTATATGAGGCCGGAACAACAAACAACAATTCCGGAAAATCCCCATGAGCAATATTTTCGATTCGGTACTGTTCTGCCCTAAACCATATTTTAAGGTCGTTAAACAGGAAAATAAAGTGGACCATGTTAAACTAGGAATTTTTCCACCCCATTTACATATAAAGTTTATTTAAAATGGAGCTACGGTTATTTAGTTATGAAATAAAACATTTTAGCATGGCATTTGAGCAAATTTAAACAAACATCATTTTAAACATTTTAAACATGGATAAAAGTAGCATATTGTGAAACTAGATGAAATTCTAAGCATTTTCCATATATAACATGTTTCATTTGGATGCATGGACATTTAGTTATTAACAACCCAAAACAGTGGCATTCCTGTAATTATGCATGCATTGGAAAATAGGAAAATCGTCAGCAGGGGAAAAAATGTAGTCGGGCCGAAACTTGCTGGGCCAACAGGAGCAGGCACTGGGGGGCAGCTCACCCATAGGCTAGAGCCCGGTTCGGTGAAGGAAGCTGGCTGGGCCTGGGGACTTGGCGCTCCCGAGGCCACGCGGCTGCAACGCGCTGCGGGCGCGGTCAATGCGCCTGACCGGATCAAGCCATGCTCGATGCAGGGGAAGCAGAGGGCGGCGACAGGGACTTGGGGACGCTGGCGGTGGGATCCAGGCGAATCTAAGCACGGGGATGGAGCTCCAACAGCGCGATTTGGGCTCCATGGAGGGCAGTGGCTGATGCTCTTGATTGAAGAAAGAAAAAGCAGAAGAGGATTCAGAGAGGAAACACGGGGAGGAAGTAGAGAGAGACGGTGGGCATGCGGGAGGAGATGAGGTGGCGCCGGTCACCTGCGGGTCGCCGGCGAGGTTTGGTCGAGGGGAATGCAGCGGGGGCTCAGGACTGCTGCTGCTGCTTGTGTGGCCGACGGCCATTGACGCGAGGATGACGAGGAACGCCGGCGAGCTTGCTCCGGGACGACGCAGATCAGCAAGAGGAGACGGGCGCACGAGGGAGAGGAGCTCGGCTGAAGGAGAGGTCCGGCAGGGCAGCGCGTGGAGGAGGGCACGGGCATGGCTGAAGCCGCGGTGGACTTGGGCGGCGACGAGGCCAGTCTCTGGCCAAGCAGAGGCGCGGGGACAAGGAGGACAGCCTCGAGCGTGAGGGTCCTGGGCGGCGACGAAGCAGAGGAACACCAACATGGCGCGGCGACGGGAGCTCCTGTTCGTCCTGTACAGAGAGAGGTAGAGGACTGACAGAGAGAGAAAGGGAAGAAGAAGGAGACAACTGGAGCGGAACAAAGAGACGAGGCACGGCCTGGCCGTGGTCTTGCCGGCAGCGAGCGCGGATGAAGGCAGCTGCGGCAGCCGGATGCGTCCAGGGGACAGGGAGGAGGTGGTTGGCTTGGGATGGATCCCGAGGAAGATGGTGGCGGCGGAGATTGGACAGGGGAGGATCCCTAGAAAATAGGGTTTGGTCCAAAATGGACTAGGGATAGACTATATATATGGGAAAAGAGAGGAGTTGGATCATCCGATCAAAATCCGACGGTCGAGAAAAGATAGGTTAGGAAAGTCTAAATAAGAAACGGAGATGTTTTATAGATGTTGGGGGATGATCCGGACCAACGGTCACGACAGCCCTGTTCAGGTTCGGGGTGGTTTTCGGACACGCCAAGAGGGGGGTTTGGTCGTCACGGTCAAGAGGGAAGCAAAAACCCGATTGGTCTGGAACGGTCAGCGCGGGCAAGGCGATCCGAGGGAAGGTGATGAAGGCAAAAGGGAGAAACGGCAGCGACGAACGAATGCAAGTTTTAAGAAAACGATGCCGATGCAATGCGAATGATGACATGAGACAAGATGCATAATAAGAACAAAATGCAAAACAACAGACAAAAACCCAACCACGGAGGAAATAACATATCACATCTCCGAAAAAGGTAAGAGCTGGAGTTACGAATATGGAAAGTTGTATTCGGGGCGTTACAACACTCCACCACTACGAGAGGATCTCGTCCCGAGATCTAGGATGGCACCGGAGGAAAAAGGAAGAGGAGAGGTAAAACAAAGTTGCTTCTTTGACGAACGAGTGAAACCATGAACCTTGAGAGGTTGAGCAATTTAAAAGAAAGAGTACAACAGAGATGAACGAGATTGCAAACAATCCGGTAGAAAAGAGGAACAAGGAGTATTATGAGAACTTGAAGGTTGAAAGACATGGAAATAAGAGCTTCACGAACGAAAAGAATATGACCACCTCGGTATAATGAGATAGCCAAGGAACAAGAATGACAGAACTTGGACAGCACTCCGGTAGAAAAGAGAAGAAAACTTGATGAGATGAAAAGTTATTGAAGAGATGATACAACACTCCGGTTAAATGGATAAGCCAGAAAAGAAGACGATCCTCACCAAACGAGGTGATGGGTGAAGAGCACAACAACACAATGCCTCCGTAACGAAAGAATAGAAGTTAGACCGTTGAGATAAAGGGACGGAGAAGAAAATGACAACTTTTGCCACAAGTGAACTTGGAAAGCATCCTTGCAAAGAAGAATCGAACGAAGTTGTTGGAAAATCAACAACGAGAAGCACAAGCTTGTTGTGGGCTTATGGCAAACATCTCAAAATGATGAGGTGACAACCGGCCACTAATGGAAACCATTGATTTGATTGAGAGCACCAAAGAGATGAAAAACTTCTTCCACCAAGTGAATAAAGAGCAAGCTTGGGTCATGCATAATCACCACAAATAGCAACAACCCTTAAGGAAAGCTTTAGGTGAAATATGACACAAGATAACTCCAACGAAGAAGTTGATTGGTCGAAAAGATCTCTTGAACGAAGAGAAAATGATGGATTTAAAATACCTCATTCTTGACAAAATATGAATCATGAAACATGAAGGAAATTGCCAAGAGTGACATAACACCACCTCAAAAGATAAGGTAGAAAGAATTGCACTTCGGAATGCAAGATGAAGAATGCTTGAACTCCTCTGAAAAGAATCTCGATGAACACTTCAAGAAGGAATTAAATCCTTGATGAACCATCATGTAGAGCTTCCATGAAGAACTCCGGTAATAAAAGAATGACAAAAGGAAAGAGAAGTTGAAAGAACAAGGTGAAACCTTGCAATAATTTAGGTGGAGCTTCGCGATGATAATGCGGAAAACTTGGAACTCCGGAAAAGAAAAAAGATGAAGCATCTCGAACCGAGAAATGTGATATGATGACCAACTCCGGAAAGAAAGATGAATCACTTGTAATCAAGAATTTATTCATCATGAATAATCTCCGGAAAAAGAATTGAGTCACCTCGAGGAAATAAGAATAGGATTTATTGTATGTTTATCCTTCATCAAATTGAATTGATGACAAGCAACGGATTTGGCATACTACTTATTCCCGTAGAAAGGATTAAAAGAGATAAAGCGCGAACTTGAGAAGGTATTGATGGAACCACCGGTGGGATTTGGAAACAACGAATGAATGAATGAATTGATACGATGACGAATGAAGAGAAATCTTGAACGAACCACCGTAAGAATTGAAAATGAACATAGCGAAGGCACAATTCACCGGGAAGAATTGGAAACGAATGAAGATACTTGAGGGGATTTAGATACATGAGAACGAAGAGATCATGAACTGATTAGAGGATATTTAAACAATTCACCGGTAAGATTTGGAGAACGATAACTACACGCTGAGAATGAAAAATTATGACATGATGGCCTTCGGAGGAAAGAAATGGAAACAACTCATGAAATGCTCCGGATGGGTGAAAAGAATAGTCACAATCAAAAACAATTATGAGGATGGCATGAAGCTAGAACCATGAATCTTCAAGAGAATGGACCAAGATTTAAGAGAAACTCTTCTTCGGTCTTCAAATGACGACGAGAAACACCACCAAAATTACTGAGATACTCCAGGAGAATGAAAAAGAGGAAGGGTTGAACCAAAGATGAAAAGGATTTCAAAGAGATCTTGGAGAACATCTGACTGATGAAATTCATGCTTACGTCAAACTTCAAAAAGAATTTGGGAATGGCTCCGGGAAAATTAGGAGAGTCAGGTAAGATCCTGGGAAAAGACCTGTGGGTTAGGGCCCACTCAAAAGAAACATCATTGAAGGATTGCTTGAAATAGAGATTGCACCGGTAGAATTAAATGGCTTGAATGAGATAACAACCTCAAAATAACTTGAACGGATTGAGAATGGAAACACAAATCTTCTGAGATATCTTCAGCACTCTGGAACAAATGAATAGCAAGAGGTGAGTGAATGAGAGGTGCACCGGCATGAGAAAGCATTTGACACGAGGAAAGGAATATGATCAACACTGAAAGCTTGAATTGGATCCACCGGAGAAGAAAAAAGAACGAAGGATGATGAACTTGAAGCTCGTGAGCATCTTCACGAGGGATCACCGGATCAGAATATTGATTGAAAAGAGTGAAGTGACTTCACATGAATAAATGGATACTTGATTTAAAATAAATGAGTCCTTGAAGAAAAGGGTGGGAGGGTGGGGAAAAACAAAGACAACTTGGGATGAACGAAACAAACACCGTTGAGAAAACTTAGAATTGATCTTGCGAATGGGGAGAATGATGGAATCATCTCGAAGAGAAGCGCACCGGTTGGAAAAGAATTAACATGACAACCTCAATGATAAAAAAGGATTAGTATTCACATAGCAATATGAGAACATCGTTTAGGAAATGTATGGATTCAACATTTGACTTCGAAGCAACTCGAATACCACAAATAAAACAAAACAAAGGATTTGGCTTGCAGAATAAGCCGGAACAAATACATATGATAGAGATTTACCCAATCCCATATCAGGCATCTGTCGGAAAGATATTCTAGGAGCTAGTTGAATTTCCACCTATAAACTCCTGAAACTTTCTGGTTATGCAATTAGGTGTTGGGGATACAGGGGAAGCAATATATCTAACCCAAACTAACAATCCCTACATCCAGCTGTATCCATCCGTCAACACATAACCAAGAAAACTTCGGAAATCGTGTACCTCAACCTTCGAAAAGCATCCGTTATACGAGCTATGGCAATACTCCCGAACTCGCCAGTACTGGGTGACGTCGAGGTTACCTCACCAACAACTGCATAAAAGAGATTTTCGATGTTGGCAAAACTCAGGTATTCCAGGACTACAACGATAAAATTATGACGACAACACCTCGGAGCTCAACTCCCCGGGACACTGCCACAACCCCTAAATGTCAGGAGGCACCAAGAACAATGTTCTCGTCATAAGAATATCGGAACGATTCCAAGATACCCGCGTGATCCTAAAAAAATTAGTGAAATTTGAGGAGAGGAAAGACAAAACATCTACTTCAGGAGTCCTCACCAGAGCGACGAAGGGGGCTGAGGAGTAAAAAGAATCCTACTCTCCGATATATATAATCCTAAGACTCAAAATAGTTTTCTTCTAGACTCAACAACGGCCAACAATCAAGGGGGCTCCTATGGTCGGTCGAGGCTCTGATACCAACTTGTCACGCCCAATATGCGACACTATCCTAAAGAGACTCGAAGGTCCCACCAAGGATAGAACCGCATATTGAAACGCTTTTGCAAGGTGGATATCATTACATCAACATTACATAATAGATGGGGATACATACAAGAGGCATACAATGCCACACGAATACAACAGTACATCATACATAAGAGCAACCATCCGACTACGGATGAAACACAAACACAAACTCAAACGACATCCACCCTGCTAGCCCAGGCTGCCGACCTGGAACCTATCCCCTGATCGAAGAAGAAGCAGAAGAAGAACTCCAAGACAAGCAAACATCGCTCTCGCGTCATGATCATCGTATAACCTGTACCTGCAACTGTTGTTGTAGTAATCTGTGAGCCACGAGGACTCAGCAATCCCATTACCATGGGTATCAAGACTAGCAAAGCTTAATGGGAAAGGAAGGGGTAAAGTGGTGAGGTTGCAGCAGCGACTAAGCATGATATGGTGGCTAACATACGCAAATGAGAGCGAGAAGAGAAACAAAGGAACGGTCGTCAACTAGTAATGATCAAGAGGTGATCCTGAACTCCTACTTACGTCAAACATAACCCAAAGACCGTGTTCACTTCCTGGACTCCGCCGAGAAGAGACCATCACGGCTACACACGCGGTTGATGCGTTTTAATTCGGATCTGGTGTCAAGTTATCTACAACCGGACATTAACAAATTCCCATCTACCACATAACTGCGGGCACGACTCTCGAAAGTTTAAACCCTGCAGGGGTGTCCCAACTTAGCCCATGATAAGCTCTCGCGATCAACGAAGGATATTCCTTCTCCCAGGAAGACCCGATCAGTCTCGGAATCCCGGTTTACAAGACATTTCAACAATGGTAAAACAAGACCAGCAAAGCCGCCCCATGCGCCGACAATCCCGATAGGAGCTAACATATCTCGTTCTCAGGCCAACACCGGATAGGTCTGCCTACGAGTAAAACCAGACCTCGAGTTGCCCCGAGGGGGCCCTGCAGTCTGCCCGGTTCAGACCAGCACTTAGAGAAGCACTGGCCCGGGGGGGCTAAAATAAAGATGACCCTCGGGTTGGCCAACCCAAGGGAAAGGTATAGGTGGTGGTGAGGCAAATGGTAAAACCAAGGTTGGGCCTTGCTGGACAAGTTTTATTCAAAGCGAACTGTCAGGGGGGTCCCATAAATCACCCGACCGCGTAAGGAACGCAAAATCCGGGAACATAACACCGGTATGATGGAAACTAGGGTGGCAAGAGTGGTACAAAACACCAGGCATAAGGCCGAGTCTTCCACCCTTTACCAAGTATATAGATACATTAATAATATAAGAGATATTTTGATATCCCAACATAATCCTGTCCTTCATGGAGCAATCTTCAACTTCACCTGCAACTAGCAACGCTATAAGAGGGGCTAAGCAGAAGCGGTAACATAGCCAAGCAATGGTTTGCTAGGAAGGGTGTCAAAGGTTAGAGGTTCATGCCAATTTGGGAGGCTTGAAGAGCAAATGATAGGTAACGCAGCATAGCGATAGAACGAAACAACTAGCATAGCAATGATAGTAGTGAGATCCAGGGTAGCGGTCATCTTGCCTGAAATCCCGCAAGGAAGAAGAACGAGTCCATGAAGAAGACGAACGGGAGTACTCAAACGAATCCTCACAATCGCAACATTACTGGAACTAAGAAGCAACACCGGAAAGAAACAAACAACATGGTAAATGCACAAGCATAAACATGGCATGATGCACAAACAAGTACGATGCATGATCGGTTTAATGAGGCATGGCATGGCAAAGTGCAACAACAATACTACAAGTTAAGTGGAGCTCAATATGCAACGAGTTGCATATTGACGAAACACCACATCCGAGTTATTTAGTTCGCTCTCATTTAGGAACATAACAATATTAAATGTTGTTAAACATGGGAAGGGGTGAAGCATAAGAAAACTACCTATCTAGGCAAGTTTATATGAGGCCGGAACAACAAACAACAATTCCGGAAAATCCCCATGAGCAATATTTTAGATTCAGTACTGTTCTGCCCTAAACCATATTTTAAGGTTGTTAAACAGGAAAATAAAGTGGACCATGTTAAACTAGGAATTTTTCCACCCCATTTACATATAAAGTTTATTTAAAATGGAGCTACGGTTATTTAGTTATGAAATAAAACATTTTAGCATGGCATTTGAGCAAATTTAAACAAACATCATTTTAAACATTTTAAACATGGATGAAAGTAGCATATTGTGAAACTAGATGAAATTCTAAGCATTTTCCATATATAACATGTTTCATTTGGATGCATGGACATTTAGTTATTAACAACCCAAAACAGTGGCATTCCTGTAATTATGCATGCATTGGAAAATAGGAAAATCGTCAGCTGGGGAAAAAATGTAGCCGGGCCGAAACTTGCTGGGCCAACAGGAGCAGGCGCTGGGGGGCAGCTCACCCATGGGCTAGAGCCCGGTTCGGTGAAGGAAGCTGGCTGGGCCTGGGGACTTGGCGCTCCCGAGGCCACGCGGCTGCAACGCGCTGCGGGCGCGGTCAACGCTCCTGACCGGATCGAGCCATGCTCGATGCAGGGGAAGCAGAGGGCGGTGACAGGGACTTGGGGACGCCAGCAGTGGGATCCAGGCGAATCTAAGCACGGGGATGGAGCTCCAGCGGCGCGATTTGGGCTCCATGGAGGGCAGTGGCTGATGCTGTTGACTGAAGAAAGAAAAAGCAGAAGAGGATTCAGAGAGGAAACACGGGGAGGAAGTAGAGAGAGATGGTGCGCATGCGGGAGGAGATGAGGTGGTGCTGGTCACCTGCGGGTCGCCGGCGAGGTTTGGTCGAGGGGAATGCAGCGGGGGCTCAGGACTGCTGCTGCTGCTTGGGTGGCCGAAGCGCGTGGAGGAGGGCACGGGCATGGCTGAAGCCCCGGTGGACTTGGGCGGCGACGAGGCCAGTCTCTGGCGAAGCAAAGGCGCGGGGACGAGGAGGACAGCCTCGAGCGTGAGGGTCCTGGGCGGCGATGAAGCAGAGGAACGCCAACATGGCGCGGCGACGGGAGCTCCTGTTCGTCCTGTACAGAGAGGGGTAGAGGACTGACAGAGAGAGAAAGGGAAGAAGAAGGAGACAACTGGAGTGGAACAAAGAGACGAGGCACGGCCTGGCCGTGGTCTTGCCGGCAGCGAGCGCAGATGAAGGCGGCTGCGACAGCCGGATGCGTCCAGGGGACAGGGAGGAGGTGGTTGGCTCGGGATGGATCCCGAGGAAGATGGTGGCGGTGGAGATTGGACAGGGGAGGATCCCTAGAAAATAGGGTTTGGTCCAAAATGGACTAGGGATAGACTATATATATATATGGGAAAAGAGAGGAGTTGGATCATCCGATCAAAATCCGACGGTCGAGAAAAGATAGGTTAGGAAAGTCTAAATAAGAAATGGAGATGTTTTATAGATGTTGGGGGATGATCCGGACCAACGGTCACGACAGCCCGGTTCGGGTTCGGGGCGGTTTTCGGACACGCCAAGAGGGGGTTTGGTCGTCACGGTCAAGAGGGAAGCAAAAACCCGATTGGTCTGGAACGGTCAGCGCGGGCAAGGCGATCCGAGGGAAGGTGATGAAGGCAAAAGGGAGAAACGGCAACGACGAACGAATGCAAGTTTTGAGAAAACGATGCCGATGCAATGCGAATGATGACATGAGACGAGATGCATAATAAGAACAAAATGCAAAACAACAGACAAAAACCCAACCACAGAGGAAATAACATATCACATCTCCGGAAAAGGCAAGAGTTGGAGTTACGAATATGGAAAGTTGTATTCGGGGCGTTACAGAGGGCTAGGGTTACACAGAGTCGGTTACAATGGTAGGAGATCTACATATCCGTATCGCCAAGCTTGCCTTTCACGCCAAGGAAAGTCCCATCCGGACACGGGACGAAGTCTTCAATCTTGTATCTTTGTAGTCTTGGAGTTCGACTGTCGATGATAGTCCGGCTATCCGGACACCTCCTAGTCCAGGACTCCCTCACCCGCCATGCGCCTCGGCAGCCAAGGGTCGCCGCCGCTCCGGCGGGGGACCGGCGCCGGGGCCGCCGGGTACTCGAGCGGCGGCTTGTTGCCGCCCTCGAGATCCTCGAGGACGAAGTGGAGCGTGCGCCCGGGAACGCCCCATTACAGGCCGCGGCCGTCGGTGTTATGGCGCCCCCTCACCAGCGCGTTGTTGGTGCAGGCGAGCTGCTCCTCGTGGCAGCGTTAGAAGTATGCCTCCCAGTGCGCGTGGTTGCTGGCGACGTACTCCATACGGCCCCGCACATCCTCCGGCAGGGAGGCCCGAACACGCGCGATCTTGGCGTGGAAGCGGTCGGTGTCGGGTTGTGGGGGCGGGAACGCCTCTGGCGCTGAGCCTCCACCATCCCGCCACATGCATGTTAGGCGGCGCCGGGTAGTTCGCCTCGTGGTGGAGGTAGGCCTCCCACTCGTGCAGGTGGCGGCAGCCGAAGCCATTGGCTGCCGCTCCATCGCCAGGAAATCACTTTCCCATCGGCGGTTGCGGACGCGGTGGCTGTGGACGACGAGGTGAGAAAGGGACTGCGGGCGAAGGAGAATGCGTCCAGCGGCGGGGGAGGGGCGCCTTTTATAACGGCCGGGGGGTGGCAAACGTGTGTACACGTGGTGCGCGTCGCCACGCCATCCCTGCCGATACGTCTCCAACATATCTCTTTTCCTAACGCTTTTCCTCTTGTTTTGGACTCTAATTTGCATGATTTGAATGAAACTAACCCGGACAGACGTTGTTTTCAGAAGAACTACCAAGGTGTTGTTTTTGTGCAGAAATAAAAGTTCTTGGATTGGAATGAAACTTTGTGAGGATTTTTTATACAATAAAAGAGAATTTCTGGAGCCAAGAACCACCGGAGGGCGGCACCTGGGTGGGCACATCCCACCAGGGCACGCCCCCCCCCACCTCCCTTCAGGCATGCCTAGGTGGGTTGTCCCCACCTGGTGGCCCCGCAGGCCTCAACCCTGATACTATAAAGTCATATTTTCAGAGAAAACAATCAGGAAGGAAGAATTACCGCGTTTCACGAGACGGAGCTGTCGCCACCTCCTGTTCTTCATTGGGAGGCCAGATCTAGAGTCCGTTTAGGGCTCCAAAGAGGGGGATCTTCGATCTTCGTCATCACCAACCCTTCTCCCTCGCCAATTCCATGATGCTCCCGCCCGGGAGTGAGTAATTCCTTCGTAGGCTCGCTGGTCGGTGAGGAGTTGGATGAGATTCATCATGTAATCGAGTTAGTTTTGTTAGGGCTTGATCCCTATATCCATTATGCTCTGAGATTGATGTTGCTATGACTTTGTCATTATTAATGCTTGTCATTTTTGGCCCGAGTGCCATGATTTTAGATCTGAATCGTTTATGTTATCACCATTATATCTATATTCTAGATCCAATCTTGCAAGTTATAGTCACCTACTTCGTGTTATGATCCGGCAAACCCGCAGTGACAAAAGTCAAGACACTTCCCGGTGATAATCGTAGTTTGAGGAGTTCATGTATTCACTGTTTGCTAATGCTTTGTTTCGGTTCTCTATTAAAAGGAGATCTTAATATCCCTTAGTTTCCAATAGGACCCCGCTGCCACGGGAGGGTAGGACAAAAGATGTCATCCAAGTTCCTTCCATAAGCATGTATGACTATTTACGAAATACATACCTACATTATATTTATCAACTGGAGCTAGTGTCGTATCACCCTAGGTTATGACTGTTATATGATGAATATCATCCCACGAATTCACCGATCCAATGCCTAGGAATTTCTTTCATATTGTTCTTGCTAAGTTACTATTGCCATTGTTACTGTTACACTTGCTACAAAATCATTGTTATCACTGTGACCGTTATATTTATGAACTGGAGCCAGTGCCATACCGCCCTAGGTTATGACTATTATATGATGAATATCATCCAACAAATTCACCGATCCAATGCCTACGAATTTCTCTCATATTCTTCTTTCTAAGTTACTGATACATCTCCAACATATCTATAATTTTTTATTGTTCCATGCTATTATATTATCCATCTTGGATGTTTTATATGCATTGATATGCTATTTTATATAATTTTTGGGACTAACCCATTAACCTAGAGCCCAGTGCCAGTTTCAGTTTTTTCCTTGTTTTTGAGTTTTACAGAAAAGGAATACCAAACGGAGTCCAATTGACCTGAAAATTTACAGAGATTATTTTTGGACCAGAAGAAGCCCACGGAGCATCATAGATGGACCAGGAGAGTCTCGAGGCCACAACGATGGTGGAGGGCGCGCCCTACCCCCTAGGCACGCCCCCATACCTCGTGGCTAGCTCGTGGACCCCCTGACTTCTTCCCGACGCCCACACCTCTTATATATCCCCAAACTTCCAAAACAGAACCAAGATTAGGAGTTCCGCCGCCGCAAGCCTCTATAGCCACGAAAAACCAATCGGGACCATGTTCCGGCACCCTGCCGGAGGGGGGAATCATCACCGGTGAGCATCTTCATCATCCCGGTGCTCTCCATGACGATGATGGAGTAGTTCACCCTCGGGTTGAGGGTATGTACCAGTAGCTATGTGTTTGATCTCTCTCTACCTCGTGTTTTGATTCGGCATGATCTTGATGTACCGCGAGCTTTGCTACTATAGTTGGATCTTATGATGTTTCTCCCCCTCTACCTTCTTGTAATGGATTGATTTTTCCCTTTGAAGTTATCTTATCGGATTGAGTCTTTAGGGATTTGAGAACACTTGATGTATGTCTTGCATGTGCTTATCTGTGGTGACAATGGGATATTCACGCGATCCACTTAATGTATGTTTTGGTGATCAACTTGCGGGTTATGTGACCTTGTGAACTTATGCATAGGGGTTGGCACATATTTTCGTCTTGACTCTCTGGTAGAAACTTTGGGGCACTCTTTGAAGTTCTTTGTGTTGGTTGGAATAGATGAATATGAGATTGTGTGATTCATATCATATAATCAAACCCGCGAATACTTGTGGTGACATTGGAGTATCTAGGTGACATCAGGGTTTTGGTTGATGTGTGTCTTAAGGTGTTATTTTACTACGAACTCTAGGGTTGTTTGTGACACTTATAGGAATAGCCCAATAGATTGGTCGGAAAGAATAACTTTGAGGTGGTTTCGTACCCTACAATAATATCTTCGTTTTTTCTCCGCTATTGTGACTTTGGAGTGACTCTTTGTTGCATGTTGAGGGTTTGTTATATGGTCTAATTATGTTATCATTGTTGAGAGAACTTGCACTAGTGAAAGTATGAACCCTAGGCCTTGTTTTGAAGCATTGCAATACCATTTTTGCTCACTTTTGTTACTTGCTACCTTGCTGTTTTTATATTTTCAGATTATAAAAAACCTATATCTGCCATCCATATTATACTTGTATCACCATCTCTTCGCCGAACTAGTGCACCTATACAATTTACCATTGTATTGGGTGTGTTGGGGACACAAGAGACTCTTTGTTATTTGGTTGCAGGGTGGTTTGAGAGAGACCATCTTCATCCTACGCCTCCCATGGATTGATAAATCTTAGGTCATTCACTTGAGGGAAATTTGCTACTATCCTACAAAACTCTGCGCTTGGAGGCCCAACACAAGTCTACAAGAAGAAGGTTGCATAGTAGACATAAGTTACTATTGTCATTGTTACTGTTACACTTGGTACAAAATCATTGTTATCACTATTATCATTACTATTGTTGTTGCTACTACTATCAAAACTACCATACTACTTTGCTATTGATCACTTTGTTGCAGATAATTAATCTCCAAGTGTGGCTGAATTGATAAATCAGCTGCTAATACTTGCAAATATTCTTTGGCTCCCCTTGTGCCGAATCTATAAATTTGGGTTGAATACTATACCCTCGAAAACTGTTGCGATCCCCTATACTTGTGGGTTATCAAGACCCTTATCTAGCGTAGTTGCTGGGGAGCATAGTTATATTTGTGGTGTCACTTGGGATTATAATCAAATTATCACCATGAAGAATCTGAAGGATGCTAAGACTAAGATTTTCCCTCTAAGACGAGAGGAGGTAAGGAACTGCCATCCAGCTCCCCTTTAGATTCACCTTCTGTTATAAGTAGACTTGCAACACCACCACATGCTATCAATTTTGATATGTCGCAAGTTATTGATGATGCTACTTCTGCTATGAATGCTACTCTTGATGATGCTAGTACCTTGCTTGATGATAATGTGCCACTAGGTGAATTTCTTGATGAACAAATTGCTAGAGTAAGAAAACATGAGATTGTTGAAACTAATGAAGAGCTTGTAACTGAAAATCTTGAAACACCTATTACACCTAGTTCTCCTAGATATGAATTGCCAAAGGTACCAGAAGGTTATGTTATGGATGAGGAGACAACTAGAGCCATTCTTGCTTGTAAGGATAGAGATGGTTTGGCGAAATTATTATGCAAGTATAAAGAAAAGACATTGAATGCTAAAATGATAGGTTCGCTACTTCACCTATCTTTGTTGATGATAAGGATTATGAATTCTTTGTCGACCCAGAGTTAATTACTTTGGTTGAATCTGATCCTTTCCATGGTTATGAAACTGAAACTGTTGTGGCACATCTTACTAAGTTGAATGATATAGCCACCCTTTTTGCTCATGATGAGAAGATTCGCTATTATTATGTTCTCAAATTATTTCCATTCTCATTAAAGGGTGATGCTAAGGCTTGGTATAATACTCTTTCTCCAGGTTGTGTGCGTAGTCCCCAGGATATGATTTATTACTTCTCTGAAAAATATTTTCCTGCTCATAAGAAACAAGCTGCCTTACAGGAAATATTTAACTTTGTGAAAATTGAAGAAGAGAGTCTCCCACAAGCTTGGGGGAGGCTTCTCCAATTGCTTAATGCTTTGTCTGATCATCCTTTAAAGAAAAATGAAATACTTGATATCTTCTATAATGGACTAAGCGATGCTTCTAGGGACTTCCTAGATAGTTGTGATGGTTGTGTTTTCAGGGAACAAACTGTTGGACAAGCTGAAGAATTATTGAATAACATATTGAAAAATTATGATGATTGGATCCTTCCTGAAACACCACTTAAACCTACTCCAAGGAAGAGGGTATCTTATATCTCAGTCCTGAAGATATGCAAGAGGCAAAGAAATATATGAAGGAAAAGGGTATTAAAGCAGAGGATGTTAAAAATTTACCACCTATCGAAGAAATACAGGGCTTGAAACACCACCACCACCTAAGGTGGTAGAGGTAAATTCTTTACTAAAGTTCGATGAAGGTGATATTCCTTATAATAAACATCCTAGTCAATGCCTTTATGAGTTTGATAATTACATTAGAAAGCAAGATCACTTCAATGCAAATGTTATGAAACAATTGAAATACAATTCTGATATGATTGCTCACTTGAGTGACTTGTTATTTAGAATCTCAAATGATGTTAGAGGTGTAGGGAAGCATGCCTCTATGGTTCAAACTCAATTAGAACAAGTTTCTAAATCTCGAAGAGAGTTGCTTGATGAAATGAATAATAATATCAATGATCATGATGTTAGAGTAATGACTAGAGGAGGTAGAATGACTCAGGAACCACTTTACCACGAGGGACACCCAAAAAGAATTGAACAAGACTCTCAAAGAGTTAACACTGATGCACCTAGTCCTTCTAAAAAGAAAAAGAAGAAGAAAAATGATATGACTTTGCATGCCTCTAGTGAACCTGAAGTAGAAAAACCTCCTGATAATGATAATGAAGTCTCTATTTCTGAGGCTGAAACTCAATCTGGTAATGAACACTCACCTTCTGATAATGAAGAATACAATGATGAGGTTCATGAAGATACTCAAACAAATAATAAAGAACCAGACAATGATGTTGAAATGGATCCAGCTGTTGATCCTAATAACCCACAACCCAAGAATAAAAGATATGATAAAAGAGACTTTGTTGCTAGGAAACATGGTAAGGAAAGAGAACCGTGGGTTCAAAAACCTATGCCCTTTCCACCTAAGTCAACCAAAAAGAAAGATGATGAAGAATTTGAACGCTTTGCCGAAATGCTGAGGCCAGTCTTTTTGCGTACTCGCTTGACTGATATCTTAAAAATGCCTCCTTATGCAAAGTACATGAAAGACATCATCACCAATAAGAGAAAAATACCAGAAGCTGAAATCTCCATCATGCTTGCTAATTATACTTTAAAGGGTGGAGTACCTAAAAAACTTGGAGATCCGGGAATACCAACTATACTTTGCTCCATCAAAAGAAATTATGTGAAAACTGCTTTATGTGATTTGGGAGCTGGTGTTAGTGTTATGCCTTTCTCTTTATATAAAAGACTTGATTTGAATACTCACACCTACTGAAATATCTTTGCAAATGGATGACAAATCAACTACCATACCTATCGGTATTTGTGAGGATGTGCTCGTTGTTGTTGCTAATGTTACTATCTTAATTGACTTTGTTATATTTGAGATGCCCGAGGATGACAACATGTCAATTATCCTTGGTAGACCCTTCTTGAATACTGCAAGGGCTGTTATTGATTGCAATAAAAGCAAGGTCACTTTTCATATCAATGGTAATGAGCATATGGTGCACTTTCCGAAGAAACAATCCCAAGTGAATGGTATTAACGTTACTGAAAAATCTCTGACAATCACTATTGGAAGTTTTCCACTACCTCTACCTACTGCCAAAAAGAAATATGAAATGCTTATTATTGGGGACATTCATATCCCCATTGAGGTTCAAGATGGCAATATTCCCCGTGGGGACGGGTGCCCACGGGGATTTACCCGTCATGGAGCGGGGATGGGGGACAAATTAGCCCCATGGGTATTGTTTGGTGGGTACCCGTTAGTCTCGCGGGGCGGGGTGGGTATGAAATTCCCCCCGTGGGGACTCTATGGATACCCGAAAACTATGTCATTCATACTACAAATGCAGAATATGTAGATTAATACCTAGATCTTTTACACAATTATTTTTCACCACCTCTTCGAACAACCATTTCTTCTCCAATCTCACCTATCATAGTCAGCTTTGAAATCCCCATGGATACCCGACGGGTACCGGATACCCGATATTAACGGGGATGGGGGCATTTTGTCCCCGCGAAGCTTCACGGGGATCGCGAGTATGGGGATTGGCGGGGATTGGGGCGGGGATGGTAGAGTCATCCCCGGTCATCCCCGTCCCCGTTGCCACCTTGAATTGAGGTAACTTAGTGTTTTACAAAAGTTCGTCGGTTTCATGCTAATCGGAAGTGGTTGTTAATAAGACTTGATCAACCTTATTAATGAATCATTTTTGAGAGGTATGAAGTTGATGAACTCGGTGAGCACTACCTTCTATCCCTACCTTTTGTTTTATGTTTTTATTAGTTAAATAAAATAAAATGCCATGCTTTATCTATTTTTTGATTTTTCCGTACAATAGAAAATGACCCAAAAATAAAAGTTCTCAGAATGCTCTGAAAATTTAATACGATTTTTTTGAATATTTAAGAACTTTTAGTGCAAATAACATCAAAGGGAGGTGCTCCAGGTGGGCACAACCCACCTGGGCGCCAGCACCCCCAGGTGCGCCCTGGTGGGTTGTGGTCCCCACGTGGGCCCCTCACTTATCTCTTTGTCCCACATCATCACCTGCCTGCAGAAAAAAATCACCATTGCTCTCTCTCATGTTCTTGCTCTCAAACCTACGGATTTCGATCTCTTTGCTCGAAGCTCTGTTTCCGAAACTGTTTCGGGGGATTGTTGCTTGGTATGTGACTCCTCCATTGGTCCAATTAGTTTTTGCTCTAGTGGTTTATATTTAGAATAATTAGTGACTTTTGGTGCTGTTGTAGATGAGCTTGCATATTGAATTCTTAGAGTTCTAAGTAGTTTGAATGCTTGATATGGCCTCTATGCATCCCTATGAGTAGTTGCTATCATTCTTGTGAAGTTTTGTTGACAAAAATTTGTGAACTAAAAAATTTCAGAAAATTGTGCGCGAATATGATGGACCTCTTCGGAAGGAGTTCTTCGAGGAGGAGGTCCTCAGAGGCATCTTCTAGTAGCAGCTCCGTTCGTCAGTCCTATGTTGAACCAAGTGAAAATTCCATTCGAGATGCCGCCACCAAATCATGTTTATGGCCATGCAACGATTATATGGCACGTGTGGGCATTAAAGAAGAATTTGAGCAATATGTTCACAATGTCGAGCTCGGTCCCTACATTGCAGATAAGTGCAACCAACACCTCATCCTCACTGAATCATTTACCAAAGAATTTAAATTCCATCCTCGTGAGTCCAGAGTATCATTTAAACTATATGACAATTCATTTAGTATGCCTCTGGAAACATTTTCTAATCACTGCAAAATTCCATTTTGGGGTTCATTGGATGAACCACCAAGGTCGGAGTTTGAAACATTCTTGACTAGCCTTTGATTTGGTGACTAGAGGAGTGACTCAAGGGAGAATAAAGAGCATTCATTTTCCCTCAATCCAATACTTTGCACTATTTAATGGAAAATGCATTGTAGGCAAACAAGATTGTAGTACACTTTGTGCTCCAGACTTGAGTCTTATCCGCACTGCTCTAACCGGTGACAAAAGTTATAACCTTGGAGTGATAGTGGCACGTAGATTGCAACACAATGCTGGTAGTGGATATTTTTATGGTGGAATTTACACCACACGCTTAGCAAGGGAACTGGGTGTTTCACCTTGGCCTTATGGCCCCATCCTACCCACGCATTACCTTGACTTCGATGCTATGAAACGTCATAAGATCCTTAGAGGTAAACCCCATAATTTTACTTATAACCTGTTGTTCAATAAAAGGTCCATAGTGGACACCTTTTTGCCTGCACCTACTCTCTTTGATGTTCACAGCAAGGGAAGATATTATGTTCTTGAGAGTGAGGCCCGAGCGCATAACGCAACGGTTGTAGCTGCATGGCGAGCTGAGGTGTCTGCACCCCGAGCCTCCATGAGCTACCACTCCAACCATTATGCAGGCTACTAATGGAGATTACCAAGTTAGGCCAAAAGCCTAAGCTTGGGGGAGTACGTATTTCCACCGACATTACATTCATGTTCACACATTTTATTTCAGTTGTCGGTGTCCACACTTTTTCATTGTATTATCCATGCTAGATTTATTTTCTCGCCTTCTTCTTGTGTGTTTGAAAAATCTTTTAGAAAACAAAAAAAATATTTCCTGCTTCTTTTTTATTTTTCTTTCTAGCGTAGTTAGTTGTAGTATTTAAAAAAAGATTTCCTTGTTCTTCTTTTGCTTGTTGGGAGCTCTCCCGTGTAAATAGTTTTTCTCGTTTTTGTTTTTCTTTCTTTAATTTGTTTCCTTCCAGTTAAAAACCAAAAACTCTAAAAATATTTCAGTGTGTTTCTGTGACTTTCTTTTCTCTTTTTATTGAGTTGTACCGAGGATAAGACCACGATGAAAATGTTGAGTGGCTCTCATTTGCATTATTGTTGATCTAACAGAGAGCCCATATTACCTTTTTTTTTAATAAAATTGTTTGCAGATTCCAGCTTAGTCCAAGACACTCTTGCACTATTATTATTTTCATATTGTTCGATCGTGCAAGTGAAAAGCGATAATGACGATATTTGATGAATTGGCTGTGGCAGAGAGAAACGGGTATGAACTCAACTTGTTCTATTTTTGTAAATATGTTTAAACCTAGTATCCATGATTCACCCTATTATGATCAAACATGTTTGCAATGACAATTAGAGATTATAGTTTCTCATGTCATGCTTAAGTAGCTAGGAGTGGATAAGGATTTATCTTGGATGTCAACATTGAGTTAAAATGATTGTGATGTAGTATGATGATATGGTATCCTCCTCTGAATGTTCGAGTGGCTTGACTTGGCACATGTTCATGCATGTAGTTGAATCAAAACCAACATAGCCTTTATGATATTTACGTTCATGGTGTTCATGTCCTACTCATGCTAGTATCCAATGTTACTTATGCATAATGCATGTTCCTGACCATTTTTGCTCTCTAGCTGGCCGCTTCTCAATCTAATTGCTAGCCTTCGCCTGTACTAAGAAGGAATTCTGCTTGTGCATCAAAACTATGAAACCCAAGTTATTCCAGATGAGTCCACCATACCTACCTATATGCGGTATTACCCTATCGTCCAAGTAAATTTGCATGTGCCACCTCTAAAAACTTCAAATAAATTTCCCTTTTTGTGTTCCTGGATTGTTCATAGAGCGACAGGAGGTAGTCAGTATCTTCCATGCTAAGCGGGTTATTCTCATGATGAGTGTTTATTCACTCGTCCTTGCACGAGAGGGGCAGTAATAGGGATTCCCAGTCCCGAACTCAAATTGCAAATAATTAAACAAAACTCCCCCAGGACTATCGTTGGTATGGACGTCACCCGTTGTTTCGGACAAGCCGTGGAATGTGATTGTTGGTGGAGGGGGAGTAAACCTTTACTTTTATCGCTTGGGAACCACCACTAATGTGTTTAACATGGAAGATACTGATAACTAATGGTCGCGAAGTAAACAAGAAGGGTGCATTTCTCAAAATTTCATTTACCTTTGTTTTAAAAACTTGAGCTTTGGCACCTTTGCAAATAACTGCTTCCCTCTGCGAAGGGAATATCTATTTACTTTTATGTTGTGTCTGATGGAGTCATGTACCTAGGGTAGGGTCACAGACCTGATCTAAGTACCCTGCCCAAGGACACCTTTAGAAGAGATCACCTTCCAGTCGACCTACGAGGGACTCACTCGACTGACTTGAAGGACTCGACCACGAAGACTCACTCGACCACCAGAAGGTCAAGAGGCACTCTGCACTGCAACGGTCTGTAATTAAGTAGACTTTATGATAGTAAAGACACTTTATGTGGGGCGTTACCAGTAACGCCCCGGACTTAATGTACCTTAAACCCTTCATTACGTGGGTTGGCTGGGGTCCTGGCGCACTCTATATAAGCCACCCCCCTCCACAGGCAGAAGGGTTCGGCACCTTGTAATCCATATACACATAATCCACTCGACCGCCTCCGGGCTCCGAGACGTAGGGCTTTTACTTCCTCCGAGAAGGGCCTGAACTCGTACATCTCTTGTGTTTACAACCTCTCCATAGCTAGGACCTTGCCTCTCCATACCTACCCCCCACTCTACTGTCAGACTTAGATCCACGACAGTTGGCGCCCACCGTGGGGCAGGTGTTTTAGCGATTTTGTGGAGAAGTTGCGATTCTTCCGAGTACTTTCATCATGGTAGTTGCTGGGGTTTTGGTCGAGGGTCGAGAGATTCGTCTCGGTGCCCTCACCTTCGTCGCCGACGACTCCGCCTGGCTCCAGGAGGCTCCACTCGACGTCGATGCGCTCCCCGTCCGCGGTGCGACGCATTTTCGCGCATGTGTCCACGGCGTTCTGCTGCGGCAACCGTCGACCCCATATCGGTCGACTCCCCTATCGACCACCCTCCCGGTCTCCCGCCAGCACAAGCGCTCGGGTCGGTCGAGGCTTCAGTGGTGGGTGAGACACGCGGTGGCTCGCCAGACGGCCACCACCCAAGTTGCGTCAATCGAGCCCGACGAATCTCTCTACGGCCTGTTCGATCTGTCGACTGGCTCCGTAGAGACTACATCCGAATGCGATAGCAGTGATCCAGCGGCGGAAATCCTGATGGTCGACGGGCCTCGCAGCCCCCTGGCTTCGCCCATGATGGTGGGGCAGGCGACGGAGGCGACCCCGCACGAGACCACGAAGAGTACCAGCCCGAGCCACTTGACTCTCTGCAAAGAGAGGAACTTCGCCGCAGGAACATGGATGCCCTGCATACTCCCATCGCAGGAGAAACCCCTGAGGCTCGCGCCTTGGAGGAGGCACGTTTGGACAATTTGGCCGAACGCGCTCGCCTGGAGAATCTTCAGCGAGCACTCGACGAGCGCGCGCGGCAACGAGTTCCCGACGCCAATCGACGTCAACTCTTCCCGCCGACTCAGGTATATCGAACCCCAATCCAGAATTTAGCAGCTGCGACCCGTATAGCAGAGTCCATTCAGCCCTCTCAATCGGAAGCTGGCAGAGGCTTGATGCAGATCAGGGATCTGCTCTGGGCAGCAGGAGATCAGAATTCAGCCGTGTCGCAGTCGCGCAACAGAATTCTCAGTCGATCCGTCGCTGCGAATACGGTTCAGTCGGCTCACAGCCCCAGATCGCCTCTGCGGCGTGAAGGGCGCGAGAATCGGCGAGACCAATATGGAGACCGACACGACCGAGATGATAGGCGTCGAGTGCCCACTTCCCCTCCGAGGGGTGGGTCTTACGCTCCTCGGCAGCAAGATGACAGACGTCAGCTCAGTGCGGGGCGAAGAGTTCCAGTCGACCCCAGAGAACCAGGCTTCGACGCGCGATCCATTATCGTGCAAGGCTTGGTCGACCGGAACAGAGCCCATCGGGGTGGACTCGACAGAGATGCGCCCACGAGCAGTCGAGTGCACATTTCTGGTCCGGAATGTTTCAGCAGAGCTGTCAGAGCCGCAGTGATTCCTCCCAATTTCAGGTTGGCAACAGGAGTCAGCAAGTTCACCGGTGAGTCTAAGCCTGAAACTTGGCTTGAGGACTACCGAGTGGCGGTTCAGATTGGTGGTGGGAATGACGAGGTGGCCATGAAGCATTTGCCCCTCATGTTGGAAGGTTCTGCCAGATCGTGGTTGAATCAGTTACCTCCTAGCAGCATTTACACTTGGGAAGATTTGTCCCGAGTGTTCGTCAGAACGTTTGAAGGAACTTGCAACCGACCAGCTGGATTGACGGAGCTGCAAGTCTGCGTGCAGAAGACCAATGAGACTCTCAGGGAGTATATTCAGAGATGGATCACTTTGCACCATACTGTGGAGAATGTGTCTGATCATCAGGCAGTCTGCGCCTTCAAGGATGGTGTCAAGAACAGAGAATTGAGTTTGAAATTTGGTCGAACCGGTGACATGACCTTGAGTCGGATGATGGAAATTGCTACCAAGTACGCCAACGGTGAAGAAGAAGACCGACTCCGAAGCGGCAAGCACAAGCCGAGCCAGTCGAAGAAGGGAAACACCAGTCGGAAATAGAAGCGGAAGGCTGAACCGGCAGCTCCTGGTGAGGCTCTGGCCGTGACTCATGGAAAGTTTAAAGGGAAACCAAAAGGATCCTGGAACCCTAAGAAGGTAAAGGATAAAGAAGGGAACGACGTGATGGATATGCCGTGTCACATCCACACGAAGAAAGACGAAGAGGGGAATATCATTTACCCAAAGCATACCACTCGCCAATGTCGACTCCAGATCCAGCAGTTTCAAGGAAAACAGTCTAAAGACAAGGAAAAGGAGTCGGACAAGGCCGAAGACAAGGAGGACAGTGAGGAAGGATACCCGCATGTCAACTCCACTCTGATGATCTTTGCAGATGTGGAAAGCAAGAGTCGATTGAAAGTCATTAACCGCGAGGTGAACATGGTTACCCCAGCAAAAGCAAATTATCTGAGATGGTCCTAAACACCCGTCACATTCGACCAATCTGATCACCCGACTCATATTTCCACCCCTGGGAGGCAAGCTTTGGTGGTCGATCTAGTTGTCGAAGGCACTCGACTGAAAAAAGTGCTGATGGACGGTGGTAGCAGGCTGAATTTGTTGTATGCAGACACACTGAAAGGAATGGGCATTCCAATGTCCCGACTGAGCACCAGTAACATGAGCTTTCATGGAGTTATACCAGGGAAGAAAGCTGAGTCACTCGGCCAAATAGCTCTGGACGTGGTGTTTGGTGATTCGAAACATTTTCGCAAAGAGAAGTTGATGTTTGAGGTCATGGATTTTCAGAGTGCATATCATGCCATTTTGGGGAGACCAGCTTATGCACGGTTCATGGCTCGACCATGTTACGTGTACCTCAAATTGAAGATGCCCGGCCCCAAAGGAGTGATCACTGTCACCGGTGATCGAAAAAAGGCAGAAGAGTGCTTTCAGAAGGGCTCAAAGATTGCTGATTCCCAGGTGACAGCGGTCGAGTTTGAAGAATACAAGCAAAACGCAGATCCGAGTGATTTGCTGCGATCCAAGAAACCCGCCACAGAATCTGCATTTCAGTCGTCCAGTGAGACGAAGCCTGTTCAGATTCACCCGACCGACCCCGATGCAGCCCCGACCCACATCTCCACAACACTCGACCCGAAATAGGAAGAAGCGCTCATCCAGTTCCTCCGTGAGAACTGGGACATTTTTGCATGGAAGCCCGCTGACATGCCAGGTGTTCCCAGGGGACTGGCTGAGCATCGCCTAAGAGTCGACTCATCAGCAAAACCAGTCGAAGAGCATCTTCGGCGGTCCGCCGTCCAGAAGAGAAAAGCCATTGGTGAGGAAGTGGCTCGACTGTTGGCGGCAGGATTTATCCGAGAGATATACCACTCCGAGTGGCTCGCTAATGTCGTCATGGTTCCTAAGAAGGACAAATCGCTCCGAATGTGCATTGATTTCAAGCACATCAACCGGGCCTGCCCGAAAGATCATTTTCCCCTCCCTCGCATAGATCAAATTGTTGACTCGACCGCGGGATGTGAGAGATTGCTTTTCTAGACGCCTACTCCGGGTACCACCAGATCCGTCTGTACGGACCCAACGAGGTAAAAACAGCTTTCATCACTCCATTCGGGTGCTTCTGCTATATCACCATGCCATTCGGCCTCAAGAATGCCGGAGCCACATTTATGCGAATGATTCAGAAGTGTCTACTCACTCAAATCAGTCGGAATGTGGAAGCGTATATGGATGATATCGTCGTCAAGTCACAAAAAGGTTCCGACCTGCTCGCTGACCTCGCCGAAACATTTGCCAACCTTAGAAGGTATGATATCAAGCTCAATCCATCAAAGTGCACATTCGGAGTTCCTGGTGGCAAGTTACTCAGTTTTCTCGTTTCCGAGCGAGGGATCGATGCTAATCCAGAAAAGATCGGCACTATTCTCCGAATGAAACGCCCTGTGCGAGTGCACGATGTCCAGAAGCTTACTGGATGCTTGGCCGCATTAAGTCGATTCATCTCACGACTCGGTGAAAAGGCATTGCCTCTTTACCGACTGATGAAGAAGGCAGACAAGTTCGAGTGGACTCCAGAAGCTGATGCAGCGTTTGCTGAGCTAAAAGCTCTGCTCTCCACCCAGCCGGTGCTTGCTGCTCCAATCAACAAAGAGCCTCTGTTGCTTTATATCGCAGCCACAGGACAAGTCGTTAGTACTGTGCTTACGGTCGAGCGGGAAGAAGAAGGAAAAGCTTTCAAAGTTCAGCGCCCAGTGTATTATTTGTCTGAAGTCTTGACTCCATCCAAGCAGAGATATCCTCATTATCAGAAGCTTGTGTATGGAATATACATGACCACAAAGAAGGTTGCTCATTATTTCTCTGATCATTCCATCACAGTCGTTAGCGACGCTCCACTATCAGAGATTTTGCACAACAGAGATGCAACTGGTCGAGTGGCGAAATGGGCGATTGAACTTCTTCCCCTTGATATCAAGTTTGAGGCAAAGAAAGCCATTAAGTCCTAGGCAATAGCAGATTTCCTCGCTGAGTGGATTGAACAGCAGCAGCCGACTGAAGTTCACTCGGAGCATTGGACCATGTTTTTTGATGGCTCTAAGATGTTGAATGGTTCCGGTGCTGGGGTTGTCCTGGTTTCCCCCAGAGGAGATAAGCTCAGATATGTGCTCCAGATTCACTTTGATTCCTCTAACAATGAGGCAGAGTATGAGGCCCTCTTATACGGATTGCGCATGGCCATTTCACTCGGCGTCCGTCGCCTGATGGTCTATGGCGATTCAGATTTAGTGGTCAACCAAGTGATGAAGGAGTGGGACGTGAGAAGCTCAGCCATGACTGGATACTGCAGTGCGGTGAGGAAGCTGGAAAAGAAGTTCGAGGGGTTGGAGCTCCATCATATACCCCGACTGAAAAATCAAGCAGCTGATGATCTAGCAAAGATAGGTTCCAAGAGAGGAGCCATTCCGAGTGGTGTGTTCTTGGAGCATATACACACTCCGTCAGTCAAAGAAGATCCTTTCACCGAAGAAGCTCCACAGCCCAAGAGTGCCACAGATCCGACTGAGGTTGAAGTCCCAGCAGTGGTCGACTTGGTCATGGAGGTCTTGGTGGTCATCCCCGACTGGACAGTTCTGTATATCGCGTATATCCTGAGAAAAGAGCTTCCGGAGGATGAGGAAGAGGCTCGACAGATCGTCCGTCGATCTAAAGCCTTTACCGTAATCAAAGGACAGTTATATAGAGAAAGCGCGACTGGAGTTGGTCAGAAGTGCATAACACTAGAAGAAGGTCGAATCATCCTTAATGATATCCACTCGGGAACCTGTGGTCATCATGCGTCCTCTCGGACCATCGTGGCCAAAGCATACCGAGCCGGATTTTACTGGCCAAAAGCGAATGAGATGGCAAAGGAAATAGTGGATAAGTGCGAGGGATGTCAGTTCTACTCGAATATGTCGCACAAGCCTGCATCAGCTCTGAAGACCATTCCACTCGTCTGGCCTTTCGCAGTATGGGGGTTGGACATGGTCGGTCCTTTGAGAACAGGGCGAAGTGGCTTCATGCATGTACTGGTGGCAGTCGACAAGTTCACCAAGTGGATTGAGGCTAAACCAATCAAGAACCTTGACGCCGGTGCTGCTGTTAGCTTCGTCAGGGAACTGATATTCAGATATGGAGTCCCGCATAGCATCATTACGGATAATGGGTCGAACTTTGACTCGGAAGAATTCAGGGATTTCTGCAACTCTCAAGGCACACGAGTCGACTACGCTTCGGTCGCCCATCCGCAGACGAATGGACAAGCAGAGCGAGCCAATGGCCTGATTCTCAAGGGATTGAAACCCCGACTGATGCGTGATCTCAAGCATGCAACTGGAGCTTGGGTCGACGAACTTCCCTCGGTGCTTTGGGGACTGCGGACCACACCTAATCGGTCGACCGGAAGAACTCCATTCTTCTTGGTCTACGGAGCTGAAGCAGTCTTGTCGAGTGATCTTCTCCACAATGCTCCTCGAGTTGAGATCTACAACGAAGCAGAAGCTGAACAAGCGCGGCAGGACGCAGTCGACCTTTTAGAGGAAGAAAGGGAGATGGCTCTGATCCGATCGACCATCTACCAACAAGATTTGCGTCGTTTCCACGCCAGAAATGTGAGGGGTCGAGCCTTCCAGGAAGGAGATTTAGTTCTCCGAGTGGATCAGAAGAAACATCACAAGCTTGCTCCTTCTTGGGAAGGACCCTTCATCGTCACCAAAGTTCTCCACAACGGGGCGTACCGTCTTTACAACGTCGAACATAATATCGACGAGCCCCGAGCTTGGAACGCGGAACTACTCCGCCCATTTTACACTTAAGTTTATCACTCGGATGAGTTGCAATAAAGTACTCCTGTAGTTCATGGATTTCAAAATAATAGTGTCATAGTTCCTC
>NC_041385.1:246700391-246708085 GCF_002162155.2 Triticum dicoccoides
AGCCCAGTGCTCGCCTAAGATATAAAAATCCTACCGAGTGAAGAGCAAACCTCTCACTCGGGGGCTTAGCTGCAGCCCAGTGCTCGCCTAAGATATAAAAATCCTACCGAGTGAAGAGCAAACCTCTCACTCGGAGGCTTAGCTGCAGCCCAGTGCTCGCCTAAGTGGATTAAGGAATAAGTCGAATGCGTTGAGCGTCTTGCTTGAACCCGCAAAAGACATTTCAAGCCAAAAGCAATCATATCAAACATCAAACTCAAGTTTGGAACGATACCTAAAGGAACCGAAAGTGCTCAGGTGCTGAGCCTGTTAAAGTTTATCGGTTACAACTCCACTCGGCATACCGAGGCAAATTTAAAGTGTCGAGCTTAAAAGAAGTTTTTTACCCCTCCTGTGGAGGGCTGGAAGGTGCAACAAACTCATCAAGATCAATTACATCTGCGATCCGAGTGGCAGCAGCAATGAAAGTTTCCATAAAGGACCTGAAGTCGTGTTTCTTGGTGTTGGCCACCCGGAGGGCCGCCAGCTTGTCTTCTCGCGCATCTTTGCAGTGGACTCGGGCCAGACACAGAGCAACATCTGCACCGCACCGAGCCGAGGACTTTTTCCACTCCTGCACTCGACCAGGGACTGTGTTCAAGCGAGCCATCAGCGACTCGAGGTCGTGCTGGAGTGTCTCCCTGGGCCAGAGCGTTGAGTCGATGCGAGATGTGGCGACCTTCAGCCTTGCGAGATAGTCCACGACAGCTGCGACACGGGACTCCAGTCGGAAAACATTCATGGCAACTTCGTCGTTCACCGGAGAATTGACGGGGTCAAGGTTTGGTTCCAGCCGGCTAGTCTATTCTTCAAAGTCTTGACAAAATTCTGCAAGGGCGATCACCGAGTCAAGGCAATGGTCGAATGGAAAAATCACAGTTGAAAATGATTGTTGAGCATAAAGGTTTACCTTCAAGCATAAGGAACAGCTTCTTGGCAAGACCATTCAGGAAGACCTCCAGATCATTTTTCTTCCCAAGAGCAGCTTTCAGATTGGTATTTTCTTGTTCAAGCTTGGTGACTGAAGCTAACTTCTCGTCAGCAAGCTTGATCCTCTCAGCTAGTTCAAGGTCTTTTTTCTGTTGGGCCTCCTTCACCTTACCTGCAAGTTACAGCAAGATCAGATTTTGAAACAAATAAAGGGAAAAAGCAGTCATCGAGGTCTCACCAAACATACCTTTGGTCTCCTCCTTTGCCTTCGTCAGATTCTCCTGAGCCAGCTTCAAATCCAGCTCGAGCTGAATGTGCTTGTTTTCCAGCTCAGTGTAGCGAGCCGCAAGGTCACAGGATCTCTGGGAAGAATCAATCGACTAAATGTCAAAGATAATTCACTTCCGAGTGGAACAGGAAAAATCATGCGTTTCTAAGACTACAGCCGAATACAAGCATTCGATCGTAGTCTCGGGGACTACACCCAGTGGGTGCACTCAGCGTGCCCCCACTAATCCTGTTGAAGACAGAGTCGACCAGTCGACCTCAAAAAAAAACAAGATGTATTCTTTAAGACTGTAATCAACTGCAAGCAGTCGACCACAGTCTCGGGGACTACACCCAGTGGGTGCACTCAGCGTGCCCCCACCGGTTTGCGAAATCCAGTCGCCATAGTCGAATGACGGAAAGACTGAACTTATAAAGCCTAAGGCCGACTGCCAGGAGTCGACCTTAGCCTTGGGGACTACACCCAGTGGGTGCACTCAGCGTGCCCCCACCGGTTTGCGAAATCCATTCGCCATAGTCGAATGACGGAAAGACTGAACTTATAAAGCCTAAGGCCGACTGCCAGCAGTCGACCTTAGCCTTGGGGACTACACCCAGCGGGTGCACTGAGCGTGCCCCCGCTATCACGGAGTTTAAATCGACACACCCAGTGGGTGATTACTATAAATTCTGGAAAGAAAACAAGCGGTGGTCGACTGACCTGAACATTGCTTTGAAGGGCGGAACTGGCGTCGTAAGCTGCCTGGCTCGCATCCCGGATGGTCTTCAACTGCTCCATCATGATCCCTGCCTGGCGTATCGCCTCCTTCGCGGCGCCAGCTTGGTCCTCTGGGACGTGGTGCGTCGTGAAGAGGGAGGGCTGCAGAGCACTCGTCAGTGGATCTGCGAAGGACACAGTGTGTCGAGTGGTGTTCTCCTCCTCCGCGACCAGAGTCTCAGGCACCGTCACATCCTGGGACACCCTGCCGGCAGACGCTTTCCTACTCCTTCTGGGCTTCAGCGGTTCCTCATCTTCATCATCATCAGGGAGAGTGATAACAACATTGGATGGAGCTACAGAAAAGAATCAGAATTAGAGATCATGAGTCAGTCGACTAGAAACGGTGTTAAGAGTATAGTACCAGGTTTTGAGGTTGCTGCGTCCTCCATCTCATGGTCGTCAGCCCGGGCTGAGGTCTCAGAAGTAGCAGCACTGCAACTCCAAAGAGTCAGTCGACTAACTCCAGCGCCAACCAGAGATAATGTTCGCACAAAACAAGAAGACTCAAGCAGCATGATTACCCTGATATGGTGGGGATGGACACCTTCATCTTCGGCAGGAGCTTGGTCGGCTTTGACGGGGCTGCCCTGGGCTGCTTCGACACCTTTTCAGTCGGCGCCGGAGAGGTGGTCCGAGGGCGCTTGGTCGACTGTGTAACAGTCGCAACCCCCTTGCCACGTTCAGTCGTAGGGTCATGGACAAGTTTCGACCGCCTTTCCGAGCGCGGTGGTGCGACCTCCTCCTCCTCCTCCTCTTCCTCGTCCTCATCGTCATCATCATCATCGTCATCATCATCATCATCATCCTCAGCGGCGTCCGAGTCCCACTCCTCCTCCTGGCTCTCGCCCCCGCTCGCTTCTTCCTCCTCGGTCGGAGCCTGTGCTCCATTGGGCATCGAGTACAGCTCAGTGAGGGCCTGATAGACATCAAGACAAAGATCAGTCGACCGATCGGCAGACAAAACAGAAATAAATGTGACGAGAATACAATGGGAAGTGGAGCAGACATACCTTGTTTGGATCACTGTGGCAGTCGAGTGGAGGAATCCTTCTGGCTCCGCGAGGGTTATCCTTGTTCCCAGTAACAGCGGCCATCCACCTTTCCAGAGTGGCATCGTCGACTGCTTCTGGATTGACCCGAGTCACATCCTCAGTCCCGCAGTACAACCACATGCAATGGCTCCGAAACTGAAGAGGCTGGATACGACGCCTAAGAAAAACCTCCAGGAGATCCATACCCGTCACTCCCTCCCGAACCAACTGAACTACACGCTCCATCAGCATCTTCACGTCAGCTTTCTCCTCCGGAATCACCTTCAGAGAGGAGGGCTTGTTCACTCGGCCCATGGTGAACTGAGGGAGTCCACTCGACTGCCCCAGCGTCGGCTGATCCTGGCAGTAGAACCAGGTCGACTGCCAGCCTCTGACTGACTCTGGAAATGTCATGGCTGGGAAGGTGCTCTTGTTCCTCACCTGGATCCCCAGACCCCCACACATTTGGACAACTCGGGTTTTTTCGTCGCTTGGGCTCGCCTTCTTCACGGTCTGAGAGCGACACGTGAATATGTGCTTGAACAAGCCCCAGTGCGGTCGACAACCCAGAAAACTCTCACACATGGACACAAACGCGGCAAGATAGGCGATAGAATTTGGGGTGAAGTGGTGGAGTTGCGCCCCAAAGAAGTTCAAGAAACCACGGAAGAAAACGCTCGGCGGCAAAGAAAATCCGCGGTCGACATCGGTAGCCAGAAGCACGCACTCACCCTCTTCCGGCTGGGGCTGCCACTCTTTCCCCGGAAGCCTTGCAGCTCCATGGGGGATCAGGCCCTCGTTGGCCATGTCGAGCAGATCCTTTTCCATGATGGTCGATTGGATCCAATCTCCCTGGACCCAGCCTTTCGGCAGGCGAGATCTAGACGAAGACCCGCCGCGACTGGTGGATCTCCCCTTCGCCTTCTCCGTCGTCGACGCCTTCTTCACGCGTTCCAGCGCCGCCGTCTTCTCCTTGACCATGGCTGCCGGCGGGACGCGCGAGGAGAAGTTGTGCGGAGGCGAGAGCGAGCGCGTTGGGCGGAGACGAAGGGAGCAGAGAGAGAATGTTGAGGCACTGCTCAAAAAACCCTCGCCGGGCGCATTTATAAGATCCCTTCCGAGTGGATGACAGGTGGGCCCGGTCGATCTAATCATATCTTGAAACAGTTGCGCGGACGCGATACGTGGCGAAAAAAACGGCGCGAAGATCGAGGCGTCTATGCCCTGTCCCATCCGAGCGCCACGGTCCGCTCCGCTTCGCGCGCTTCCCCAAATTTCGTATCCCATGGAATCCGCGAACGGCAGATCGGTCTGCCCGACGCGGGATTTCCTGCGATCCGTCGCTCAGAAATCGGCGAAGTCCAAAAGATCACTCGACGAAGGAAGAGAATGGATCGAGTCGACTGAAGAAAAGTTGTTCACTATCAACAAAGAGATTTTTTGGTTCAAAAACAACGCACGGCCAGTATGCGAAGGCTAATCGGGAACAGCATCAACTCCTTCATCACTCAAGCCTCAATCCATTCGGGGGCTAATGATGGAGTCATGTACCTAGGGTAGGGTCACAGACCTGATCTAAGTACCCTGCCCAAGGACACCTTTAGAAGAGATCACCTTCCAGTCGACCTACGAGGGACTCACTCGACTGACTTGAAGGACTCGACCATGAAGACTCACTCGACCACCAGAAGGTCAAGAGGCACTCTGCACTGCAACGGTCTGTAATTAAGTAGACTTTATGATAGTAAAGACACTTTATGTGGGGCGTTACCAGTAACGCCCCGGACTTAATGTACCTTAAACCCTTCATTACGTGGGTTGGCTAGGGTCCTAGCGCACTCTATATAAGCCACCCCCCTCCACAGGCAGAAGGGTTCGGCACCTTGTAATCCATATACACATAATCCACTCGACCGCCTCCGGGCTCCGAGACGTAGGGCTTTTACTTCCTTCGAGAAGGGCCTGAACTCGTACATCTCTTGTGTTTACAACCTCTCCATAGCTAGGACCTTGCCTCTCCATACCTACCCCCCACTCTACTGTCAGACTTAGATCCACGACAGTGTCGTCACCTTCTCAAATAAGCGCCAGAACCTGCGAGCGCTATTGCCATCCTCATGCATTGTGTATAGCTAATGTTGGGTGCATCATGACTAGATCTTTTCTACCATGAATTACAATGTTTAGTTGATGCTTGAACTTTGGAGGTGCTCTGCATTTATGTTTTAAGGTCTCAGAAAGGGCTAGCGAAATACCACTATTGTCATATTATATCATGGTTGTTTTGATAAAGTGTTCTTATTTGAGATATCTTATTATTGCTCGCTAGTTGATTATGCCATTGATATGAGTTAATATAGTTTTTAAGAGTTACTGTTGACATGGTTAGTTATAATCTTGGCTGAAAACCTGGGTGTTGTTTAAGCTTATTTATGTAAACAAGACCAAAAGAGTTCATAAAAGTTTTTCTTTTTCACTTTCAGTTTATCAACTGAATTGCTTGAGGACAAGCAAAGGTTTAAGCTTGGGGAGTTGATACGTCTCCAATGTATCTACTTTTCCTAATGCTTTTCCTCTTGTTTTGGACTCTAATTTGCATGATTTGAATGAAACTAACCCGGACTGACGTTGTTTTCAGCAGAACTACCATGGTGTTGTTTTTGTGCAGAAATAAAAGTTCTCGGATTGGAATGAAACTTTGCGAGGATTTTCTATACAATAAAAGAGAATTTCTGGAGCCGAGAACCACCAAAGGGGGAACCTGGGTGGACACAACCCACCAGGGCACCCCCCTCCAGGCGCGCCCAGGTGGGTTGTCCCCACCTGGTGGCCCCGTAGACCTCAACCCTGATACAATAAAGTCATGTTTTCGGAGGAAAAAATAGGGAGGAATAATTATCACGTTTCACGAGACAGAGCCGCCGCCACCTCCTTTTCTTCATCGGGAGGCCAGATATGGAGTCCGTTTGGGGGGGGGTGCTTTGATCTTTGTCATCACCAACCCTTCTCCATCGCCAATTCCATGATGCTCCCCACTAGGAGTGAGTAATTCCTTCGTAGGCTCGCTGGTCGGTGAGGAGTTGGATGCGATTCATCATGTAACTGAGTTAGTTTTGTTAGGGCTTGATCACTAGTACCCATTATGTTCTGAGATTGATGTTGCTATGACTTTGCCATGCTTAATGCTTGTCACTTTGGGCCCGGGTGCCATGACTTCAGATATGGACCATTTATGTTATCACCATTATATCTATGTTCTAGATCCAATCTTGCAAGTTATAGTCACCTACTACGTGTTGTGATCTGGCAAACCCGGAGTGATAGAAGTCAGGACACTTCCCGGTGGACCGTAGTTTGAGGAGTTCATGTATTCACCATGTGTTAATGCTTTGTTCCGGTTCTCTATTAAAAGGAGGCCTTAATATCCCTTAGTTTCCAATAGGACCCTGCTGCCATGGGTGGGTAGGACAAACGATATCATGCAAGTTCTTTCCATAAGCATGTATGACTATTTACGGAATACATGCCTACATTATATTTATGACTGGAGCTAGTGTCGTATCGCCCTAGGTTATGCCTATTATATGATGAATATCATCCAACGAATTCACTAATCCAATGCCTACGAATTTCTCGCATATTGTTTTTGCTAAGTTACTATTGTCATTGTTACTGTTACACTTGCTACAAAATCATTGTTATCAGTGTTAGCGTTACTATTATTGTTGCTACTACTATCAAAACTACCATACTACTTTGCTACTAATCACTTTGCTGCAGATAACTAATCTCCAGGTGTGGTTGAATTGACAACTTAGCTGCTAATACTTGCAAATATTCTTTGGCTCCCCTTGTGTTGAATCAATAAATTTGGGTTGAATACTCTACCCTCAAAAATTGTTGTGATCCCCTATACTTGTGGGTTATCACCTGCGCTGCCCGTGAGGAATGAATGGAAGGCCGACCGGCGGCAGCCTTGGCATTGATTCCCCGTGGAAACCCGAGGCGATGAGGTAGACGAAATGCGGCTGGTCGCTGACTCGGCGGGTCCACCAGGCTTTTGCGCCAAAAATGTTTCCCCCGGCGCCCCCTAGCGCGCGGGTTCGGCCTGCGTCCATTGGCGCCAAATTTCAGCCTAACCGGCGAAAAGTGGGCTTCTGGGGGCGCGATTGGGCCCTTTTTTAGCACCGGCGATAAAAAAGGGCCTTGGGGGCCTGTTGGAGGGCGAGTGGAGATGCTCTAAAGTGCACCTAGAACAGCACCAAACGGGCAAACATGCTACCTCGAACAGTAGGTGATCAACCCATTGAAATGCACATGTACGACATTCTTAAAGGGACTTTTTTCTTTCTTTTGAGATGAAAGGGGCTTTCTTTTTGTCAGTTGCTTTCAAATAAATTTGGCTTCAAAAAAGATGTGTCTTCTTCCTCTTGCTACTCGTCCCCTTCCTCCTACCACCCTCTGATGTCTGGGGGCCATCTGGCGCCCCCACCCACCATTGGTGGCATGGTCGTGCGACCCTTGTTGCCCTACCCAGTCCAAGCCACTTCATAAGTTTGTCTACCGTCACCAACCCCTCAAACCACACCATCTTTTCTAGCTCTAACGAGCATCCTATTTAGAATCACACTCGAACAAGTCAACCT
>NC_041385.1:246708306-246709264 GCF_002162155.2 Triticum dicoccoides
GGTTGCTGTAGACGGGGAGAGAGAGACGAGATAAGGTGTAACATCCCAATTTTCAATTTGGATGTTATACATAGATCATCATATGCATATCATATTTATTTTGCATTTTGTTGTGATCCTAGAAATATTAAGCAACTCAATGACACAAGGAGAGAGTTGGAGGTTTCACAAAAATTCATATTTGAATTCATTTCAAATTTGAAAAGAGGATCAATTTGATTTTATTATTTTCTCTCCAGTTATTTCCAATATTAAAAATAAATGAGAGAAGATAATATGACTTCTTCAACCTAAGAGAAATATTGGAGAAAGAATTTTAAAATTAAATTATTATTTATTGATATTTTATTTGCTATTTTACTTGAATTAGAAAAAAAATGCATTTTTGAAAATTGCATTTTAGTCCAGAAAAATGCTCATCTTCTCCTAAATATTAGGTTTGGACGGTGAAAATTGTTTCTAGAATTTTTAGAATTTTTTTATATTTATTTAGGATTTTTCCTTCGCGGTGATTTTTTTTAAAGGTTCAGACCTGCTGGGCCGAAGCCGAGCAGGCCGCCGCCGCCTTCACCGCGCCACCATATGGGAGCCCGACTCCACCGGAGTCCGGGTCGGCCTCGCCTTGCCCCTCCCCCAAGGCACTCCCCCGGCCCCATTTATATACGCCGACCCCGCCGCCTCCTTGATACGTCTCCGTCGTATCTATAATTTTTGATTGTTCCATGCCAATATTCTTCAACTTTCATATACTTTTGCAACTTTTTATACTATTTTTGGGACTAACATATTGATCCAGTGTCCAGTGCCAGTTTCTGTTTGTTGCATGTTTTATGTTTCGCAGAAACCCAATATCAAACGGAATCCAAACGGTATAAAAATGGACGGAGAACTGTTTTGGAACATTTGGGATTTTCCGGAGGAAGAATCAACGCGAAACGGTGCCCGAGGTGGCCAGGAG
>NC_041385.1:246709514-246747562 GCF_002162155.2 Triticum dicoccoides
TGACGCTCTTCTTTTGCCGCAAGAAAGCTAATTTTACGAGAAAAATCTGGGCAAAAGATTCACCCCAATCGGAGTTACGGATCTCCGGATATAAAAGAAACAGTGAAGGGGAAGGATCTGGGAACGCAGAAACAGAGAGAAACAGAGGGATAGATCCAATCTCGGAGGGGCTCTCGCCCCTCCCATGCCATGGGAGCCAAGGACCATAGGGGAAACCCTTCTCCCATCTAGGAAGAAGGTCAAGGAAGAAGAAGAAGAAGGGGGGCTCTCTCCCCCTTGCTTCCGGTGGCGCCGGAACGCCGCCGGGGGCCATCATTATCACCGCGATCTACACCAACACCTCCTCCATCTTCACCAACATCTCCATCACCTTCCCCCATCTATATTCAGCGGTCCACTCTCCCGCAACCCGCTGTACCCTCTACTTGAACATGGTGCTTTATGCTTCATATTATTATCCAATGATGTGTTGCCATCCTATGATGTCTAAGTAGATTTTCGTTGTCCTACCGGTGATTGATGAATTGCTATGATTGGTTTGAATTGCATGTTTTATTATTGGTGTTGTCCTATTGTGCCCTCCGTGTCGCGCAAGCGTGATGGATTCCCGATGTAGGGTTTGCAATATGTTCATGATTTGCTTATGGTGGCTGGCGTGAGTGACGGAAGCACAGACCCGAGTAAGTAGGTTGTTTGCATATGGGATAAAGGGGACTTGATACTTTAATGCTATGGTTGGGTTTTACCTTAATGATCTTTAGTAGTTGCGGATGCTTGCTAGAGTTCCAATCATAAGTGCATATGATCCAAGAAGAGAAAGTATGTTAGCTTATGCCTCTCCCTCAAATAGAATTGCAATAGTGATCCAGTCTAGTAAAGTAGTCATTTGCTTAGGGACAATTTCACAACTACTACCACCACTTTTCCACACTCGTTATATTTACTTTATTGCATCTTTATCTAATAGCCCCTAGTTTATATTTACGTGTTCTTTATTATCTTGCAAACCTATCCTATCACACCTACAAAGTACTTCTAGTTTCATACTTGTTCTAGGTAAAGCGAACACCAAGCGTGCGTAGAGTCGTATCAGTGGCAGATAGGACTTGAGAGAATATTTGTTCTACCTTTAGCTCCTTGTTGGGTTCGACACTCTTACTTATCGAAAGAGGATACAATTGATCCCGTATACTTGCGGGTTATCAAGACCTTTTTCTGGCGCCGTTGCCGGGGAGTCATTGCATGGGGTGAATATTCTCGTGTGTGCTTGTTTGCTTTATCACTAAGTAATTTTTATTTGTTGTTCTAAGTTGTTCTCTATCTTTAGTTTTGGATATGGAACACGAAATACCAAAAAAAACTAGGTGTACTTGCTACTCATGGAGATAGGGAACCTCCTAAAACCCTCGATGATCATCATGTGAAAAATGTCATGTACTACTTTGATAATCCTGAGAAAACCCTATTCAACTTTATAATGGGAGTAACATTGGATCAACGTGAAAACTTTAGGGATTATCGCTTGACACAAAAAGGGAAACTATTATGGGATCAAATTAATATATTCCGTTGGTATGATCGGGATCTATGCTTGAGATATGATTATACTTGTTGCTCTAGGATGAAGGCTCCACACCTTCCCTTTTCATGCAAATTTAATGATAATGAAACCTTAGCTTCTTATGCTAATGGTATATATGATTACTATGATGTTGAACGAATTGAAGAATTTGTTGCTTTTAAGGCTGCCTATGAAATTGAATCTTTGTTTGAAAAGTATGAAGCTTTAGATGATGATGTTTATAGGCCTGAAAATTATGCTATATTGAAATATTGTTATGAAAATTATGAATACAATTACAATATAATGCATTTATTGAGAAAGTCTCTGCTGTCCAAGAAGAGACTAATATTTTGCAGGAAGCTATGGAAGAAGAAATTGATGAAACTGTGAGGTCATTGGATGAAAAAGATGATGAGGAGAGCAAAGAACAAAAGGAGGAAGAGCAGATTGATCACCCGTGTCCACCTTCTAATGAGAGTAACTCTTCAACTCATACATTGTTTAATTCCCCGTCGTGCTTACCGAAGGATGATTGCTATGACTATTGTTATGATCCCTTGGATTCTCTTAAAATACCCCTTTTTGATGATGCTTGCTATGCTTGTGGCCAAGATGCCAATATGAATTATTCTTATGGAGATGAACTTTCTATAGTTCCTTATGTTAAACATGAAATTGTTGCCATTTCACCCATGCATGATAGTCCTATTATCTTTTTGAATTCTCCCGACTACACTATATCGGAGAAGTTTGTGCTTATTAAGGATTATATTGATGGGTTGCCTTTTACTGTTGCACATGATAATTTTGATAGATATAATATGCATGTGCTTGCTGCTCCTACTTGCAATTATTATGAGAGAGGAACTATATCTCCACCTCTCTATGTTTCCAATATGATAGAATTGCAAGAAACTGCTTATACTATGCATTGGCCTTTACTTTGTGTGCATGAATTGTTTTTTTATCACATGCCGATGCATAGGAAGAGAGTTAGACTTCGTTGTTGCTTGATATATGCTACTTTGTGCTCACTACTAAATTACAAATCATTGTTAATTAAAATTGGCTTTGATATACCTTGGGATCCGGGTGGATCCATTACTTGAGCACTATATGCCTAGCTTAATGGCTTTAAAGAAAGCGCTGCCAGGGGGACAACCTAGAAGTTTTGGAGAGTCATTTATTTCTGTTGAGTGCTTTTATATAGTTTAAAAACAAAAAAAATAAAGAGGAGAACCTAAAAACTTTTCAAAAAGGAAAGTGAAAGTGAGAAAGACAAGCATTGTTGAAGTGGGAGCTAGCCTTGAACTTTGTTCATGCTCATGAAAACTTTGTTAATCTTGATTACAGAGACTTTTCAACAAAAATAATTATCCCCTTGTACAATTCCATTGTATTATAAAAATAATGTGCCAAGGTTTGCCTTTAGGATGTTTACAATGCTTGTTGGTTTGTACAGTGCAGGACAGAAACTTTGGCTGTAGTGCGCGATTTTACATTTTTGACTGGAACATCAAACGGTTATGATTCGTTTTGCACTGTCTTTCTGTACAAATTGTTTATTTTTACTAATTTTGGTAGAATGTTTGGGGTACCAGAAGTATGGTGGATGTTCAGATTGCTACAGACTGTTCTGTTTTTGACAGATTCTGTTTTTGATGCATAGTTTGCTTGTTTTGATGAATCTATCAATTTATATCAGTGGATTAAGCCATGAAAAAGTTGTATTACAGTAGACACAATGCAAAAACAAAATATGAATTGGTTTTCTACAGTACTTACAGTGGTGATTTGCTTTATTATACTAACGGATCTTACTGAGTTTTCTATTGAAGTTTTGTGTGGATGAAGTGTCTAATCGAGGATGTCTCGATATGAGGAAAAGGAAGAGAGGCAAGAGCTCAAGCTTGGGGATGCCCGAGGCACCCCAAGTAAATATTCAAGGAGACTCAAGCGTCTAAGCTTGGGGATGCCCCGGAAGGCATCCCCTCTTTCTTCAACAAGTATCGGTATGTTTTCGTATTCGTTTCGTTCGTGCGATATGTGCAAGTCTTGGAGCGTCTTTTGCGTTTAGTTTTCACTTTTCTTTTACGCACCATGCTGGTATGAGATAGTCCTTGGTTGATTTATAGAATGCTCATTGCACTTCACTTAAATCTTTTGAGTATGGCTTTATAGAATGCTTCATGTGCTTCACTTATATCATTTGAAGTCTGGATTGCCTGTTTTTCTTCACATAGAAAACCGCCATTTGTAGAATGCTCTTTTACTTCACTTATATTTGTTAGAGCGTGGGCATATCTTTTGTAGAAAGAATTAAACTCTCTTGCTTCACTTATATCAATTTAGAGAGATGACAGGAATTGGTCATTCACATGGTTAGTCATAAAATCCTACATAAACTTGTAGATCGCTGAATATCATATGTTTGATTCCTTGCAATAGTTTTGCGATATAGTGATGATAATATGTGGGAGGTACTAGTAGATGGTTGTGTTTAGTAAGGATGTTGGTGTTAAGTCTTGTGATTCCCGAAGCATGCACGTATGGTCTACTAACTATGTAACCAAATTGGCGCGCATTGTATTTTGATTGTTTATCTTTGCGTGAAGGTCGGGGGCACGCGATGGTTAACTCCTACCAACCTCGCCCCTAGGAGCATGCGTGTAGTACTTTGTTTCGAGGGCTAATAAATTTTTGCAATAAGTATGTGAGTTCTTTATGACTAATGTTGAGTTCATGGATTATACGCACTTTTACCTTTCCATCATTGCTAGCCTCTTCGGTACCGTGCATTGCCCTTTCCCACCTTGAGAGTTGGTGCAAACGTCGCCGGTGCATCCAAACCCCGTGATACGATACGCTCTATCACACATAAGCCTCCTTATATCTTCCTCAAATCATCCACCATACCTACCTATCATGGCATTTCCATAGCCATTCCGAGATATATTGCCATGCAACTTCCATCATCATCATATTCATGACTTGAGCATTCATTGTCATATTGCTTTGCATGATCGTAAGATAGCTAGCATGATGTTTTCGTGGCTTGTCCGTTTTTTGTGATGTCATTGCTACGCTAGATCATTGCTCATCCCGGTACACCGCCGGAAGCATTCATATAGAGTCATATCTTTGTTCCAGTATCGAGTTGTAATATTGAGTTGTAAGTAAATAAAAGTGTGATGATCATCATTATAGAGCATTGCCCAAAGAAAAAAGGGAAAGGCTAAAGAAGCCTAAATAAAAAAGGGGGCCAAAGAAGCCCACCAAAAAAAGAAAAAGAAAAGGGGCAATGTTACTATCCTTTTTCCACACTTGTGCTTCAAAGTAGCACCATGTTCTTCATATAGAGAGTCTCTTATGTTGTCACTTTCATATACTAGTGGGAATTTTTCATTATAGAACTTGGCTTGTATATTCCAATGATGGGCTTCCTCAAATGCCCTAGGTCTTCGTGAGCAAGCAAGTTGGATGCACACCCACTTAGTTTCAGTTTGAGATTTCATACACTTATAGCTCTAGTGCATCCGTTGCATGGCAATCCCTACTCCTCACATTGACATCAATTGATGGGCATCTCCATAGCCCGTTGATTAGCCACGTCGATGTGAGACTTTCTCCCTTTTTGTCTTCTCCACGTAACCTCCATCATCATATTCTATTCCACCCATAGTGTTATATCCATGGCTCACGCTCATGTATTGCGTGAAAGTTGAAAATGTTTGAGAATACTAAAGTATGAAACAATTGCTTGGCTGACACCAGGATAGGCACGAGGGGGTACCTTGTGTTAAGAAAAGGAAGCATACAAGACTATATGATTTTGTAGGGATAACGTTCTGAAAGCATTGATATTTTGAAAGACATGATTGTTTGTTGGGATGCCCTAATTATTATTGTTTTTATGTCAAATGATAGACTATTGCTTTGAATCACTCGTATCTTAATATGCATGCCATGATTAGACACATGATCAAGATTATGCTAGGTAGCATTCTACATCAAAAATTATCTTTTTATCATTTACCTACTCGAGAACGAGCAGGAATTAAGCTTGGGGATGCTGATACGTCTCCGTCGTATCTATAATTTTTTATTGTTCCATGCCAATATTCTTCAACTTTCATATACTTTTGGCAACATTTTATACTATTTTTGGGACTAACATATTGATCCAGTGTCCAGTGCCAGTTCCTATTTGTTGCATGTTTTATGTTTCGCAGAAACCCAATATCAAACGGAATCCAAACGGTATAAAAATGGATGAAGAATTGTTTTGGAACATTTGGGATTTTCCGGAGGAAGAATCAACGCGAAACGGTGCCCGAGGTGGCCAAGAGATAGGGGCGCGCCCACCCCCCTGGGCGCACCTGGCACTTCCTGGGCCACCCGTAAGGCGGTTGACGCTCTTCTTTTGCCGCAAGAAAGCTAATTTTACGAGAAAAATCTAGGCGAAAGATTCACCCCAATCGGAGTTACGGATCTCCAGATATAAAAGAAACGGTGAAGGGGAAGGATCTGGGAACGCAGAAATAGAGAGAAACAGAGGGATAGATCCAATCTCGGAGGGGCTCTCGCCCATCCCACGCCATGGGAGCCAAGGACCAAAGGGGAAACTCTTTTCCCATCTAGGGAGAAGGTCAAGGAAGAAGAAGAAGAAGAAGAAGAAGAAGGGGGGCTCTCTCCCCCTTGCTTCCGGTGGCGCCGGAACGCTGCCGGGGGCCATCATTATCACCGCGATCTACACCAACACCTCCGCCATCTTCACCAACATCTCCATCACCTTCCCCCATCTATATTCAGCGGTCCACTCTCCCCCAACCCACTGTACCCTCTACTTGAACATGGTGCTTTATGCTTCATATTATTATCCAATGATGTGTTGCCATCTTATGATGTCTGAGTAGATTTTCGTTGTCCTACCGGTGATTGATGAATTGCTATGATTGGTTTGAATTGCATGTTTTATTATTGGTGCTGTCCTATTGTGCCCTCCGTGTCGCGCAAGCGTGATGGATTCCCGCTGTAGGGTTTGCAATATGTTCATGATTTGCTTATGGTGGGTGGCGTGAGTGACAGAAGCACAGACCCGAGTAAGTAGGTTGTTTGCGTATGTGATAAAGGGGACTTGATACTTTAATGCTATGGTTGGGTTTTACCTTAATGATCTTTAGTAGTTGCGGATGCTTGCTAGAGGTCCAATCATAAGTGCATATGATCCAAGAAGATAAAGTATGTTAGCTTATGCCTCTCCCTCAAATAGAATTGCAATAGTGATTACCGGTCTAGTAAAGTAGTCATTTGCTTAGTGACAATCTCACAACTACTACCACCACTTTTCCACACTCGTTATATTTACTTTATTGCATCTTTATCTAACAGCCCCTAGTTTATATTTACGTGTTCTTTATTATCTTGCAAACATATCCTATCACACCTACAAAGTACTTCTAGTTTCATACTTGTTCTAGGTAAAGTGAACACCAAGCGTGCGTAGAGTCGTATCAGTGGCAGATAGGACTTGAGAGAATTGTTCTACCTTTAGCTCCTCATTGGGTTCGACACTCTTACTTATCAAAAGAGGCTACAATTGATCCCGTATACTTGCGGGTTATCACTCCTCCACCTCGCCTCGCCTCGCCTCCCGCCGTAGCAGCAGCACCGCTGTCGTGTCGCGTCGCCTCGCACCGCTGCCGCCGCAGCACCCCGCGCCGTCACCACCGTCCCGCGTCGCCGCCACCCCTCGCTGCCGCAGGAGCCGCCACCCGCCGCCGCCGCCGATCCAATCTCGCCGCCGCCGCCGGTCTTTCTCGTTGAACCGGTAAGAACCGGCCGGCCGAAATGGTTTTTTTGGTTTTTAGTTAGATCGGTTTATTTTTTTTAGGTTTACCTAATTAACGAACATTCATTCATTCGTTCGTTTTAACGGACGGTTTTCGCCAGATTAGTTCGGTTAGCGAACGTTCTCGCCGTAGTTTTTTCTTTTTAGTTTTATTTTCGGCCAGGGACTTATCCACGAATAGTTTTCTCGCGATTTAGCCCCTGACCGTAAAACTAGCGTAACTTTTTACTCGTTTATCCAAATTAGATGAAACCAGCGCCTAAGTCTTTGTATCGTTCTGTTCTTTCCAGTTAACCAACTTGAACATGATTTGGACACTAAAATTTTTGACTTTAGTTCAGATTAGTGAACGATCTTGTTTCGTTCGTATTTTGAGTTTCGTTTCTCCGTTTGAGTTGTTTCTTTTTGCAAATCATAGCTAATCACTTGTACCTACTATTAAGATCTAATTCACATGATAATAATGCTGTTAGGTTTTACTTTTTGTTAGTCTAAGTCGTTTGCTTGATTCGTGTTTGATTTGGATCTCTTCTCGGTTTTCTCGTTGTTTCGTTTGAGTGATTGCTTATGTATGCTACTGTTTGTCTATGCTGGATTACCTGGAGTGCAAAGCTTGTTACTAGAAATCTCTAGAGTTTGCAGATCATCAGCAAGGCAAGTTACACTTTGATCATACTTTTCAATACCCAGTTTTTACTATGCATTAGCATCACCCCTCAAATATTTGCATGAGTAGGATTGGGAACATGTGGTTTCGTTGTAGTGCTTGAGGTAGGAACCTAATACCTTTTGATCACCCCAGGAATATACCTTATGCTTATTTATTGCTTAGCCATGCTCGTAGACGGGGATTGGATCGTGATTTACACATGGAAGTTTGAGAGTTATTAATCTTGGATAACATTAAGGTGGCAACATTAATATACATCTGGGTGGATTGGTTGAGGCACCTGGGAACCCCAGTGTTGCCTATTTAAGGAAATCCCGGAGTACCCGTGTGATTTTTCCTTTGGTTTGCCACCCAGGCTCAAAGGGATCATATGATATTTCATGCCTAGAAACTTCCGTGTGCAGCCACAAGCCATTATGGGCTCTGGCATAGTTGAGTAAGTTGCGTGAGCTCTCGAAGAGGTGGACTAGCAGATGTAGGGAAAATTAGGTGTACCGGTCCGCCCAGAGTAGAGAGTAAGTGCTTCAGAAAGACTATGTCTCGATCATCCGGTCATGGATGCGGTCGAGTCTTGTGGGGAAAAGTGTGCAAACCTCTGCAGAGTGTATAAACTAATCATGGTTAGCCGTGTCCCGGTTATGGATATCTTGAGTATCTTGTATTTGAATTATTAATGTTGATCTCATCACTCTTTAATTAATTGAATTGAGTTTAATGATGATATTTTTAATTGGGATTTGAGTTGGGGTTACCTTCTCAAATATTGGGCAACTTGGGAGTAGTTAAATAAATTTATTCCTTTGTTGTAGGAAAAAACTAGCTTTATGCAAAATCATAAACTTAGAGCCTCCACCAGCCAAATATTGCATGTAGATATAGTTCTTGCATTTCATTGCTTTACAGTATAACTATGCCAGCATATTCAATGTGCTGACCTACACGGCTGCAACGTCTCATGTTGCAGACTACTCAAACGACGAATAAGGTGCGATAGGTCATTGGTTTGCACTCAATTATGCCGTTTGAGTTGATGGACTCATTTACCTTCGAAGCTTCTGCAGTTATTTAGTTTAGATGGCCTTCAGCCATGATATTTTGTGTAATCATACTCTTTATGAGGACTCGATGTACTAAGTGTGTGATTGAACTCTATTATAATTCTTTGAGTATTATGCGTGTCAGCATTAACGATCCAGGGATGACACTGATGCATAGAGACTTCGGTCCATTCGGATCGTGGTCGCTGCATAGGGGCGTCGGCGGCAAGAGAGGGACTGCGGGCAAAGGATAGTGCATCCACCAACGAGGGAGGGGCGACTTTTAGGTCGGGGGTGGCTGACGTGTGTACGCGTGGTGCGCATCGTCGCGCCATCCCTGCGCCGCCCGTGAGGAATCAATGGAAGGCTGGTCGGCGGCAGCCTTGGCATTGATTCCCCGTGAGAAACCGAGGCGATGAGGTAGACGAAACGCGGCTGGTCGCTGACTCGGCGGGTCCATCGGCTTTCGCACCAAAAACGTTTTCCCCGGCGCCCCCTAGCACGCGGGTTCGGCCTGGGTCCGCCGGCGACAAATTTCAGCCTAACCAGCGAAAAGTGGGCTTCTGGGGGCGCGACAGGGCCCTTCTTTTAGCACCGGCAATAAAAAAGGGACTTGAGGCCTGTTGGGGGGGGCGAATGGAGATGCTCTAAAGTGCACCTAGAATAGCACCAAACGGGCAAACATGCTACCTTGAACAGTAGGCGATCAACCCATTGAAATGCACATGTACGACATTCTTTAAGGGACTTTTTTCTTTCTAAGGGGCTTTCTTTTTGTAAGTTGCTTTCAAATAAATTTGGCTTCAAAAAAGACGTGTCTTCTTCCTCTTGCTACTCGCCCCCTTCCTCCTAACACCCTTTGACGTCTGCGGGCCATCTGACGCCCCCACCCACCGTAGGCGGCGTTGTCGTGCGACCCTTGTTCCCCTACCCAGTCCAAGCCATTGCATAAGTCTGTCTACCGCCAACAGCCCCTCAAACCACACCATCTTTTCTAGCTCTGACGAGACGAGCGTCCTATTTAGAACCACGCCATCTTGTGACGTCCCTGGCTCGGTTTCGCCGCCGCTCACCGCAGCGCCCCCGCCTCCGCCTCGGGGTTGTGCTCTTTGAAAATAGATTGACGCGAGGTGCAAATCCAGGCACTTACTAATAGCAAACACAACATCTTAGACACATACTAGTAGGGCAAAAGAACCCCTCAAAAAACAAAACTAGTGGGGCAAAAGAAACTAGTGGGGCAAAAGAGAAATAGACTGTCCCGTAGGAGCACGAATGCAACTTGCGTCCAAATTAAATCCTTGGATTGATGACTAATTAACGATGAAATTAGCAGCTTCTCGACATCCCCATCGCCCAGCGTCACTCACTGCTCCGTTTTTGCGCCTTCAATTTTCTATTCGTTTCGTTTGTGGGAGGAGACTTTTGCGCCTTCATCCATTTATCCGTTCTCTCGTTTTCTTCTTTCTCCTCTTCTGTCCGACCTAAACAACTGACCAATTCCCTCTGAGAAAGAAAGCAATTGCCTAATTTTCCTGGCTGCTGAGGAAATCCTTGCTGTTCCGGCGACCTAAAGTCTCCTCCGAGGCGGCTGGGGTTTGGGGATTTGTCAATTTTCTTGATTTCAGCCCTCTTGTTGGGGCTGCCGAGGCCGGATTATGAGATGGGCTTCTTGTCGTGCCTGTTCCGGTGCCCCGAGGAGGAGGAGCGGGTGGTGAAGGAGCACGATGACGACGAGGACTCCGGCGGAATCGACCATGGAGTGGCTTCAGGTGATGATGACTGCCCTAGTAATCCCTCCGTGCTTTACCTACTAATCCGGCTAGAAATGTTCGTTTCTTGGTGTTGGTCGGTCTGTATCTTGTTCTCGCGGAAGGAGAGATAATCGAGTCCCTTCAGCTCATGACCCCAACAAATTCTCTCTTGGGGATGGTTCCCAGCTGGAGGGTATTTTTTTGACGATGTGTTATACTCAGCAATCAGAAATTTCCAGTGGCGAGTCCACCTTTACTTTCTTGTGGTGTTGCAATTCCTCTAGCAGTTAGAATTTTGTTTGTGAGAGAAAGAAGTTTGTTCATGAGTAGCTGCACAGCTTTATCAGGGAAACAGAAAATGAAACACGATTAGTAAAGTGGAAACCAAAAATTATGAAGAAGATGAACAGTAATAGATCGAAGACCATGGCAAGAAAATTGAAAAGGCACAATGAAATACTTCCCGCAAAAAAAATACTTATGTGCTAGTACTATTCTTGTTTGTCCCAGCGTCCTTTCTTTTTCAGGGGCATTACTGCATTAGTTTATTTAAATGTGGATTTTTTTTTTTTGAAAAGGAGGTTAAACCCCCGGCCTCTGCATCAATCGATGCATACAGCCATCTTTATTACTTATTACACAAAGGTCTGACAAGAAAATACATCAAGCCATCCGAAGCCACCACTCACACCTACAAACTCGATAATGTGGAGTGCTCTCACCCCACATATCTAAAACTGGTGTCGTCGCCGATCCATCCACATAACGTATCGGAACCAACAACCGGTGCAGCAGACCTAAAGCGCGCACCATATGCACACGTTTTAGAAGCCAGAAGCCGCCATCATCCTCGGACCGCTGACCCATCTTCATATTTAAATGTGGATGTGTATTTGTTCTTTTGAATTGCTCATTAATAGTGAATTTCTTCAGAGTCATCAGAAAGTGCCCCACTGAAGACTGAATCCGCACATATGGAAGGAATCCAGAGAAATGGCACACATAATGAGGCGACGATCTTCACTTTGCGTGAGCTCGTTGATGCCACCAAAAACTTCAGCAAGGATTTTCAGTTGGGGCGAGGAGGATTTGGTTGTGTGTATAAAGCATATCTGAATGATGGTCAGGTTTGTATTTGGTAGTTATAAACTAGACTTCTCACCTACAGTAATATAATTCTCATTGAATATCAGTTATTGGAGATGTGGAAACTATAACAATCTTGCCCATATTTTCGTATTGTATGATAATATTGTTTCAGCATTTGCTGCATGGCAGGTTGTTGCAGTCAAACAACTTGATCTAAATGGGCTTCAGGGGAACCGAGAATTCCTTGTGGAGGTTCTCATGCTCAACCTCTTGCATCACCCTAACCTTGTCAATTTGATAGGGTACTGTGTTGACGGTGATCAACGCTTGCTCGTTTATGAATATATGCCATTGGGATCACTAGAAGACCATCTGCACGGTTAGTTTATGTTGGAAAATGTGTGAAGTTATACTATTATCAGGATACAGCCATCAGAATTCAGAAACCATTTGTTAATTTCTAGTAATGAGAGCATATATGTAGATGGTAGGATCTTTATTTTTTCAATGTCAGCACATTTTAGTTCGTGATACTTAGCATATCTGGGTGCTTTGAAGATGGTGAAAAGTTGTTCTAACTTGTGAGAAATGCTATAAGCTAACTATCAGTTCTTGTCAGTTGATTTAATTAAGTATTTCTTTCTTTAAGTTTGTGGCATCATCCTCTTTGTTCAGTAGATCCCAATTAAATCTGATCTAGGTTGTTCCTGTTTCCATTGCTTGCTATATTTGATCAAAAGCTTAAGCTAGAATGGGACGCTCTGATGACCTATCAAATAACGAGCCTAGCTATCTAATAATCTAGTGATGAGATTACCCTAAACAGAATCCATCGAGGGGGTAATATTTCAATGATGGATTGTTCACCCTTGAGAAAACTCAGATTTTAATCATAATCAATTTGTTGAATAGATAAATTTGCTTAGACAGTGGTTCTTTTATCTAACTTTGTGTTCCTTTCTAGTATTATTATACCACATGCGTCAATAAGAAGTGAAGAACTCACATGCTCCTTGACATGTCACTGACCTTGAAACCTAAGATATTTTTTGTGATAATTTACCATTTTCTTACTTCCATCTATTAGAGTTACACATGAATGTGCTCTATACTGTTATGCTGTTGTTTACTGGATACCCCCATTAATAAATTAATGTTCATGCTTTAAACAGACCTTCCACCCAATAAAGAACCTCTAGATTGGACAACACGGATGAAGATAGCTGCGGGTGCAGCTGCTGGTTTGGAATACCTACATGATAAGGCAAATCCACCAGTTATTTACCGAGATATTAAGCCATCAAACATTCTTCTTTCTGAAGGGTATCATGCGAAGTTGTCTGACTTTGGACTTGCTAAACTTGGTCCTGTGGGTGATAAGACTCATGTGACAACCCGTGTCATGGGGACCTATGGCTATTGTGCTCCTGAGTACGCTGCGACTGGACAGCTAACGGTTAAGTCTGACATCTATAGTTTTGGTGTGGTGTTCCTCGAGCTAATTACAGGACGAAGGGCACTCGATAGCAATCGGCCTCGTGAGGAACAGGACTTGGTCTCATGGGTAGGTTTTGACAATCTCACAGTGCAGCTAACTGGTCCAATAATCATGATTTTATAATAAAAAAACAAAAATGGATACATGTCTAGAGAAGTATGAAAAGGCTATAAAGCTTAATAGGCATGCATTGTTATTTCATTCTGACTACGTTCCTTATAATAACAGTGCATGTGTTTGATACTGGAAAAAAAACCGGTTATGTGGAATGTGGCGGTTGAACTGATGAATATAATAACAGTGCATGCGTTTGATACTGGAAAACTGTACAACTTTTTACGGGTATGGAGTGTGGTCTTTTCCAGGAACTAGTATTAGTCTGTTGCCAACTAACTGCCTAGTTGTATACATCTTTTTCGATGGAAAACATTAGAGGTGACCCCTACAGCATAAATAGGAGCCTAAATTCGCATCCGTAACCAAATGAGCTAGGCACACTTCCCTAGTTGTATATGCCCAGGAACTAATCATCTTGTTTTACATCTCCAGGATTTTCGTCATTTTCAAACATGATACATCATTTAATTTATTTATCTAGGTCCCTTAACAGCTAAAGAAATAGTTTCATTCAAAATATATATGCAGTAATAAATCGAGCGTGTTCATATATTTCCTTCTATATACTGAGGATAAGTATGCTGATGTGGAATTGAATGTTCTACCAATCCATTTGCAGGCTCGTCCATTGTTCAAAGACCAAAGGAAATTTCCAAAGATGGCTGATCCTTTGCTGCGTGGCCGCTTTCCAAAGAGGGGTTTGTACCAGGCCTTGGCTATTGCAGCGATGTGTTTGCAGGAGAAGTCAAGGAATCGCCCTCTGATTAGGGAAGTTGCTGCCGCTCTCTCCTATTTGTCATCACAAACATACGATGGGAATGACGCTGCTGTTCGTCGTTACCTTGATGGCCCTTCGACATCAAAAGTGTCAGACGATCAGGTTAACCAAGATGATGCTTTGGCTAGTCAACATGGAGCTCAAACATGGATGCATGACCGTATGAATGACCTTGTTCCAGAAGGAAAAGAACATTGCAGGAGTGGCTCCAATCGTGGAGTACGAGGCAGGGTTGTTCCAAACGGTGTCGACCGAGACCGTGCACTTGCAGACGCGAATGTCTGGGCCGAGGCTTGGAGACGCCACGAGAAGGCAAGCAAAGTGCGTGTAACCGATGAAATCCTCGGATAGTGAGCTGAGCTCTGATTGAGGCTTTGGCATGCTGGCGATTTTGCAGAGAGCGTTGTTAGGAGAGGAGGAATAATGCGCAGCGAGGTGTGTAGTACTGCACCACCAGAGTGAGCGCTCCCAAGGTTTCACCGGTGGAGCCTGTCACGTCCACCATTGCTCGCTGCATACATTACACGGTCTGGATTTCGCATGTAGGTATTGTTTCAGGGGCTCTGTAAATAAATGTAATAACCCCATAATTGATGGATCAGTGTGTACAACCCTTTTTTCAGTACATTGTTGGCTTTGGATGCAGCCAGAGTTGTGTCCATGTAGATGAAATGGTAACGTCTTTCAGCATATACATTTCGGTCCAGGTCCTATTCCTTTTCTCTTTCTGCCAGTGCCTTCACGGATTATTATTTTTTTGAAAATGTTACTATTTTTTTAACAAATCCCAAAACTAGATGTTCAAATTCGCAAAATTATACTTCTATTACCCCGTCGACCTGCCATAGATGGAAGAGTCAATCTTCGGCCTCGCTTGGCCTGAATAGGCCCTCTTCGGACTCTGTTGTTCACATGAAGGCTCTTCGTTCACATGAACGCGGAGGAGTGTCCTTTATTGACCATCAACCCCACCCTATACATCACAGCTCCTCCCGGGCAAACCTTCACCTTCACGTCATTGTGAAGGACGAATTTTGCCTGCCAATCTACACTGATTACCCCAAGCCTACATGGCCCTTGGTGAGAGATTTTTTAATTAATCGCACACATGTACACATCTGGATGCCCCCAACATCCTAGACATTACCCCTCGTCCTATTCTTGTCACTAACCCCGCACACCATGACCCTTGCCATGCGCGTACGTGAACCGGATGTCGCTAACTTCAGCAATAATAACAATATGATGAGGGGTAATGTCTAGGATGTTGGGGGCATCTAGATGAGTATATGTGTGGGATTAATTGGAAAATCTCTCAGCAAGGGCCATGCAGCCTTGTGGTGATCAGTGAAGATTGACAATCAAAATTCATCCTTCACAGTGCACGGTTCAGGTTGTTCTTCATCTGAATGGATTCTACTCGTCGATGCGGTCCTAGTGAGGCAATGGTTTGCCCAAGAGGAGCTGTAGTGTATAGGGTGGGGGTAATGGGCACTTTTGGACACTTTTGGACCGAAGACCACTCTTCTGTCTACTTAGACCCAAAGAGTCACTTTCCTCCGTTTTGAAAAAAAAAGAGTCCAAAAGTGACTCTTAGACCCAAAGTGACTCTTTTTTTTTAAAACGGAGGAAAAGTGACTCTTTGGGTCTAAGTAGAAAGAAGAGTGGTCTTCGGCCCACCAGTGAGAGCGAGGAAGCCCAACAGAGTCCGAAAAGGGTCTCTTCGGGCCAAGCGAGGCTGAAGAGTGACTCTTCGGCGTATGGGAGGCCGACGGGGTAATAGAAGTGTAATTTATGAATTTGGACATCTAGTTTTGGGATTTGTTAAAAAAATAGTAACATTTAAAAAAAATCCCTTCACGACACCAACATCCAACTTTTAAGCCTCATTTATGTAAACCCAAGGAAGAGTTTATATGTTGCTTTTTTTTGTGACAGGAAAACATTAGCAAAGGGTCCTACTGTAAAAAATATATGTTAAGAATATCAACAAAGTGAAAAGAAGAAGATTTCAGGAAGTGATGTGTCCAGGATTTGAAAGCAAGTAAAAGCTTTAGCTTCACTACTAGAGTGTGATCCTCTTTGAGGTTTCCCTTGCAACTAGCAACACTTGGATTCTCATGATTAAAAATCAATGTTCCAATAGCCCAAAAATGATGATCTCAATAGTTATATTTCATGAATGAAAGAAATTCCTCTGAGCTTACTGGGGGCAATAATCTGCCAGCAGTCTTGAGAAAATTCACAATCCCAGAATGGGTGCAGCTGTGTTCCCTCCAGTTGAACATTACAGAGCACACATGTGTATGCAGGCAGGTGAAAAGACTTCCTTGGGAGAAGGTTTCTGGTGTCCACTCTTTCCGGGAGCAGCAGCCAGGAGAAACTTTTGTGGTTGAGCTGGCAAGAACTCTTCCATACCCAGTGAAAAGGAACATGAGCAAGGGCACATTGTACATAAGCTTGGGCTGGAAAAATTCTGCAAAATCCCCTGCGTGAAGAACTTGGCCAGGGTGGTACATAGCTCAGGGTCCCAGACTGCCATATAGCATGTGCTCCTCTAATGCATTCACAAGAATTTGTACGAGAGAAAGTTGTATTTTTATGCGAGAAAGTGATCAAATTTATATTATACACATTTCAAATCTCAAAACAGGATAGCAGTACGACAGACATCGTCAAAACCACCAACAACTCCAAATCTGTGGTTAACACAACCGGTGACAATCCATGGTACGGTGGTTACACAGGACTTGACTTAGTTTCTTCTAAAAAGAAATTACTACACTACAACACTGACAAGCACGGCCAGAACGATTAAAATTATGATGTAGCTCACGCTATCTGCAACTGCAAACTTTATACCAACGAAAATTAAGAGAAACCTGCAACTGCAAAGGCTAAGGAACTGTACTGCCGAGCACACAGGTCGATCTTTGACGGTGGGGTCAGCCGTAGAAGCAGGTGACGGCGCGGCGGCGGGGCGGTGGCTGCACGGCGGCGAGTATTAGCCCCACCACGACGACGGCGACGACGATGAGCACCATGACGATGTCCTCGTCCAGCGAGAGCAGGCACATCTTCTTCCCCATGGCCGCCGCGCGTGTCTGGTGCAACCGGGCGGTGGTTTCTTTTCTTTCTCCACTGAAACTGAAAGGAATTAATCCAAGAGGGGTATGGGTATAATAGTGGAACCAGAAGCGTGCTGCTGAAGGGACAAAAAATATATGACGTGTGTACAGTAGGCATTTCTGAAAGAAAGGGAAAACTACGCTCTGTCGGTCAACTGCGAGTTCGTTTCTTTAGTCAATTCGAACCCATTCCAACCGCCCAAGTAGACGAACCACCACCACCAATTGGTAGTAAGTAAAGGTATTTTTCCAGAACCATCTTTTTTAATTCTGGACCATCATCTCTGGTCCAAACATCTCACTTTCCTTTTCGCGATTATTAGATGGATGATGTACACATACATACATCATCGTATATGCGCACACACGAGTAGGGCGACATCGTCTCCGATTCCCCGCCCTGCCGACCAGCACAACCCTCGGCCTGCCCATGGCGCCTAGGTCAGCGAGTGCAGGGTCCCTGGTGCCATCTCCGCCTACCGGCCCTTCGCCAATGCCTGGACGACCACGCCATCGCGGTTCCGTGGTCATGCTAGCACACCTGCCGGCATAAAAAAAAGGATGACGCTCGCCGTCATAGATTACTCGTCGTCGAATTTGCGCATGTCGGCCTACATCTTCTCAAACCACGGCCTTTTTTTTGGCGACACGGTGTTGAGATCCATATTCATGATCTCCATCCCGGTCATCATGCTCGCGAGAGCCACTTCTTTCGCGTTGGTCTTGGCGTTGACGGCCTCGATCTCTAGCATCTTGGCTTGCTTCTTCGCCTCCATCTCAAGCATCCGTGTTTACTTCTCCGCCCCCATGTCAAGCCTTCACCTTTGGATCTCCATGAAGGCATTCATTTGCTCTTCCCTTTCTTGTCGGCGCTTCTCCTCCCTTAAGTCCTTCTTGGTCACCATGCCCTCCACGGTTGCGATCAAGGCGATCGACGCCCAGTGGCGGAGCCAGAAAATTTGTATTAGGGGGCCGAGGGATGTTGAGGCAGGTTAGAGAGGGCCAAATCATATAAAGACATGCTTTTAGCAGCAAATAACCATGAATTATGCACTGTTCATCAGTAAATTAACTACAAATCCTTGATGTTAGGGGGGGCCAGGGCCCCTGCTGGTCCCTCCTATCTCCGCCACTGTCGATGCCGCATCCCGCTTATCCTCCTTCTTGGAGTTGGTCTTCCCCGCGGCCGAGCCTTCTCGCCGTCCCCAACCTCCTCCACGGCTTGCTTCCCACCACGCGACTGGAGGGCGGCATATTGCGCCTTGAACTTCTCCTCGTCCTTGATGACCCTAAAGCAATGTGAGAGGTTGAATCACTTGCCATTTGTGTTGGACCTTGAATACCTCCAAAGCTTGAAATGCCTACAAATGTATTTCATGAAAGCATATTGGCAAAATGGTATGCAAACGAACACGCAAGCATAAACTTGATGACACAAAAGAGGGCGGCTTGCTAGCATACCATGTCTTGCATACCGATGCCGCTCACGGGGCGGGCCTTGACGCTCTCAAGAGTGGCACAAAACTTGTTGCACTCTTGTTGGATCACCCTCCATCGCTTCGAAATGGACACCCGCCCGGCGTGCTTACTATTTGGTACGGCGGGAACTTCTTGCGCTCATGGAACTCACGGTGGACACGAATCCAAAAGGTTGAATGCTTTTATTCGGCGCCCATCTTGGGGTCTTGCCCAATGTCTCTCCAACACTCGAAAAGAAGCTTGTCCTCGGCCGCCGTGTATGCCTTGGTCCGCTTGCTCTTGCGCTTCGGCTTCGCCCCGGCGGCTTGGTTGGCGAGCTCGTCCTCGAACAAAGGGGCTCCTTCAATGTCGCACTCATCCTCTTTCTCTTGCCCGTAGTCCCCCGGAAACTCGTGGTCGAGAGGGAAGTCGTCCAGGTCCAGGCCACGCTCACCTCGGGCGAGCACTCCCCGAAGAGGAGGGAGGCTTGCGGGTAGACGTGGAAGCCGAGCACCGGGGTGCAAGCCGACACGCGGGGCAAGTCGGGCAGCACCATCCGAGGGAAGGTGGATGAGCCGATGCTGGCCGCGGCCACGGCGGTGTTGACGAGGCCGTGCTGGCTAGGGTTTAACCCTAGCATATAGAACGCATCCCTCGTTGCCGCCGCGACGCGGGCGTTGGTGACCTCCTGCTGCGCGGCGGCGGCGACGGCGGCCGCCGTGATGGCTTCATCCCTCGCGTCCGCCGCGTGCCTCCGGTCCTTTCTCTTGGCCGATTCCTTTGCCCGTTGTTCGAGCGTCAGCACCTTCTTCGGCTTGGGCGCGGCGGTCTTGCGGGGGACGTGAGGCTTGCCTTTACCGGAGGGGGCGGTCGGCATGCAGGACGAGGCGAGGGCGGCGAGGCCGGCGGCTGCGTCGAGGTCGCCGTCCATGGCGGGGGTGGGGCAGGAGCGCGGGCGGGCGGGAGGGTTTTGGGGGGAATGAAGTAAAATGGTGGAGGCTGCCACCGACCAGCGGGCCCAGCGGAGGGAGAAGGCGCGCGCGCGCGTCCCCCTTGTGTCCGCCCCGACGCAAATCCGGCTCAAAAAAGGACTGGGAATGGGTCGGCAGGCGGACGCCATGCGGACGCGCGTCCATTTGGGTCGGCGCGTTGGGCCGACTTTTGTGTTCGCGCCGACTCAAACGGACGGCAGCGGACGAAATGAATAGCCCCTTTGGAGTTGCTCTAACATTAGCCTATATTACTAATTTTATAACGCAAAGTAACATACAGTTAGTATCATAATGTTTATTAGCTTGTATACTTATATGTTTCTATAGTTTTAAGCTTATGTGATTTCCATTAGTTTTATATGTTTCTATAGCAACTATTTTTGCAAGGTTCTCACAACAGCGCGCAAGGCATCATCTAGTTTAATACTATGTCATGTCACTAATATGCCTTGGTTAGATCTAGTGACGGGCGCGCTTGAGTGTCGCTTCTTTCTGAAGGCATTGTTGTTGAAGAACCTCGTCGTCCGTGCGATATCATGAGATGGTTGGTGTGGATATGCTCATTGTTGCGGTTTGCCGATTACGGATCTAATCGTTTGGTTTTTCCTCGCATACGCATAACTTTGGTCTTATATGACTTTGTATTTGCCAACGCGTTTTTATGTGCGTGCGTTAGTGTTGGTTGGGGGCATCCTATTATGGAGAGTCAGGGTGTATGCTCATTGTATTTGTATTTTCTTTGATGCTTCATTTTGAGCCAATAAAATCCGCCTATTGGCCTACTGTGAAGGCGGCGACATGGTTGGATAGTGGGGCGCCATCTGTGACTTACCTCAACACCCCTGCAATTCATCTTGTCATGAAAGTTTTGCATCGCATGCTGGGTCACGCTTCCATGTGGCGTTGTTGGCCCGTTGGATGAGTCGAGCTTGTTCCAAAGACTATCGACCTTCATGGATGATGTCATGTTCTTCCTCGATCTATGGGAGCTAGATGTGGAGATATTTATGGCAATGCTGGTGGATTTCGGCGTAGCTTCCGGGGTGAGGATCAGCCATGGTAAGTGGTAAGTGCACGGCGACGCCTGTCAAAAGCTCGGATGATGATATGGCGCTCGTCTCGGCGAGCCTTAGCTGCACGGTGGACTAGTTGTATCCGCACGCTCGATCATGACAATGTTATTGGGTGTTTTATTTCCTCCTTCTCTAACATATGATACGCACGTTTGTGTGTATTTTCAGAAGAAGAAAAAATGCCGAAATTTCCTGGGGCAAGATAACGACCTACACTTGCTAAGTCATCGTCTCTTCCCCAAAGACAAAAGTAAAAGGAGCCGTCCTCTATCTCTTCCTTTTAGGAAAAACACATTTCCTCTTTAATTCTGTGAACGAGAGCCATAGCCAAGTCGGGTGGGGGTTTGCAAGTTGCAACGAAGAAACCAAAACGCATTGGAGGTCGTTTTCGAGTGACAATTTCTGAAGGGAGCAGTATAGGACAAACACCTGCATCCGTGTTCGGTGCCTGTGAGTGATTTTTTTTTTCGAGAGTACGTCAAAGGCGTACCTTATCTTTATAGAAGGAGAGAAAAAGTTGTACAAGACTTCGCGGTAGGACAGAGCACCTACCACGGGAACGCACACTCCTAAAAGAAACACAAAAGCCTACTCTCTCACGAAAGGATCTAACCCCTCAACTCCTAGACCCGCTTTCTTCCAAAGCTTGAGCTCGTCGTGAATGAGGTGAACAAGGTTGGTCTCCGAGTGGACTTGGTCAATGCGGTTAAACACCCGCGCGTTCCTCTGCTTCCATAAGTGCCACGCGGTCAGGATGACAAGCGAGTCAAATCCTCTCTTGAGCTTTCCATGGAAGAACTTCCTCGTCTTGTCCCACCACACCATGAAGGTATCTTCGGAGCTCGGAATTTGGACGTTGATTTGAAGCAACCGGAAGCAGCCGTCCCAAACTTGTCTCGCGTAGACGCAACCAGCAAGGATATGATCAATTGTGTCCTCTTCTTGGTGGCAAGAGAAGCATGCTGAAGTCGTATCTTGGAGACCATGCCTCGCACGTCGGTCCGAAGTCCATAACCGATACTGAGATGCAAGCCATGCAAAGATTTTGCACTTGAGAGGTGCCCAACATCTCCATATGCATTGAGCAGCGGCAGACCGAGTCATGCCCTGACCGAGCATACTATAAGTGGATTTAGTGCTATAGGAACCCGAGGCACTCCAGGGCCAGTAGAACGCATCATCATCCGCCGCATTCCTTTGAATCGTCGCCAAGGCATGTTGTAAGTGTATGAGCTGCAGATGAGCTGTGAAGGTTAAGTCTCCTTCGATATCATTGACCCAGGAGTCGTCCAGAAGCGTGTCCTGAACCGTTCTTTTCCTCTTCGTGGGCTTGTCCACCATGCCGGCGATCAAGGGGGCGATGTCTTTCGCCGAAAACCCATGAATCCATCTATCCGTCCAGAAGAAGATTTTGCTGCCCTCTCCAACCTCGATGTGGACCAGACTATCGAACACCGCTTTAGCTTCTTTGTCCATCATGAGATTCAACCCTTGCCAAGACCTTGAGGGATCTGTCCTCCTGAGCCACTCCCAGCGCACGCGCATGGCCAAGCCTTGGGTCCTCAGATTCTTCACTCCTAGCCCACCGTACAGCTTAGGCCTACAGATAGTATGCCACACAACCAAGCACTGTCCACCATTGATCTCCTCTTTCCCAGCCCAGAAAAAAGCGCGCATCCATTTGTCCACTTCTTCGAGAACCCATTGGGGTGCTTTCATGACAAGCAAGTGATGTATAGGGCGGCCTGCAATGACGCTGTTAACGAGCACTAGTCTCCCGGGTCTCTGGATCATGCCTCGTTGCCAAGCTGGAAGGAAGTTTTTGACCTGATCGAGCATTGGCTGCCAGTGCGCTTTGGTGAGCTTGTGGATGCTGAGCTGCAGCCCTAAGTATTTGCAGGGAAACTGCCCCATGTGACAGTTTAAAAGTTGCTGCACTCTGTCCTGATCCCCTTGCTGTCCCCGGATCAAAATTGCCGAAGTCTTGCGATAGTTCACTCGAAGGCCAGAAGCGTGTCCAAAGAGGTATAAAACTTCTTTGATGCATGTGAGATCCGGCACCGTAGGGCGCACGAACAGCGCTACGTCATCGGCGAAAAGGGAGAGCCTCTGGCTAGCCATCACACCGTTGAAGGAGGATAAAACCCCACCTGCAGCCGCCTTGCAGACTAAGGCCGAAAGAACGTCCATTGCCATGACGAAGAGGAGCGGAGAGCTGGGATCTCCTTGGCGCAGCCCACGAGCGTGCTCAAATCTGACACCATGATTCCCGTTGACAATAACTCTCGAAGACGCAGAGTGCAGCAAGATCGCAACCCACTTCCTGAAGTTTTCTCCAAAACCCTTAGCTCTCAAAACTTCAAACAGGAAAGGCCACGAGATGGTGTCAAATGCCCGTGAAATGTCAAGCTTCAGAAAGACGGTTGATGTTCTGCGGGCGTGCAATTTTCTCGCCATTTGTTTCACTAGGAGGAAGTTATCGTGTAGGCTTCTGCCACGAATGAAGGCGGACTGATTCATGTTGACTAGCTCCGGCAGCCTTTTCCTCATTCTGATGGCCATCATTTTGGAGAATAGTTTGCCAAAGCTATGAGGCAAGCTGATCGGGCGGTAATCTCCCACTTCCTCCGCGTCACTTCTCTTGGGAATGAGCACCATCAGAGCTCTGTTTAATTTCGCGAAGCCCCGTCCGTCACCCACATACAGCTTCAGGAATCCGGCCATGATATCTCCCTTGATGATGGGCCAGGCTTTTTGGTAGAAAGCACCGGTGAAACCATCAGGCCCAGGAGCCCGGTCCGGCGGCATCTCCTTGATCATCTTCCACACCTCTTCTTCAGTGAAGATTCCCTCGAGCTCCTGCAGATCCGTAGTGTGTAAACCGAGGGCGTCCAGGTCAAGAGTGAAATCGCGTGCCTGCTCTCTCCCCAAAAGCTCCACAAAGGCAGAAGTGAAAGCATCCGCTATACGGTCTTGATCAGTGTGAATCTCGTCTCCAACCTTGATACGCGGGATGAAGTTTTTGGTTCTCCGGCCATTAGCAAAAGCTTGGAATAGCTTCGTGTTAGCATCACCTTCCTTAACCCACCTCATTCTGGAACGCTGACGCTCGATGGTCCGCTCAAGGGAAGCCATACCCAGCAAAGCCAGCTTGAGAGTACGACGCAGCCAGAGCTCCTGGTCAGATAGAATGCGGTCTTCCTGTGCCCTATCGAATCTGCAGATCACATAGGTTGCCACCGCCATGAGTAACTTGATGTTCCCCGTCGTTCTCTTCCCCCAAGACTGCAGGGATTCTGCATCGTTTCTGAATAACGCGTCAAGACGCTTGAAAGGATCCACAATCGTATCGCTACAGACCCATGCCTCTCTAATCGCATCATCGCATCGTTCGAGCTTAAGCCAGTAATTCTCAAAGCGGAACCTCTTTTTAGGACAGAAGAGAGCTCCCGTGCTCAGGTGGAGTGGAGCATGATCAGAAACGCCCGAGGACAACGCTTGCAAAAGACAGTCCGGATACTCCAAGTCCCAATCCACGGAGATCAGCACCTGATCAATCTTGGTTAGGGTAGGGACGTCTCTCTCGTTCGACCAAGTGAATCTCCTCCCATGCATGTATACTTCTTTGAGTTCATTGTTGTCGATGAAGCTGCAGAACTTGCTTATCATGCTCCTGTTCAGGTTAGAGTTATTCTTCTCCGAGGCACGCAGAATCATGTTAAAGTCGCCAAGGATCATCCACGGGCCAGGCCTGAGCGCTCGCGCTGCATGAAGCTCCTCCAGAAAGGCAGTTTTCCTAGTGTTTCCCTGCGGTCCATAGACCACGGAAATCCACCAGGATGCCCCATGCCTCGTGAGAACCCGCCCGGAGATGAAATCAGTGTTCGCGTGGAAAAGATCAATGTCAATGCAGGTCGAATCCCAAGCGATGAGGACTCCACCTCTCGTATCAGCCGCGGGCAGGAAAGCAAAGCCATCGAATGCCGGCCCGAGGCATTGCAGCACAGTGTAACGATCAATGACTTCCATCTTAGTTTATTGCAGACAAATTACATTCACTCTCACGGTGGCAACGAACGCTCTAATTGCATCTCTCTTCGCTGGGTTGTTTAATCCTCGCACGTTCCAACAAAGGATCGATGGGCTAAAATCCATGGAATAATTAGCAACCACACCCTCTGGACAAATCTCAACGCTAATGAACTCCCAAGGCCGACGAGCTTGCCCCTCCAAAGTCGCCACCGATTGGCATGGTCTTCCCAAAGAGCGAGCCTATGACTCGAATGTGTTGCTCTCTGAGCGGCGAGTCGAACAGTCCTTTTAAGTCCTCCACCATTTGCTCATCCACCTGGAGGTCGTGCGGCGCTAGGCCAAGTGCGCAGAGCAGTACATTCTCAGCTGGGGAGGCTTTAGACGAGGCAGCTCCCCCCGCCTTTTTCCTGGCTCTCGTAGTGCATCTCGGCGTGAATGGCTCTGCGTCTGGGCGAAGCGTGGAGGCTTGCACCTCCTTGAGCAGGGGCGGGGCTAGCTTCTTGACGATGTTGACGCAGAACGCCTTGAGCTTAGAGTAGGCGATTGCTTCAGGAGGCGTCATACCCTCCAGGGCGGCGTCCTCAACGGCGGTCGGGTCAGGAACCCGCACGGCCCCCTCCCCACCTGGCATGCCAGCGTTCATCACTATTAGGTCTGTGCAAGGCATGCAGGCCGGCATATTGCACGTAGACCCCTCCACGTGAACAGGAGTTGCATGGCTCCTCTCATCGATGATTGGTGGGGAATCTTCTCTCTGAACCTCGTGTCTCGCGTTGGTTTCGCAATCATTAGCAGTCGCAGGCTGGCTCTCCGGGTTGGTTGGTGCGGCCTCCTCTCTCTGAACCTCGTGCTCCGCGCTGGTCGCGCAATCATTGGCTACCACGGGCTGGAAGGGTGGGGTTGCCGCCAGATCCGAAGCAATCCTGGCGCGGTCCGGAGTCTCGGTCTCCCCGCTGGTCTGGTTCCCCTCAATAACAGGCACGCCGGTCGACACGATTAGACTCGTGGCCCCAGGAGGCAGTGACTCGGTGTTGGGACCCGGCCCGCTTGGCGGGATCCCACCAACCACGTGCTCCCTGGAATCTTCGTGGCGGCGCGTGGGGGAGACGCGGGGGAGTGGTGGGCCCTCCGATCTCCTCAGAATATCTGGGATGCGAGGTTGTACCCGCACGGGCTCCCGCAGAGTCCCAGGACGCGAACCACCCGGCGTCCCAATCATTGCCGGCACGGGGGTAACCACCTCTCGATTTGAAATGCCCTCTGTTGATCGTACCGTTGGCCCCGCTGTCATAGTCAAGCGGTCAAAAGCGGAGTGCCGGACAGCGATTCGCTCCTTTAAAGGCAGGGTCTGACCAGCTGACGCAACCCACGATCTGTGCTCCATGGGCGGCAATGCCCAGGCCACGGTCACCGGTGTAGCCGCCGTGGGCTCTCCCGCACCACCGCGACACCGGGAAGAACCGGCCGCGCCTCCACCGCGCAGATTCCTGGTGCCAAACTGCCAGTGGGGACGGAAGGCCGCGCCTCCTCCGCCACCAGCGCTGCCACCACCATCGGGGCTTGGGAGGCCGCTCTGACCACTGTCTGAGGACACCGGCACCGACCATGGCGGCTCCATGAACTCTCCAAAGTCCCTGATCTCCTCAATGTGAATCAACACCTTGTATTGCAGCATGGTGGGCTCCAACAATGGCGCCACCAGTCCTGGCTCGGGCACCGCCAGCCAGCGGAGCGTCGGAATGCTCTCGTAGTTTGCCGTCCAGGCAGTGAGCCTGAAAGCGGAAAGATCTCTCCTTGAACTCGTGTCCGGCGCGATGGTGTCCACCAGGCATGCCGACCCCAGCAGGTCCTCGGCGGTCTCTCTCTCCCAAGCATGGGGCGGGATGCCTTCCAACACAAGCGACACTTTCTGGCAGAAGATGGAGTGGACGGCCTGCGCTTGCCTTGTCCATTGCCTGAAGAACAGCTTAACCCCACGGTGCAAGCGGCGGCCTCGAGCTCACTCTGTTCCTGGTCTCTGCGGAAGCGAAGACGACCAGGAAATCCTCAGGCCGATATCGATGAACTGAGACCCACTGCGGCTGAATGTCGAGCTCTTCCTCCAGAGCTTTAAGCACGAACTCCAGCTCGACGTCGTGGCGCGCACCGGCCACATAGGCCACCATGGCGAATCTCAGCCTCTGTTCCAAATCCGCCATCGTCCGGCCCCGCCTGACCACGCAGAGCTCTCCCATTGCAGGGTCCTCCTCCGGCTCCACCCGCTGGGATCCCGCCGGCGCGAGGCGAGGGCACCCCAGCTCGCGGTCCAGGCCGCGATCCTGGCCGGGCGGCGAAAGGCGAGGCCACACCGGCGCGCAGTCCCTGTCGGAGCGAGGAGGCGGAGGCGGGGGGGTCTGGGATCTGACGAGCGAGGCCCTGTCTCTCAGCGCGATTTGCTCGCGACGAGCCACCTTGGCCAGAGCCTGCCGCCGCAGCTCGTCCTCCGACGAGGGGCTGCGCGGCCGCTTGCACTCCCTGGAAGGATGTCCCTCTTGACCGCACCGAAAGCAAACCATGGGGTTGGTGCAGTCGTTCCTGAAGTGCCCCTCCTTGAGGCAACGGAAGCACTTGCCGTCCATATCCGGCGAGATCTCCCGACGCATGGGGGCCGGAGCGACACGAGACGCGACCTCTCTCTCCGCCTGCCTCCGGCGCCAGAGCTCGCGCCTAGAAGGCCTCGGCATGACGAACGGCACCTCCGGACGGGGGGCGCTCGCCGCCTCCCCAGACGCCGCTCCAGCGGAGGCCGCCGCACCCGAGCTCTCCGAAAGCCCGAGGCCGGAGACCACCGGCCGCTCCGAGCTCCTAGGGAACGCCGACGAGACGGAGGCCAGACTGTCGGCCATGAACCCCCCCGAGCCGCCGCACGAAGGGAGGAGAGGAGAGGCCTGAGAGGTGGCTGCCGGGGTCGGAATGACCGTCGGCACGGAGTGGTGGACGCCGGCGCCGGAGTGGCGCACGGCGGGCGGCGGGAAGGGACGGGAGGGGGGGAGCGCCGGGAGCAAAAAAGGCACTTTCAGGCGGAAAAAATTTCGTTTTGGATTCCCGGCCTGCCTGTGAGTGATGACTTGTGATTGTTGTGATGCGTCCACATCATGTGAAACGCGTGGGAAAACGCCCCTCAAGAGCCGAAAGGTAGTAATGACTACCAGAAGAGATTGACTGGCCAGAAGGATATGGTCAAAGTCTGAACTATTCGTCGCCTCTGCTCCACTGCCCACGCAGGGGAAGCCAATAATACCCACAAATGATCAAACATGAAAACTGAACTCTTGTGACATCATTGTGTTGCTATTGCCCGGCAAAACCCAACCACAGATAAATTGCATACTTCATTATAGACACTGAAGCAAAAGTTGCTTATACTTCATACAGAGATCTGAACAATGGAAATTTCGAGCACTTGCTTGGTAACGGAAATAAGACAGTGTATTGTTGTATACATGATCATGATGTGCAACTAGGGAATTGCATGGAACTGAAAACCTACATGCCAACCAAAACTGGCAAGGCAAATACAGATTTGGCCTAAAGTACTATATACAGCAGCCCCACATCATCGCGGATAAAGATTAGATAGCATGTAACGGTGTGCTGCGCACGGACAGCACCTCCCGTGCCGGACAGTAGCAACCGAGGCCAGCACCATGCCCTACGATGATAGAGGCAATGGCCCTGCTCATACACTTGGCGCCAGAAATACCAAACCAAGCCAAGACCGACCTATTATAAGATCACTTATGCAATGGCAGCCAACTGACGGGCTCCTTCACCACATCTCTGCTCAACCACAGCGAGGTAGGCGCTGCAGTTCAGCACCCACACACGAAGCAGCATCAGCAAGGCAGCTATCCTGTGAGCCCTTGAAAGACGAGACAAGCGCTTCTACTCGCATCAGAGCTGGCACTGATATTGAGAGTATCATTCCTTGGGTTAGGTACTGCCTACAAGAGAATGCTAGGCTGTATAGCAGGCGAGTCAGCGGCAGGGGGGCGCCATGCTTCAACGAGTCCACAAGCGCGCTCAATTTAGGAAGATTTGTCAGCAAGCCCATTGTGGCCTCTCGAGGTGCTGCCTTGAGTAGCAACACCACGCAATCTGACGCCAAATCGCTTATCTGTGGATCTGAATTTTCAACCACCTCCAGAAATATACCCATACTGCCACCAAGGTCGCATATGTCAATGATGCAAGATTGTTGATCAACAGCAATGCTCATGCTGAAGGCGCTATCAACAAGGAGCGCAGGTTCTTTGGTGAGGACGATACTTCTGTTGCTGCCGGTGCCACGGATGATGAAAGCTCTGCAGAGTTCCAAGGTTGGTTCCAGGAAATCATCCATATCTTTGGCAGTCACAAACTCAAGTAGATTCCCTATTCTTCTGACAACTTGAAGCTGCGAAAGGATATTGGAGTCCATGTCGGGAGCAGATGCCAGAGCAAAACAAAGCTTGACATTGCTTACGTTTGCATTTGAAAGATCTCCAAGCAAGAATTCAAAGCACTGGGATACTGTCGCTTCATTCAGGATATCAGATACCTTAACACAATCATGTTCCATCAGCATTACTAGAAGTTTCTGTGCATACATAGGTATTGGATCTTCATCCTCTGCAAATGAAGGGTACATTGGGAGAAAATATTTGTGAGAGATTGTTTTCAGGTCAGCTAAACATTGTTCGTCTGCAGTCAATGAAGAATCACTGAAGATCACAATCATCACATCAGACAGTATCTTCAAACACAGGAATCTGGCATCACAATCTTTATTGCCCTTGTATAAGATGGATAAGCTTGGAAGGAATCGACTTGTGAATATTGTGTGTTCCCTAAGTATAACAGAAGGCTCCTCCGTAGCTGCCTCAAGAACCCTCAGCAATGTCATTTGGAAATCATCCCGAGCCTGGAAGTACAATAAAGTGTACACAAATTATATCACAAAAGACAGGAGTATAGTGAACACATTGCATAATGCAAAGACTGTTAAGGCAAAACAACAATAACTCTAGGATGAGTTTATTTTAGACATTGCAGTACAAATATATAATGAATGGTCTCCAAATTTTCTCATCAGGTTGGGTCCAGATAGTTAAAGGCCATACCTGAAATGGTGTCTCCAATATCTTCATAAGATTAGCCAACTGGAGCAATACTTGACTTGTCACAACTCTGTGATTGAAGGATACACTCCCAAGAAGATGAAGGATGACAGGGAACAAATGAATTGTGCTCTTTGGATGAGCACGTCCAGTTAAAGCAGTAATAGGTCCATGACGTTTGCCACCCATGACCTGCTGTATATCACTGGATACAGTGTCAAGAATGCCTGGGACCAACGAAGCAACTAACTGAACAAATGCTTCTGTACATTGATGAATGAAACCATCCTTCTCCTTTCCCAATCTATCGACTGCTGATAGTAGCTTTGCATTGCAAAAGAATTGTGGAAGCCACCTTCGACTGTTCTTGCAAAGAAGAGCAACAAATAGAAGGGCTTTCCCACGCAGAATGTCAGTTCCCTGTTCTATCAGAGAAATAAGTCCAGGGACCAACTGTTTCTCCTCGGTTAATGACAGAATATAGCGGCTCATATTTGGTATGATATGACTGTTCCCTAATGCCGAGTTCAGAAGATTCAGACTTATCTGTTGCTCACGTGGATTGCCCTTTAGGAGTGTGCATGCAATATCCTTAAATGTTAGCTTCTCCAGTATTAAATGAGTACATGACGAACTGAATCGAGCTAGGCGGCTCAAACAAGAAATTGCAATAAGCCTTGTATTCTCCTGCTTCCCAGTTGCTTTATAGATGTAGCAAAGATGACCAATTACATCTTGGGAAGCAAACCGTGATGTCCAATCTGTTCCTTGGCTACATATATTATCAATTGTCCGTAAGGCATAAAGCTGGGCTAGATCGTCTTCCCCTTTACGCAAGATAGATGACACCAGTGCGATTACAGAACTAGGGACCTGCACAGTTTGCCAAGTTAAATCATGAGAAGACAGTACTTTGAATTTGTAGCTGCAAATAAGGAAGGAGCCATTCATATGTATATCTAGGCTACATGACCACATACAATTAAGATATTTATATATATTATATATCTTCATGTTCCAATACATACTCTTTTATGTACTTATAATAACTGCAAAAGCTCAACGCACACATTCATAATAGACTTGTGCCTAGACACATGAATAAAGAAAAGAACATGTATTGGAACGTGAAGTCGGTATCTACTATCTAGGCATATCCCTTCCCTCTTTAATCTAAAACTGACTCCTAATGCAGCATCCACGTTAAGCCACGTCACCCCTGAAATTGCAGTCGTTGGATTATATTGAGGATCAATCAAGTCTTAGATCTTAACAGTTGGGCCTACAAACAGTCATGTCCCTTAGTTGAAAGGCACATCCCTTGGTCAATGAATGTCTTCTTATGGAAAACATGTCCCTTGGTGAAAAAATGTCTCTTCGTGGAAAGAAACACCCCTTAAAATAATGTCTTCTTATAAAATTTAGTTTGTAACTTCCCAAAAGATGTGACCGTTGTAATTGCCTTAACTATGCTAAAACACTAATGTACCAAAATTTAACATTTCAATTTGTTTATCCACTTCAACAACATATGAACTTTGCAACTCTATGTCTAAAACGCAAACTTTATCTATAAATATTTCAAAATAAACTCACTAATATACTTTCAACTTCTAATAAATTTCTACTTCACTAAATTCTAAAAAAAAAACTCAGTAAAATATCTAGTGTGGGCTATACACTGGTTTATGTTTATGTGCATAGTTAAAAAAGGCGCGCCTAAGCAAGCGCTTAAGCGCGCCTAGGCTCTAGGTGTTGGCAAAACGCATTGCGCATAACTACGCTTAATCTGTGCATAACTGCGCATAAGCATGCGCTTTGGTCAGTAAAGTGCAAGGCAGTGGCAAAACACACAATTAACGCCTAGCGCTTTTTTGAACTATGTTTATGTGTGGATTTAGTTCTTGCAGTTAATATAGTTTCAACTTCTAATAAATTTCTACTTCAGTACATTACGGTGGGCAAAGAGAATATGCTCCTATAGACGAATCAGTATCAACTACTAAAGATGTTGGAATCTACTCCCTCTGTTCCTAAATATTTGTCTTTCTAGAGATTTCAACGAGTGACTACATACGGAGCAAAATGAGTGAATCTACACTCCAAAATATGTCTATATACATCCGTATGTGGTAGTCCATTTGAAATCTCTAAAAAGACAAATATTTAGGAACGGAGGGAGTAATTCCCAGTATCTTACCGCCACAACTTTTCTTTTCACAACGTGATGCAGTATGGGGTAATACTACAAGGTAAGTCCAGGTAAATCAACCACTGACATGCAAATAAACATGTAGAGCATATTTTTCATTTGGAGTTTCTAACCTGCCACAAAGAACCAGCTTTGTTGTCCTTCATAGGAGATTCTTGGGCATTGCTTTCTTTGCTATCCTGATCAGATTGAGTTGATATGTAGAACAGTAATTCTCCAAGTGTTGCCATACAGAATCTCCTCAGTTTATCATGCCGGTCCCTTAAGCCATCTGACAAGGCATTAACAATTCCTGAACTAGCTAGCTCTGCATCAAGGATAGTGGAGTAGCGTATCAACAGTCCCATTAGTGAAGCAACCTGGACACGCAAGACTGAAGTTTTTGATAGTCGAAGCATTTTTATAAGCAATGACATAATTGGGCCATTAGTGATTATATTTGCAGCATCAGAGTTCATGCTTAACAACTCCAGGTATCTGATGATATTCTGTTTTTCTGAAACCTGAAAAGATCCACTCAAACTCTGAATTATCTGGCTATGGAATGCATTCATCTGTTCTCGTGGTAACCTGATGTAATCAGCAGCAGGGAGAGCTTCAAAAGGAAGCACAGTGACAGTCTCGGTAGCCTTATCTCCTTTTTTACTGGGCATAACTGGTTTAACAGCAAGATCTGTTGGATGCCAGAATGCTTCAAAGATGTTAGACGGCTCAGAACCCGTTGCAGCACCAGAAGTTATCTTCGGACGTGCTTTCCTCATACAGAAACTAGGTGGAGTGGCCACCACATCAGGATTCTCTGAGCAGTTCTGCTCAGCTTTCAACATGGTATCAGGCTTAACAGAACACTCATCCGTGAGCATATCCACCTGATTTATGCAGTTCTCTTCATTTCCATCAGTTCCTTCGGTCGTATGCTTTTCATCTGCTGTGGGTCCAGCATTATCTGATCCATCATTATCATCAGGTGCATCGCCTTCTGGATTTTCACCAAAATCAAGCTCCATGTCATTATTTTCTATCTTAACTTCAGCCTCATTTTCATCTGTTTCTGTGGGAGGACGCCTGTAGTTCTCCTTGTCTTTTTCCCTTTGCAAATTTTTCTTAGCTATGCGAGACATTCTAAGGACATTTACACCCTTCAAACCATCAGCCTTACAAGGTTTTGCATTATTTCTCTTACCAGTTAGCACATTCTTAACAGGGGTCGTGAACACCTTGGCAGAATTTTCATCTTTCTTGCGTAGGTGTTCACGAGTCTTGGGTGGCGTCAGCTGTCTGGAGGGTTTATCCCCATTTCGCTCAGCTAGATATGGTGTAGTGGGAAGTCCAACCATGTTGTCAAAGGCAGGTTGAGGAGGTAACGGAATCATTGGCATACTGTTTCTCCAGAAGTTGTGTGCACATAGTTCAGACCACTGTAGTCTTTCAGCTGGGTCTTTCATGAGTAAGCAGTTGATCAGATTCTGGAAAGACCTTGACGAGTTATCAGGTAAAGGTGGTGCAGGCTCTGAAAGTATGGATTTGACTAACTGGGTAAATTCACGGCCCACGAAAGGAGGTCTTCCTACATAGCATTCGTATAGCACACAACCAAGAGCCCAGAAATCAGAAGCATATGAGTGGACCCCTCCCTCTTGGAACAACTCAGGAGCCATGTAACATGGTGTCCCCCTCATAGGTTGTGGCACCTAAAGGACATGTGTTCAAACCGAAGGAAATCATTAAAATGAGATAAAACCAAACAAAATAAAATGCTTAAAGAAAAGGAAATGGGACCTCACATCTCCAGGGTCGGTCTTCTCGATGTCCTTTAAACGTCTTGCTAATCCAAAATCACACAGCTAGAACAATAAGGGGAAATTACTGTTAGCTCCCAGCAATTTTCTATTCCTTTGCTGTTACTGTATTTACATATTTCACAGTGGTCTACTGATTACCTTCATGCATCCAAACTCATCAAGTAGGATGTTAGATGGCTTCAGATCACAATATATAATTCCTTGTGAATGCAAGAACCTAACACCCAACATGTTTTCAGTCAATCAAAGTCCACCCATAACACAACAGATATATTGAAACGAGGTTATCAAAGAAACTTTACAGGAGGGCTTTGACAAGATCGTAAGCCAGGTCATGCATGGCACTTTCAGGCAGCTTCTTATCCTGCATAAAAATAGACATGAGACAGAATACATAAAGGCAAAGCAAGCAGAAAAATGGGGTAGCATTTGTCTTCACTGATGTTACATATAGTAAAAGTCTGCATATGTCACACAACAGGTCTCTGGAACACAAACAAGCACCACAGAGAATTGTGTGGGTTGCCCTTATCAACACGTGTTTGTAGGATGACAAGCAAGCAGAAAAATGGGGTAGCATTTTCTCTTCACTGATGATACATATAGTAAGAAGGTCTGCATATCTACTCACACAAAAGGTCTCTGGAACGCAAAAAATCACCACAGAGAATTATGTGGGTCGCCTGCCTAGGATGAAAGGCAAGTACTGGTAAACAGACTCGCAAAAGCTTTGCGCCGCAACAATATAACACACTACTAAAAACAATAGAGCAACATTATCAGGATAGCAAATAAATCAAGCATTTCTTAGAGTCAAAGAATATGCAGCGTGCATTGAGTGTTTCCAAGTGGAGAAAATGAGAGCAGCACTCCAGTTTCCATCTTGAAGCAGTTAACTGTGTAATTCTTTTCCAAGCTGAGCACAAACGAGACTAAAGCTCATACTTCAATGCATGAACACAAAAGTATGCTATAAAAGAAAAAATAGAACTAAGATCAGAAAAGCAGCTGGTTCGGGCTGACCATACTTCAATGTAATGACAAATAGTTTTCTCGAGCAAAAATAGTTTTAGTAGCATTCACAACTTCAAGTTGTCAGATTGAAGGTACACAATTATAAATAGCAACAACAACAAGATTGTGTGAAACATCTATTCCTCTTAGAAGAGCAATTAGCAAGCTGTGATATAAAGTTTCATGTGGAATTTTCGTAAAAGCTAATGAAACGTAAAGTTTTGTTCCTTGTACTTCTAGTTCAAATATTCCGAGCTCCTAAATTTTAGGTGCAGCTTTTCTCACTTATCTGTGATATCTGCAGAATATATCGGCTACAAACGTATGCAAGTGGATGCTTTGTGTTCCCTTCTTCAAATTAGAGAAATACATGCATTGTTTAGAAGGATAAGCAAGATACCTGCTCGAGCAAGCCCTTGAGGTCTCCGCCAACACAATATTCCAGTACCAGCCAAAAATGTGCTGAAGTTTCATACCTAGGGAGAAAAGCAAGATATAGTTATGGTATGCACTAGGGTGGTCAAATGTTAAGTGAACAATAAGGATAACCTCAACAAGAATAGCAAAGTACTTGTCAAGCTATACTGCAGAATTAGCACAGGCCAAAGCAATAAGTCAATACAAATCCCTGGAAACTTACCAAGAGTAAAATTTGAGGACATTAGCGTGATCTAAAGAATGAAGCATCCGGACCTGCAAGGATAAGTTCAAAAGCATCATTGGCACAACAGAACAAAGCAAAAATAAACAAATTATGTGCATAAGCATTGATCAAACTTATGATAGAACATCTAAGAATGCTTACGAAACTTGAGAATGGTTCTCTATCTGGTAACAATTTATCTACCTTTTTTTTATATTTACCCTGAGCAGTTCAGAGAGACAAAGGCACATCCAAAAGAAAAACGGGTCCTTGGAAGGGACAATAACAAAAACTTAAGTACAAACCCGATGAAAGAATAGCATTTGCCAATAGGTCAACAGCATCCATTAGTGAGCACAGGTTGTAACCTATCTTCATGGGCACATCTCTTCTATAATTGGGTATGAGAAGCAAACTATGTGCAAAATTATTAGGAAGTTCATGTTTGTCCAGCACTTGAATAATAAGAATTCGTGTCACTTTGTGGCAAGAGAAAAACAGCACGCCAAGCTTATCGTTATCTTAGTCACAGTTACGTCTAGCCTGGGGCAGTTTCCCCTTCATACTGCATCATTTCTTAAGCAAAACACTAACCAGAAATCAGAAATGCTTCGGCAAACGACACTTAATCAAATACTGACAGTGTACCAAGCCTCAACCCGAAGCCACGGAGGCTTTATCAAGTAAATTATGTGAATCACGACATACACGCACTAGCACGTGAACACAGGTCGCCAGACCAAGTAGCCGCTCCTAAACCAATGCAAACGCCGCACAACCTTCGATTCAAAAATATCCCCCAAAATGGCCGCGGCGGGGTCAAGAGGGTCGGACAGGAGTGAGAGGAGGGGCTGGCTCACCTCGTTGAGGACCTTGGAGCGCTGCGACTTGTCGACGCTCTTGACGGCGAAGTACTCGATGGTTTTCTTCTTCCGCCCTTTGTAGACAGTCTTCCGCACCACAACCCCACCCGAAAAAAAAACACAGAAACAATCAGAAATCCCTCGCATTCGAGCCGGCCCCGGTCCGATACGGGCGGATCCGGGGCCGGAGAAGGGGGCGAGACCGACGGAGATGGAGGAGAAGGGGGCGGAGGGTTACCGAGTGCTTGCCGCGGCCAATGGCCTCGTAGACGTGGAAGTTGTTCATGGCGGAGCAGCAACAGCTGGAGGGGGGAGGCGGAAGAGGAGGGCTCCTCCTCTGGTCTCCGGCTAGGTTAGGGCTTGTGATCTGAGGCGGGCGGAGAAGTGGACGAAATGGGGAGCGGAGCGGAGCGGAGGGGGGAGAGAGAGAGAGACGGGGAGCGGGATTTGGATTTGAGATAGCCGCCGCTCGGCTAGTTTGGACTAGTTTGGGGCTTTCGGTTTCGGAGGAGGCGCTCCTGTTGATTTTCGAATTTTCTATCGTTTCGTCGTCTTCGGTTTGGCTGTGTGTGTTTTTTTTTGTTTTTTTCTTTTTACGAATTGGCTGTGATTGTTTCATATGAGACCCTGCCTTTGATCTTTATTAGTGGATCTCCAACAGGGGCGCAACCGCGCGGCACGCTAAATTTATTTTCCAGCGTTGAAATATCTTTTTTTGCGCGTAGCCGGACGCTTGCTCCAACAGGCGCTGCAAAATATGGCGCGGCGCAGTAGCTCCAGCAGGCGCGCTAAACTTACAGCGCGCACGAGCAGCCGACGCTTGGCAAATATGATCAAAACATATCCATCTTGGTCTTTCAAACATTTAAACAAGTGTGCAAATAAGAGCTAGAGCAACATAGCATAGTTTAATTGCATGGCATAGTTCAAAATCACCCAACCAAGTTCATGATAGATAAAAGTTCACTCAAACAAATGGCGCATCAACATTCATGCCACATCATCCTCCTCTTCTTAAGACGATTATTCCTCCTCTTCTCCATTTTCAAGCGCGTCATTGTCATCGGGAGCTCGGATGGTGTTCGCAAAATCTACAACGGCATCATTGTTGGAGCCAACACTCATAGTTGGCATACATGTGTCATCATTGAAACTACAAACTATGTAAAAGAAAACTAAGCTATCCATATGTATCCATTCATGTAAAAAACAACAAAAAAAGGGGCGAAATGAACATTTCATCAAACACCTTTTGTCATCATTGAAACTACAAAGTATGTAAAAGAAAACTAAGTTATCCTTATGTATCCATTCATGTAAAAACAACAACAAAAG
>NC_041385.1:246747960-246750678 GCF_002162155.2 Triticum dicoccoides
GGTCAAAGCATACCTTGTGGGCATTTCATCAAACACCTTGTGCGCATCGGCCGTGGGCGCAACAAATTGTGCGGAGGCGCGGCCGGACGGCCTGCAAGTTTCTTCTTCAGCCGCCTAGAAGAGTCGTCCACCGCTTTGTTCTTCTTTCGGGCCGCCATCGCCGTCGCCGCATTCAATCGCTTGGAGACGGGGGCTCGTGGCTTCATAGCGGGCGGCAGCGCGACGCCACCCTGCGAAGTCGTCAGTGGCGCCATGAAAAGGCCGACGCGAGACCGGTGCTTGGAGGAGGGGCGCCGGCGGTGAAGCCGAAGCTCAACCCCGTGCTAGGGTTGGCGGCAGCGGAGGGTCGCAGGTGTAGGGAGGGGTTGGGGGGTGCCGCGCGACCTTCCATTGATCGAATTTCGCCGGCGGCTGTGCGGGGCGGGGCGAAGGCAGGGCGACCGGAGAGGTTGGCGGCAGTTAGTAGCTCGCGCACGAATGTCCAGCGCGCGGGAGCAGGCACACGAAATAAGCACCGCGCGATGCCGTTTTCCTCAGCGTGTTGAACCCGTTATACCCCGTGCGCGATTATTGTGCGGCTACTGGAGCGCCCGTTTTCGGCTCCGCGCGTGTAAAAAAAACAATTTTTTCCAACGCGCGGCTAAGATAGCGCGCCCATTGGAGATGCTCTTATATGTACAAGAGCATCTTCAACCGAGTATGAAAAACTTTGTGCCCAAAACACGATTGTAGTGCAGGAGAGAAGACTTTTTGACACCACGATTGTTGTTGCTTCAGAGCATCTTCAATAGCTGCCTTATTTGAATGCATCAAAATATGCTTGGAGTAAAATTTACAATATCTAAAAGTGATTTTTATGACATCAAAAAACGTCAATCTTTAACAGTTGCCTTGAAATAGAGCGCTAATGCTCCAACAACTACCCCAAAATAGAACTCATCTCAATTCAATCCAAAACAACATAACAATAATTTCATCAATCCAGACCATCAAATTATTACATAATTCATCAAATCCATGACATCAAATGCAACATAAATACAACAATGTTCATCACACAATACAATAAAGTTCATCCACAATACAAGAAACATAGAGGCGAAACTAGGGGTGTTGTTGCCCATGTCATGCCCATCATTCCTGCATGACATCTTTTTGAAGATCATTGTATGTATCAGACTCTCTAATGTCATCGTACACCTGAATAAACCATTGGATTCATGACAACTCCATCAAACTACATCTTCGTGCACAACGAAAAAAGCAATAAGCTAACAAAAATTACATTGTATAAATTTTGTCGAACACCTTGTGCGCGAGGAGGATGAAACCGGATGGCTGCTCATCGGAGCCTCGATGGTAGCCGCATCGGTGGTGAAATGCCTAGGAGAGCCTCCATGACGCATGTCGGGCAGGTGTTGCCCGAAAATTTGGCGGCACCGAGTCGGCGACGTCGACCGAAGCAGCGGCCGCTTGGCTCGATCGCGAGGGTGGTACAGCTGCCGGCGGAGCTCCGACGGCCACTAATCCAGCTCCAAAGGACAATGGCGAGCTGCGCGGGCCATCATACGGCAGCGAAACTCCAGTCAATAGCTAAATCGGTCAAAAATCGACATGGTAATGGATCCCAAATCGGCGGGACGGTGGGGCGGCAGATCCCAAATCGGTGGTACGATGGGGATTGCGACAGTCGTCCATGGTGACGCGGTCGTGCAGCAAGGTCGCGGCGGAGTGGGGAAGAGCGGCGTCCATGGCCTTCCTGGCTGAAATCGTCTCCAGCGGTGGTGGGTGAAAAATTAAAATAGCCGTGCCCATAGTTCAAGTATTCATTGTATAGGTAGGTCAAGGTTAGAGCAGACCCCTTAAAATTGGGCGGCCCATAAAAATCCGGCGACTATACGGGTTTGGCTTTTTTTTGGCCAGACCAGAGTCCGTATAGTCGCACGACCCATATTTTTTTACAGTGGCCTGCAAACTACCCCCCATCGTACCGTATATGTTAGGGTTTGCGGCTGAAATACGAGTCAAAACCCTATCCGCGCGCCGCCGCAATTCCCGACCCCCCTCACCATTTCTCGCCGCTGGCAACTCCAATTCCCCCTCTCCCCTCCCGATGTGACGTGGAATGTGGTTGGTGGGCCGCGACGCCGGCGTTGGCGACGACCCCGAGCAAAGGCGGTGCGTCACCGCCAACGGCGCGAGGAAAAGGAGTGCCCGTAGGTACAACAACAACGGGCTCTCGCTGCCGCCATCGCTCCTCCGCTGCGAGACGGAGGAGTACGACCGCATGTAGGCGCCCCTTCGCCGCGAACTGTCCTCCGGCTCCTCCTCCGCAGGCAGCTTCCTCCACCGATGCCTCGAGCTCGCGAACGTCGCTCATGCCAGTCAAAAGAGAGCCGGAGGAGCTCCCGCCGCTCCGCACGCGAAAAGGGAGCCGGAGCGGCGGGGCGTCATCGGGACGGAGGATTACCTCCCCCCGACGGAGGCGAACGTCATGGAGGCCGCCATTGTCGCGTGCTCTGCACGGGAGGAGGAGGAGGCGGAGCAACGCCGTTGACGGGACGCCGACATCGACAGATTCTTCCTCGAGCAGGGGATCACAGCAGCGCAGGAGTTCACGGCCAACATGGAAGAGTGGCGCCTCGTAGCCAAGAAGCAGGACGAGGTCTACGTCGACCTCGTCTCCGACGACGAGGACTGAGCTCCTCCGTCGCCGCA
>NC_041385.1:246750936-246808871 GCF_002162155.2 Triticum dicoccoides
TGAGCCCAGTTTTGTAATTAGGGTTATGATGGCGCCTTCTCCAAATATTAGTTGTAAAAATTCTACCTTGTATGACTTTTTTAGATGATCAAGTGCTAGTAGTTCTATTGACTACTTTAATTTATCACGCGAACGTGTGGTTTGAAATTTTGCGGGTTCATATTCGGTTGCTGTTTTGCCTTGGCTGTTTTCGACCCGTATCCGAAGACAGACGCGAACTGTAAACGCACTATAAAGGTCCGTCGTGCGAGACTGGCCTCTGGATCGACCTCCTCCGTGCGAAATATTTCCCGCATGGGGATTTCTTCGACGCGGCCTCTCGGGGGTCACCCTTTTGGAACTCCATTCAATCCCTCAAACCCTTCTTCGCCAGGGGCGCAAAGTTTGGGGTTAACAATGGACGCTCCACGCGCTTCTGGCTAGATCTTTGGATTGGCCAGCGGCCTTTATGGTCGGAGTTTCGCCAACTCTACTCCATAGCAGTCGAGCCCGACCAACTGGTTGCTTCGGCTCTTAGCTCCTCCCCACCCTGCATTAATTTCAGGCGCGAACTAACGGGGCCGGAGTTGGCGGATTGGGATCGCCTTCGGGCTTTGATTGCGGATGTCCGCTTGTCGGATTCCGCGGACACGATCACTTGGAGGCTTTCGGGCTCTGGCAAATTCTCTGTCAATTCCTTATACAGAGAGCTCTCCCTCGGCCAGATCCCGTCGGCGGCCACGGGTCTTTGGAAGGCTAAACCCCCCCTCAAGATCAAGGTCTTCCTCTGGCAACTTTGCCAAGATCGCCTTCCTACCTCTATTAACCTTGCTAAACGCAATGGCCCCGCCTCCGGTCCTTGTGCGTTGTGCGGGGCCCCGGAAGATGCTGACCACGCTTTCTTCCGGTGCTCTTTGGTTCGTTTTGCCTGGAGCGCGGTCCATGAGGCCGCGGGGGTGGATTGGGATCCACGCTCCCGATCCGAGCTCGTGTCTTCCTTGTCTCTGGTTCAAGGCACGGCTCATAGGGTCATGTGGACTTGTGCGGCGGCCATGTTATGGGCTATTTGGAATATTCGTAACAAGTTTACTATTGAGGGCGTGTTTCCCTTGCATCCCGCTGACGTTATCTTCAAATGCATCGTGTTCTTGCAGCAATGGGCTCCGCTGGGAAGACAACAGGACTCTGATCTCCATCGCCAAGCTATTTGTCGTCTACGCTCTGTCTACTCCGAGTCTCGAGCTCCGTCGTCCGCTCCATTGGCTGCCGCATAGGGATGGGCAGCCCCTTTTGGTCCTAGTAGCATCCGAGCCTGCGTGCTCGTTTTGTTTGGCCGATAGCGCCTTGTAACACACTTTATTCGCTCGTCTCGCGGCTGTTTCCTGAACCTAATCGCTCTTTGTCTGGCGACCTGTGTTGGTCCTGTGGTTGTGATACTCTGCCTAAGTTGAGGGCTTTATTAATTTAAAGCCGGACGTCCCTGACGTCTATGTTCTAAAAAAAAAAGGTCCGCCTTATAAAGAGTCTACTAGAGATGCTCTTAAGTTGTTAGTAATTCCAAACAAATTTGAGCAGTCAAGTTCTTTATTTTAGCCATGTATTTCTTATTCATACCATACATATTTATTTATATTTTAGTAATGTACTTATTTATTTTAGCTGTATGATGGCGCTGACACAATCATAGAACAAGTAATTAATGGGCCAGCAGATTCAAAAAAGAAAAAGAAAAACATCAGAAACGCCAGCAAATCAAGCATTGCAGACACTTGGATCAAATAAGGGAAGCTGTGCTATAATCAACTTCAATTAATGTTCCGCAAATAACAGAGTTTCTTAGCCCAGTCAAAATAGCCCCATGCAAAGCTACCGTCGTAAAGTTGTTACTAGCCAAAGCCCTCAGCATCTGCACTTGTCAATTCATTTCTAAATGGATAGTAATACAAAATGTGTATGTTTCCTAAATAATTTCTGGGGCTTCAGAGTGGTAGTTGGGTGGTTTAGGGCATCCGAGCACCACATTGCACAGTTAGATCTGCACAATTTCAGAACTTCGAGCAGAAAGAATGTGGGAGAAGTATGGATGTGTGTGGACTTCGACAGCCTATTTGCAACTGTCGACTTGGGAAAACAGTCCTTCAAAGCTGCCTGACAGCTTGGCCGCAGCCCCTTCTACCCTTTGATAATCCTGACATTAAGAAAAAAAAAGATTCTGTCAGAAATACTACGACATCGCCAAGCATACTATCATCAGTCCTATATCAAAAGCCCCTATGATAATCGTGACATTAAGAAAAAAATATTCTGTAAGAAAACTACGACATAGTCAAGCATACTATCATCAGTCCTGTGTGAAGTCATCCGTTTGGGATGCTAGAGCAGTCAATAGCATAGTTCCGTGACATAATCAGTTCTCCCCATACACACTTGGTTGGAGATTACAGATTGTTTTTCTTCGCAAGAATATTAAGGGATGTAATAATATACACTATCAGCTCCTATCGTTATTTCCTACACAAGAGCCCATATAACAGAGCACCAATTTTCCCCACTAGCGTGCGGCTAGAATTTTAAATACGTAACATTTATGAATGCTTAGTGGAAAAGGAAGGACTCTGCTGCAAAGAGTAATACTGATACCTTTCCAATAAGACTCACAACCAACGGACCCGTTCTTGAAATCCGATGAGACCCTACATATCCAAAACGTCAATCAACAATAATCAAATGGGACTACAACGTAAAGATAAATGAACTATTTTCCTTGGTGATTAACTAGATAATTAAACTAGAGCCTCCTATTACAGACATCATACCTATGTACACATCAGAAAACTCCAAGCATAGCTTTGCAACCACCGGAGCAATTTTGACCTGAATAAGCATACCACAAACCCGAATTAGATAAAGACTGAAATATTCTTTATAACATTTAAGCCTCAAAGTTCACTTTCGATAAATGACAAGAAAATTGAATACCGAACACAAATGTAAGTATCCTACTGTAACCACCATGACGGCACCACTGGAACTGTAGAGTCAATCCCCAGTGTAAGGGTAAAACATAGTATAAAGTTGAGACACTTATTTTGGGACGGAGGGAGTACATAATAATAAGTTAAGCAGAGCGCAATGGAAGTCATGAACATAATGTTTCGTCAAATATAAATTGTTGAAATAAAGTGATTATCACTAAAGACATATGCAGTTTTCTACATAAAGGTCTACGTGGACACAAAGTTAGTTTGCAACCATGAATATCGGTAGAGCACTTGTAGAATACTCTCTGAGTTTGTAACAGTAAATACATGGCAGTCTGGACACAGGTACAGCTTCCAACATGCAACTTTGATGGGTACTTCCCATTTTCATATGTTAGTAAACGATTATAAAATTATTATAGTAAAAAAGGGCAGCCCGGTGCACGTAGCTACCGCTTGTGCAGGGTCCAGGGAAGGGTCCGACCACTTTGGGTCTTTTGTACGCAGCCTTTCACTACATTTCTGCAAAAGGCTGTTTCCAGGACTCGAACCCGTCAAGGCAACAGCTTTACCACTGCGCCAAGGATCCCCTTCTTATAAAATTATTGCGGTGTAAAAATATTTTTCACGGCAAACCTAATAATACTATTTCACTTGACCCACATATATGTTTTACATATGCTATGAGTCAAAGTTCCAGAAGTGGATGCACGCTTTCTAGGACATCGATGTATTTACTAATCGAGATAGTAGTTTTCAATAACAGATTTATAATTCACAACAAAAAAGAACATATTTAGAAAAGACAAAGATGCATACATCTGGGAGTAAAGTGCTGAGATGTTTTGATAGAAAAGGTTTCGTCCTCAGTAAACCACTCTCTTGGGTATCCAGAAGACAATTCCACTCCATGTCCAGTTCATCCACATTAGTTGCAGAAAGAATGATCACATTCTTGCATTTGATCTGCATAGGAAGTTATCTTTGAGTCAAATGAAAAAAGGGAGTGTGTGCTAGCATGTTTTAAAACGCAATCTGAGCACTCCTTGCAGGTAGGACTAGGCATTTTCAGATCAATGCTAATTGAAGGCCAGACTTCACGTTCAGTAACAATGATTAATATTTTAGACATAAGTATGTCTTGTTTCCCCAGATAATTGCCTTTCACCATTTGGTTTGAATATCATTTTCTCATCTCTTTTGTCCAATGTGTTCTCTCATGAAATGTTGACCAAACCAAACCTTGTGGCAAAAGGGAAATGAGGTTTTGAACCACATATGATAGTTTTGCAGAATCTAGATCTCTATGAAAGGCAAAAAAGAGGCACCAAATATTTCAGTACCGATCCAAAAGAAATGCACCAAGAAAACAGAACATACCAGTGGCAATGGGAGCATCTTGTGATGTAATAATTCGGTAATACCTTCTGGCAACAAAGCCATCTGAAGAGAAGTGGAAACGAGTTAAATTATGAACTGCAGTTTGTACTTAGCCCAGAATAAGCATACACATGCATATATATTCAATAGATCTGATTAAATCCAGATTACCTCATTTCGATTACCAATGTAACTGTTCCCTATGAGTTGACTAAGATGCTCCTCAAACTCTTCATCAGGAGCCTCCATAAATGAAAAGCCAACGTTAGTTGATGCAAGGAAATGACATTTTATCAGGGGAGATTCATGAAACAGCCATTGGCATATAACAACAATTCATGGATATGCAGTTTTTACATTTGATGGTGCTGGGACAAAATGATTTCTTGCTATAGTAATAGTGCAACCCTATCAGTCAACACACAATATTTTCTTAGCTAAATAACAAACAAAATGCAGAAATCACACCCAAGTGCAAGAACAGCAGGATTTATACACACAAAACAAACAAGCATGAATTAATAATATAAGAAGTCATTTAGCAGCACGGAAATGTTAATGAACGCACCAGGTGAACTCCAAATGCTTTTGCAACACCAGCCAATGAAACATCTGAATGTAGAGGCCCAAGTGCCCCAAAAATAAATACCTGTACAATATCAATCACATCACATGCCAAACTTGAAAAGGTTTAAAATGCAAAAGCCTACAGAAACTAACCACGTCATCAGTAGATTTACACCGTTCGACTTCCTCGGCAACAGAATCAATCTGCAATGCAATCACTTATGTGTCCATTAGATTTAAATGAAAAGAAACATGACAAAGTCGGAGCTTAATAGTACACTTGGTAACAATACTGCAGCAACCTATATGTGCACAATTGAGCTACCATATAAAAGATGTAGGACATACGGCTATGCCGATCCATTATATACAACTTACTTCATTGTGAACAACCGTGACATGAGAAACTCGCCAGCCAATTTCATGAAGCTTCTTGCACAAGGCTGCGCCAAATTTATCCTCAACTGTGCCAAACCTGAATCACAAAAATGAATGAATGTCTATTTAGTGTATAAAAGACAGTATCCACAAAAAAAAAATGCCCAAGCCTGGTCATCAATCAAGGATAATCAATGAAATTTACGAAACCGAGCCAAAAATGAAACAGGAACACACTTCTAACAGTAATAAATAAGCCTTGTATCAAATATACTTCGGATTATGGGATAACTGGTTACACTTGTATTGAGTTAAATGATCAAGCCGCATTCTCTTAAGGCAGACAAATGGGCTACAATCCTTTCCTGATTCTTTTATTACTATACAATAATTTGTTTTGCATCAAGTGGCTGGGGAAGTATAACAACACTAGTGTAAAAAACGCTCTTATATTATGGGACGGAGGGAGTAGCATTTATCTAAAAGGCAAGGCAAAGAAGAAAAGGAATTTGCAAAGATATCACATAAACTTCAACGATCATAAAAAAGACCAGGATGAAGCAAATGCAAGACTAAGCATCATGTAAGTATGAGAGATTACTCACAATATTTCATCACCAACTACAATAACTGAAGCCGAACGTGAGATCATTTGCTCTCCCTCAGCATTGTTCATGCCATTGCTTGCAACAGAATTAGTTTCCGTTTTGTTGCTAGTCTTCTTCGCTCTCCCAGCTCTTTCAAGTCTTCCATCTGATAGCATGTATGCCGGTCTAAAGCTGTTCCCAGTAGATGAATCACTAAGAAGTGCATTTGGAACAGTATCATATATGCTCCCAATGGATGTATACCTGCAATGAGGGCAAGCACACAAAAACTCAATACAAATCAGGAAGTTCAAATTAGATCTCAAGAGTACTTTGCAACGGCTTAAAATTTAAGGTGGTGTTACACAATGAGCTGAAGTGCAGAAACAGAAGTAGCAAATTGCTCATCAAAAGGTAGACCAAGTACTTTCCTTTTAGAGATTTGTTTTAGAACAGCAGTGCAAAAAACTACATTTTGACCTATAGACTACACATGATGAAACATAAGAGCAAATATACAATTGAAGGTCCGAAAATGGAAAAGAACCCACCCCTCATCATAAAGGCTGCAGTATTTGACCTTACAGGTTAAGAGGAAAGACCAAACATCCCTGTCACAGAAAAACAATGCTCCTTACATTTGGATTAGCAGTCTACGGAACGCAAGCTTGAATTATTTACATGATCAGGAGAAAAACCTGTATGACCAATCCAAGATAGGATTCACCCTCATAAAAGGAGGCCAGCCAGGCGAACTAGGAGAGAATTGTTCTTGACCGACCTATATTTTCAAACTGAATTACTAATAGGTGCGCAGATACCAGTAAGTGTGAGAATTCTGAATGGAGATGGGCACAAGTACTGTATATAATAGGTTTGCGGAGACTCGAAGAATAATTGAACAAGGTACAACAGAATTACCGCATTTGGATCTCCAATTCTAGTGCCAATGAAAATGGCTTTAGTAGACTTCTCTTTCAATAGGCCTTCTAGACCAGATTTGAAATCTGATCGGATAGTTTCCAGTGGCAAACCATAACTAGCATAGAGGAGAAAAAATAGAATGAAATATCCTTCATTTCACTTCTCAAGAATAGCAAAAAGAATGAAACAAATCCTAGTGGGTTCTTACGTTGAGACTGTTTCATAAGTGAATGAGTTGATTTCAGGGAAAGCACAAGGGGTCTCGAAATAGATTGTACGCAGCGGACAGTTTTGAACAGTATTGATTTGAGCTTCGTCCCCAGAACTTGTTTTGTGAAGATAGTAGCCTGCCCGTATTAAATGCAAGAGTACCTAATGATACAAAACACTGATATCTTGTCAAAACTTACAAACAGATGTTAATTATCACCATGGCATACAAAAAAAAAGATGAAGAGAAGAGAATGTAAGATATTACGGTTGAATCCTTCCCGCCATTAAAGCTGAAGGCAATCTCCTCAAACCTGCAAAAGTGAAATTACTGGGAAATTAGAGACTTCGACTTGAACAGTATCCAATATCCATAACGAGTCTTGGTACTCAATCCCCAGATTAACACCCAAGCATCCAGCGACAGGACAAACAAAACCTTTTTAAAAACCACAAGGAGAACAAAAAAGCTTCAGACTATCAATATACATTTTGAGAACAGGCTTTACAAGTGGTTTGAACATAGTGTAATAGTGTGTCCATACTGGTTAGATCGGGCCCTTTCATCATGAGAGAAAACTGGATACAGTGACATGCATGATATATGATGGGTGTTTATGCTCCTGAAGGATTTAACTGATTTATTTCCCTTTCCTCGTGAAAGAAACATGATTGCAGTGACCCTTAGCAACTTGAGTGATAACTGGAGAAGTATCGGAAACCTCTAAATACATTACTCCTTTGATCTTCCCGCGAGCAATCTACTAGTTTCCATTGTTTCAGGGTACAGGTTGTTAACTCATCCACATAAACCACTGGCCTAATCTTCTAATGGAACCGACAAAAGAGAGTTTATGATAGGCGAATCCAGCACCAATTATTTGGGATTAACGACTAAACAATGCTATTCTGCCAGCAAATCTGAATTACATGGATCGCCTCAAAGGTGAAGATCGCAGCATATTTTCGGATGCAAAAGCAGAGATGAAAACCATTACTGACTGACGCAACCACCTCTCTATCAGGTAGAGGTGCGTTTGCGGCAGGGGAAAATACAAGTGCGCACAGAGACAGATAGCACATTGGAGGTAAACAGCCGCAGAGCAAGCAACTTAAGATCTAACCAGTCTGCCCCAACTCAATCCTCCTGCGGACTACGGAGTAGGAACCTACCCATCCGCCGATGCCTACACCTCCAGCTACCGCCCCCCCATCTCCCCGCTTGATCGGTCAACAGAACCGGGCTGTATCCCCGCCGCCACCCGCGACCGTCAAATGAGTCAAACCCGATCGCGCGGGCCGGCGCTCGCGGCGAGCAATCGCATCCCAGATTCTTCGGTTCCGGGTGAATAGACACGGAACTAAAACAGCAGCACTAGGCCAATCCGATGAATCCCCAGCTCGAGAGTGAAATGGAGGGATGGAGCGGCGTACGGGTAGAGCGCGAAGGCTCGCTGGACGACGTAGACGGCGTTGTCGTACTTGGTGCGCAGCCGGCCGTCGCTGCTCGCCTGGACCGCCGCGTCGATCTCCATCCCCGGTGAGGCGACTTGGGGCGGAAGAAGAAGAGATTGGGAGGAGAGCAGTTGTGGACTTGAGAGGAGGCGTGACTCGTCGGCGTTGGACGAGGGAGGGAGGGAGGGATGGGAAGCGAGGGATGGGAAGCGAGGGAGGCCTCGTGTGGATATTTCATTCGGGTGCTGTTTCCTGCAAGTATTTTACTCCAACCACCGGGACGAAATATCTTATCTCTCTCTGCTTCTCTTTCTTCTGTTATATGCTCGCGCGTCGTGCGTGGACGGCTGGATGCGGCGTGAAGCTGACATGGCTTGTCGTGCTATGGCCTCCCTTGTGGGTGGACAAAGAGAGGTCCTGCACTCGCTTTGGGTTGACCACAAAACAAAATTAGACGAGGAAAGTATAATCCCCTAATTCTCCCTCACGGACCAATTTCCCCCTCAACTCTAAAACCCCCTAAAATGTCTAAAACTGGATCAATTAGACAGAATTTTGGGCGGTATTTGAATAGGCTGGATGAGATTAGTCAGGCCAATAGATGACTTGCACTAGGCCCCGCGGCGGCAACGAATCCTAGGCCCCGCGGCGCACACCCACTCCACACTGTCATGGCAGCGAACCTAGCTCCCGCTGCGGCGCACACCCATGGCATCTGGTAGCTCGTCCAACAGTCATCGTTCCTTGTCCATGGTGTCGTCGTGGCAGTCGCCGATGGCTTATCAGGAGGCGTCGATGCAGTACGTGCCTGGCGTGATTTGCCACTTTAAAGTGAAGGCGCCAACGTGCATATCGTGGAGCCTCGCCAATCCTGGCCGAAGATACTACAACTGCAGCAAACCGCGGGTGAAGTGTCTTGACTTAGCCAAGGTGGATTCGGTTTGATAGTTCGAGTTCTTCACCGCAAATCCGTTCTTTGAAATTTGCGTAGGGCGTGGACTGTCGGTACTTCAAGTGGCATTACGATCCCCATAACGAGTTTGTCAGCCAGCTGCTAGGCGACCTGTGGGATGTTGTTTATTGTGTGAAGACCGATGTTAGGAAATTGAAGACGGATAATCATTAGCTGGAGCAATCTTTGATGGAAGCCAAGTGTAGCATTGCTGATGGTGATGTTCATGTCATTGACTTGAAAGCAAGGCACTATGAAGAAGTGTTTGCTCCTCTCAAGGAATTGGAGAGATGCAAAATGAAGTTCAAAATTGCTATCTTGTTTTGCATTCTGTTTGTGATGTACATGACCTACAAGATGTGACTGATCAATAAGTTGTTTGCTATCTTGTTCTAGTTGCAATTATGCGGTGTCATAGTTAAACTATTAATTTGTTAGCTATCTTGTTTTGTGTGTCATGAATCTTGAAGCGAATGAAATGATTAATGTATCTTGGTTTAAAGAGTTGATGTATCTGAATTTATTTGTCAGCTATCTGAAAGTAGATGTATGTGAATTTATTTGTCAGTGAACATAGCTTACTAAACTTTGAGCTTTCTGAACTTAACTAAACTTTGAGCTTTCTGAGCTTAACTGAACTTTCAACTTTCTAACTTAACTGAATCTTTGAGCTTTGTGAACCTACATAGCAGTGCACGCACTGTTGACTAGACCCACTTAACATTGAACCAACGCAATGTTGACTTAGCTCCCACTGAACGCATCCACTAGCTCGCCTCACGTTTAACAGGAACACACCCAGGAGCTCACTATCATTCCCCATTCCACATCTTGCCCTTCCTCATCTCTCCCATCCACATGTCACCGACGATGAGGTCCAGCAAAGTCGTTGCTTGGGATGCTGCCGTGGAGAAGTTATGCAAGGGAGATGCGGAGAAGAGGAAGGATGTGGAGGAGATCTCCATATGGTTTCTGAGCCTGCAGTCGTACGTCGACCACGCAAGGGTCTCATCACGATTCTGACGGAGGAAGAGAATAAAGGGATGTTTCCCGACGGTCATGGAGTGCCTCCAACCGAGATTTTCCTCTAGGCTATGAACGAGGCAGAGAAGTCACCAAATCCGATGCAGCGAGCGAGGTGGTACATGTACCACTCGCGTCATCGCCCTGGTCCTGCTCCAGTGGAAGGCCTCATTGGCATGAAGATTGATGTGCCAGCTCGAGTTAAGCAGGTTATCATTAGCGATGACGAGGAGAGCGAGGAAGAGAGGAGAACAGTGGAGATAAAGAGGAGGAGCAGAGTGGGGAGGAGGAGAATGCGAGTTGGGATGAGGAGGAGGTGCAAAGTGGGGAGGAGAAGAACGAGAGTGGGGATGAAGAGGATGAGCAACAGATGGCGGGTCTGAAGACGTGCAACCTATTCTGGTGGACTCTGACAGTGAGGAGGAGGAGTAGATGGCGCCAGCTGAAGACGTGCACGTGGTGGTGGCTAAAGATGATGTGGCGATGGTGGTGTGCGATGATCTCGCAACTAGGGGACATGACCATGCCAATTGTGGCAGAGGAGTACATCCGCTTTGATGTCTACTACACAACCTTCTTCTTGTAGACGTTGTTGGGCCTGCAAGTGCACAGGTTTGTAGGACAGTAGCAAATTTCCCTCAAGTGGATGACCTAAGGTTTATCAATCCGTAGGAGGCGTAGGATGAAGATGGTCTTTGTCAAGCAACCTTGCAACCAAATAACAAAGAGTCTCTTGTGTCCCCAACACACCCAATACAATGGTAAAGTGTATAGGTGCACTAGTTCAGCGAAGAGATGGTAATACAAGTGCAATATGGATAGTAGATATAGGTTTTTGTAATCTGAATATATAAAAACAGCAAGGTAACAAGTGATAAACATGGGCGTAAACGGTATTGCAATGATAGGAAACAAGGCCTAGGGTTCATACTTTCACTAGTGCAAGTTCTCTCAACAATTATAACATAGATAGATCATATAACAAGCCCTCAACATGCAACAAAGAGTCACTCCGAAGCCACTAATAGCGGAGAACAAACGTAGAGATTATGGTAGGGTATGAAACCACCTCAAAGTTATTCTTTCGGATCAATCTATAAAAGAGTTCATACTAGAATAACACCTTAAGACACAAATCAACCAAAACCCTAATGTCACCTAGATACTCCATTGTCACCTCAAGTATCCGTGGGCATGATTATACGATATGCATCACACAATCTCAGATTCATCCAACCAACATAAAAGTACTTCAAAGAGTGCCCCAAAGTTTCTATCGGAGAGTCAAGAACGTGTGCCAACCCCTATGCATAGGTTCCCAATGTCATGAAACCCGCAAGTTGATCACCAAAACATACATCAAGTGGCACATGATATCCCATTGTCACCACAGATAATCACGGCAAGACATACATCAAGTGTTCTCATAAAAGACTCAATCCGATAAGATAACTTCAAAGGGGAAACTCAATTCATCACAAGAGAGTAGAGGGGGAGAAACATCATAAGATCCAACTACAATAGCAAAGCTCGGGATACATCAAGATCGTGCCATAGAGGGAACACGAGAGAGAACACAAGAGAGAGAAAGAGATCAAACACATAGCTACTGGTACATACCCTCAGCCCCGAGGGTGAACTACTTCCTCCTCGTCATGGATAGCACCGGGATGATGAAGATGGCCACCGGTGATGGATTCCCCCTCCGGCAGGGTGCCGGAATGGGCTCCTGAGAGGTTTTTGGTGGCTACAGAGGCTTGCGGCGGCGGAAATCCCGATCTATCTTCTGTTCTGGAAGTTTTAGGGTACGAGAGTATATATGGGTGCAGGGGGTACGTCGGAGGAGCTACGGGGGCCCCACGAGGCAGGGGGGCGCGCCCTAGGGGGGCGGGCGCACCCCCACCCTCGTGAGCACCTCCCGTATCTCCTAACATGTACTCCAAGTCCATCAGGTGGCTTTCCTTCCAAAAATAACTTCTCCAGTTGATTTCGTTCTGTTTTGACTTCGTCTGATATTCCTTTTCCTCGAAACACTGAAATAGGCATAAAACAGCAAATCTGGGCTGGGCCTCCGGTTAATAGGTTAGTCCCAAAAATAATATAAAAGTGGATAATAAAGCCCAATATTGCTCAAAACAGTAGATAAAAGTAGCTTGGAGCAATAAAAAATTATAGATACGTTGAAGACGTATCAAGCATCCCCAAGCTTAATTCCTGCTCGTCCTCGAGTAGGTAAATGATAAAAAAGAATTTTTGATGCGGAGTGATACTTTGGCATAATTTCAATGTAATTCTTCTTAATTGTGATATGAATATTCAGATCCGAAAGATTCAAGACAAAAGTTCATATTGATGTAAAAATAATAATACTTCAAGCATACTAATCAAAGCAATCATGTCTTCTCAAAATAGCATGGCAAAAGAAAGTTCATCCCTACAAAATCATATAGTTAGGCTATGCTTCATTTTCGTCACACAAAGATGTTCCCAACTTCTATACCCCCGGTGACAAGCCAAGCAATTGTTTCATACTTAAATAATCTCAAACTTTTTCAACCTTCACGCAATACATGAGCGTGAGCCATGGATATAGCACTATGGGTGGAATAGAATATGATGATGGGGATTGTGTGGAGGAGACAAAAAAGGAGAAAGTCTCACATTGACGAGGATAATCAACGGGCTATGGAGATGCCCATTAATTGATGTCAACATGAGGAGTAGGGATTTCCATGCAACGGATGCACTAGAGCTATGAATGCTCAACAAAAGAAAACTAGTGGGTGTGCATCTATTTAAGACTCTATTCAATTCACTCAAAAGAAAGTTTCACATATCTTGAATACCAAGTATATTAACATTAAGCAAATTACCATGCTATTCAATTCACTCAAAAGAAAGTTTCACATATCTTGAATACCAAGTATATTAACATTAAGCAAATTACCATGCTATTTAAGACTCTAAAAATAATATAAGTGAAGTATGAGAGTTCATCTATTTCTTAAAAATAAAACTACCACCATGCTCTAAAAGATATAAGTGATGCACTAGAGCAAATGACAAACTACTCCGAAAGATATAAGTGAAGATCAATGAGTAGTCGAATAATTATACAACTATGTGAAGACTCTCCCAATTAATAATTTCAGATCTTGATACTTTATTCAAACAGAAGGCAAAGCTAAAGAAAATGACAATGCAAGGATAGCACAACTCATGTGAAGAAGCAAAAACTTAGGCTCAACCGATACTAACCGATAGTTGTTGAAGAAGAAAGGTGGGATGCCTACCGGGGCATCCCCAAGCTTAGATGCTTGAGACTTCTTGAAATATTATCTTGGGGTGCCTTGGGCATCCCCAAGCTTGAGCTTTTGTGTCTCCTTAATTCCTCTCATATCATGGTTTCTCTTTTTATCAAAAGCTTCATTCACAACAAACTCAACAAGAACTCGTGAGATAGGTTAGTATAAACCAATGCAAAACCTTATCATTTTCCACTGTAACAAATCACTAAAATTATTATTCAACATTGAATACTAAATGCCTCTGCATATTTAATACTCCTATCTTCAAATAGAATCATTAAACAAGCAAACATATGCAAACAATGCAACCATAACAGCAATCTGCCAAAACAGTACAGACTGTAAAGAATGCAAGAGTATCAATACTTCCCTGACTCCAAAAATTATGAACTAAAAATTCCAATGTAATAAATTTATCAGAGATCAATATGCAAAAATATTCAACATTATACCACTCTCTGACTTTTCTAGGGGATTTTTGCAACAGCGGTAAACTTTCTGTTTTTCAAACAGCAACATGTATACTAGCAAAATAAGCATGGCAAAGGCTATCCTTGACTTCTTTATTAAAACTAAAGATGCAAAACATTATTCTAACTAACAGCAAGTAAAAACTAACAAAAGGAAATGATGCTCCAAGCAAACACATATCATGTGGTGAATAAAAATATAGCTCCAAGTAAAGTTACCGATGAACGAAGACGAAAGAGGGGATGCCTTCCGGGGCATCCCCAAGCTTAGGCTCTTGGTTGTCCTTGAATATTACCTTGGGGTGCCTTGGGCATCCCCAAGCTTAGGCTCTTGCCACTCCTTATTCCGTAGTCCATCGAATCTTTACCCAAAACTTGAAAACTTCACAACACAAAACTTAACAGAAAACTCGTAAGCTCCGTTAGTATAAGAAAATAAAACAACCACTTAGGTACTGTAATGAACTCATTCTAAATTCATATTGGTATAATATCTACTGTATTCCAACTTATCTATGGTTCATACACTCCGATACTACTCATAGATTCATCAAAATAAGCAAACAACACAATGAAAACGGAATCTGTCAAAAACAGAACAGTCTGTAGTAATCTATATCAAGTGTATACTCTGGAACTACAAAAATCCTACCAAATTAGGAAGTACTAAGAAATTTGTGTACCAATCCCGGGAAAAAAGAATCAGATCAGAAACACGTTTCTGTGTATTAACAAAACTAATTTACTGGGTGCAAAAGTTTCTGATTTTCAGCAGGATCAACACAACTATCACCGTAAGCCATCCTAAAGGTCTTACTTGGCACTTTATTGAAACAAAACCTATAGAACATGATTACTACAGTAGCATAATCATGTGGACACACAAAAACAGTAAGGATAAATATTGGGTTGTCTCCCAACAAGCGCTTTTCTTTAATGCCTTTCTAGCTAGGCATGATGATGACAATGATGCTCACATAAAAGATAATAATTGAAACATAACGGGAGCATCATGAAGCATATGACTAGCACATTTAAGCCTAACCCACTTCCTATGCATAGGGATTTTGTGAGCAAACAACTTATGGGAACAATAATCAACTTGCATAGGAAGGTAAAACAAGCATAACTTCAAGATTTTAAGCACATAGAGAGGAAACTTGACATTATTGCAACTCCTACAGGCATATGTTCCTCCCTCATAATAATTTTCAGTAGCATCATGAATGAATTCAACAATATAACCAGCACCTAAAGCATTCTTTTCATGACCTACAAGCATAGAAAATTTACTACCCTCCACATAAGCAAAATTCTTCTCATGAATAGTAGTGGGAGCAAACTCAACAAAATAACTATCATGTGATTGAAAATTAAGATCAAGATGACAAGTTTCATGGTTATCATTATTCTTTAGAGCATACGTGTCATCACAATAATCATCATAGATAGGAGGCATGCTTTCATCATAGTAAATTTGCTCATCAAAGCTTGGGGGACTAAACATATCATCTTCATCAAACATAGCTTCCCCAAGCTTGTGGCTTTGCATATCATTAGCATCATGGATATTCAAGGAATTCATACTAATAACATTACAATCATGATCATCATTCACATATTGTATTCCAAGCATTCTATGTAATTCTTCTTCTAGTACTTGAGCACAATTTTCCTTCCCATCATTTTCACGAAAGATATTAAGAAGACGAAGCATATGAGACAAACTCAATTCCATTTTTTGGTAGTTTTATTTTATAGACTAAATTAGTGATAAAACAAGAAACAAAAAGATTCAAATGCAAGATCTAAAGATATACCTTCAAGCACTCACCTCCCCGGCAACGGCGCCAGAAAAGAGCTTAGTTGACGGGGTGTGAGTGAGTGCCCTTTACCTAGCCTCCCCGGCAACGGCGCCAGAAAAGAGCTTGATGTCTACTACACAACCTTCTTCTTGTAGACGTTGTTGGGCCTGCAAGTGCACAGGTTTGTAGGACAGTAGCAAATTTCTCTCAAGTGGATGACCTAAGGTTTATCAATCCGTAGGAGGCGTAGGATGAAGATGGTCTCTGTCAAGCAACCCTGCAACCAAATAACAAAGAGTCTCTTGTGTCCCCAACACACCCAATACAATGGTAAATTGTATAGGTGCACTAGTTCGGCGAAGAGATGGTAATACAAGTGCAATATGGATAGTAGATATAGGTTTTTGTAATCTGAAAATATAAAAACAGCAAGGTAACAAGTGATAAACGTGGGCGTAAACGATATTGCAATGATAGGAAACAAGGCCTAGGGTTCATACTTTCACTAGTGCAAGTTCTCTCAACAATTATAACATAGATAGATCATATAAAAAGCCCTCAACATGCAACAAAGAGTCACTCCGAAGCCACTAATAGCGAAGAACAAACGTAGAGATTATGGTAGGGTACGGAACCACCTCAAAGTTATTCTTTCGGATCAATCTATAAAAGAGTTCGTACTAGAATAACACCTTAAGACACAAATCAACCAAAACCCTAATGTCGCCTAGATACTCCATTGTCACCTCAAGTATCCGTGGGCATGATTATATGATATGCATCACACAATCTCAGATTCATCCAACCAACATAAAAGTACTTCAAAGAGTGCCCCAAAGTTTCTATCGGAGAGTCAAGAATGTGTGCCAACCCCTATGCATAGGTTCCCAATGTAACGAAACCTGCAAGTTGATCACCAAAACATACATCAAGTGGCACATGATATCCCATTGTCACCACAGATAATCACGGCAAGACATACATCAAGTGTTCTCATAAAAGACTCAATCCGATAAGATAACTTCAAAGGGGAAACTCAATTCATCACAAGAGAGTAGAGGGGGAGAAACATCATAAGATCCAACTACAATAGCGAAGCTCGGGGTACATCAAGATCGTGCCATAGAGGGAACACGAGAGAGAACACGAGAGAGACAGAGAGATCAAACACATAGCTATTGGTACATACCCTCAGCCCCGAGGGTGAACTACTCCCTCCTCGTCATGGATAGCACCGGGATGATGAAGATGGCCACCGGTGATGGATTCCCCCTCCGGCAGGGCGCCGGAGCGTGCTCCCGAGAGGTTTTTGGTGGCTACAGAGGCTTGCGGCGGCGGAAATCCCGATCTATCTTCTGTTCTGGAAGTTTTAGGGTACGAGAGTATGTATGGGTGCAGGGGGTACGTCGGAGGAGCTACGGGGGCCCCATGAGGCAGGGGGCGCGCCCCCCACCCTCGTGAGCACCTCCTGTATCTCCTGACGTGTACTCCAAGTCCATCGGGTGGCTTTCCTTCCAAAAATAACTTCTCCAGTTGATTTCGTTCCGTTTTGACTTCGTCTGATATTCCTTTTCGTCGAAACACTGAAATAGGCATAAAACAGCAAATCTAGACTGGGCCTCCGGTTAATAGGTTAGTCCCAAAAATAATATAAAAGTGGATAATAAAGCCCAATATTGCCCAAAACAGTAGATAAAGTAGCATGGAGGAATCAAAAATTATAGATACGTTGGAGACGTATCACGCGTCAGCATTCGCCACTCCGAGCGCATCAGGAAGATGAAGTAGGAGTGAAGCATGTCATAGAGAAGGAGTGATAGTATGTTAGCCGTTAGTGTCAGCTATATATATGTCAATGTTAAGCATGATAGTGTTAAGTATTCCTTAACATGTTTAGTATTTTAGTGTCAGTGGCAATGCTATGTAAATGTCGGTGTCAATCTATTGCAGTTTGTATGATAGTGATATATGTCAGTTGTATGCATTGCAGTTTGTCCATTTATTGTAGTGGTATATGTCAATCTATTGCAGTATGTCTATCTATCTATTGCTATATGTCAATCTAGTTTCTTAAATCAGCACACACCTCAAAATAAGTACGACATTCCAAAATCAGTAGCACTACAAAATTCCAAATTTAGTATTACAAGAATGTAGTAAAAGTTTTCAAAAACACCAGAGCCAGCCTGTAGTACAAGTTTCCATAAATGTAGCAACATGCTACAACCAAATCATACAGGTGGAATTTTTTGCTACTTAGTGCCTCCTTGTATGCAGCAAGATTGAATACATAGTGCTTAGGTAGGATTGGTTGTGACCTAGGCTGGGATCTAGGCTAAGAGCTTGGTTGGGAGCTAGGTTCCATGATCTCTAGGGATCTTAGCTTTCTCCTTATTTGCAGCTTCTCGGGCCGGGAATATGTAGCCACTGCCTTTCCCTTTTTGTCAGCATCAACTTTAGTTGCACCCTGAAAACAAATTTCCATGTTTAGTAACTGTTTTGTTGAACAATATTCAAATTTGGTACAAACCATGTACCATGCCCTATTTCTATTAGCTAGCATAGCCTTTTTAGTTTGAAGAGCATCAAATGCCTCCCCGTCCTGATTTTTTTCTTTTTAGCTTCCCTCACCAAGTGTGCATTTCCATGATGTTTTGCTGCATCATTGCTAGTGCAACTGGATCTGTTGTGGCCAGGCGTCTTGCAAGAATTACATGTGATCTGGTCACCTACTTTTCTCATCTTAGTTCCCTTAGGTTTCTTCCTTCCTCCCTCCTCCTCTCAGTTTTTGGCCTTTGTGTCCGGGGGTGAGTGCTACCTCTTGAGCTTGTGTTGGTTTTTCCCTTGAAGAGGAAAGGGTGATGCAGCAAAGTAGAGTAAGTAGTTCCCTCAGAACCAAGGTATCAATCCAGTAGGAGACAACACACAAGTCACCAAATACCTACACAAACAATCAACAAACTTGCACCCAACGCGATAAAGGGGTTGTCAATCCCTTCACGGTGCCTTGCTTGAGATCTGATAGAGATAGATAAACGGTAAATAATTTTGGTTTATAGATCGGAAAGTAAAAGATTGCAAAATAGTAGATCGGAAACTAATATGATGGAAAATAGAACTTATATGATGGAAAAGAGACCCGGGGGCCATAGGTTTCACTAGTCGTTTCTCTCAAGATAGCAAATAATACGGTGGGTGAACAAATTACTGTCGAGCAATTGATAAAAGAGCGCATAATTATGACGATATCTAAGGCAATGATCATGAATATAGGCATCACGTCTGTGTCAAGTAGACCAAAAAAATTCTGCATCTACTACTATTACTCCACGCATCGACCGCTATCCAGCATGCATCTAGAGTATTAAGTTCATAAAGAACGGAGTGACACATTAAGTAAGATGACATGATGTAGAGGAATTAACTCAAGCAATATGATGAAAACCCCATATTTTTATCCTCGATGGCAACAATACAATACGTGCCTTGCTGCCCCTACTGTCACTGAGAAAGGACACCGCAAGATTGAACCCAAAGCTAAGCACTTCTCCCATTGCACGAAAAACCAATCTAGTAGGCCAAACTAAACCGATAATTCGAAGAGACTTGCAAAGATATCAAATCATGCATATAAGAATTCAGAGAAGAACCAAATAATATTCATAGATAATCTGATCACAAATCCACAATTCATCGGATCTCGGCAAACACACCGCAAAAGAATATTACATCAAATAGATCTCCAAGAACATTGAGGAGAACATGGTATTGAGAATCAAAGAGAGAGAAGAAGCCATCTAGCTAATAGCTATGGACCCGTAGGCCTGAGGTAAACTGCTGACGCTTCATCGGAAGGGTAATGGTGTTGATGTAGAAGCCCTCCATGATCGAATCCCCCTCCAGCAGCACGCCGGAAAAGGCCCCTAGATGAGATCTCACGGGTACAGAAGGTTGCGTCGGTGGAAAAGTATTTCCATAGCTCCCCCTGATGTTTTGGGGTATAAGAGTATATATAGGCGAAGGAACTAGGTCAGGAGAGCTCCGAGGGGCCCATGAGGTAGGGGGGAATGCCCTACCCCCCTGGGCGCGCCCTCCACCCTCGTGGCCGCTGCTACCTCTTGAGCTTGCGTTGGTTTTTCCCTTGAAGAGGAAAGGGTGGTGTAGCAAAGTAGCATAAGTATTTCCCTCAGTTTGAGAACCAAGGTATCAATCCAGTAGGAGACAACGCACAAGTCACCGAATACCTGCACAAACAACCAACAACTTGCACCCAACGCGATAAAGGGGTTGTCAATCCCTTCATGGTTACTTGCAAAAGTGAGATCTGATAGAGATAGATAAATGGTAAAGTAAATATTTTGGTGTTTTGGTTTATATATCGGAAAGTAAAGATTGCAAAATAAAGGAACAACGACAGAAATTGGCAAGTTGACGGGAAACTAATATGATGTAAAATAGACCCGGGGGCCATAGGTTTCACTAGTGGCTTCTCTCAAGATAGTAAATATTATGGTGGGTGAACAAATTACTGCCGAGCTATTGATAGAAGAGCGCTTAATTATGACGATATCTAAGGCAATGATCATGAACATCGGCATCACGTCCGTGTCAAGTAGATCGAAACGATTCTGCATCTACTACTATTACTCCACACATCGACCGACTCCTGCCTGCATCTAGAGTATTAAGTTCATAAAGAACATAGTAACGCATTAAGTAAGATGACATAATGTAGAGGAGTTAACACAAGCAATATGATGAAAACCCCATATTTTTATCCTCGATGGCAACAATACAATATGTGCCTTGCTGCCCCTACTGTCACTGGGAAAGGACACCGCAAGATTGAACCCAAAGCTAAGCACTTCTCCCATTGCAAGAAAGATCAATCTAGTAGGCCAAACTAAACCGATGATTCAAAGAGACTTGCAAAGATATCAAATCATGCATATAAGAATTCAGAGAAGAACCAAATAATATTCATAGATAATCTGATCATAAATCCACAATTCATCAGATCTCGGCAAACACACCGCAAAAGAATATTATATCGAATAGATCTCCAAGAACATCGAGGACAACATGGTATTGAGAATCAAAGACAGAGAAGAAGCCATCTAGCTACTAGCTATGGACCCGTAGGTCTATGGTAAACTACTCACACATCATCAGAGAGGCAATGGTGTTGATGAAGAAGCCCTCCGTGATTGAATCCCCCTCCGGCAGGACGCCGGAAAAGGTCCCTACATGGGATCTCACGGGTACAGAAGGTTGCTGATGACCCACACATGTATGGGGTCAATTGTAGCTCTTTTCTATAAGTAAGAGTGTTGAACCCAACGAGGAGCAGAAGGAAATGACAAGTGGTTTTCAACAAGGTAATGTCTGCAAGTGCTAAAATTGTGAGTAGCGGAGTAGTTTGGTAGCAAGATAATTTGTAACGAGCAAGTAACAATAGTAGTAACAAAAATGCAGCAAGGTAGCCCAATCCTTTTGAGGCAAAGGATAGGCCAAAATGGTTTCTTATGATAAGCAAAATTTTCTTGAGGGTACATGGGAATTCATCTAGTCACTTTCATCATGTTGGCTTAATTCGTGTTCGGTACTTTGATAATTTTATATGTGGGTGGACCGGTGCTTAGGTGTTGTTCTTACTTGAACAAACCTCCTACTTATGATTAACCTTCTCGCAAGCATCCGCAACTATGAGAAAAGTATTTAGAATAAATTCTAGCCATAACATTAAACTTTTATCGGTCCCTTAAGGAATAGCGCATAAACTGGGGTTTAAGCTTCTGTCACTCTCGCAACCCACCATCTAATAACTACTCCATAATGCATTCCCTTAGGCCCAAATATGGTGAAGTTTCATGTAGTCGACGTTCACATGACACCACTAAGAGAATGGCAACATATATACCATCAAAATATCGAGCACATATCAAGTTCACATGATTACTTGCAACATGATTTCTCCCGTGACCTCAAGAACAAAAGTAACTACTCACAAATGATAAACATGCTCAAGATCAGAGGGGTATTAAATAGCATAATGGATCTGAACATATAATCTTCCACCAAATAAACCATATAACAATCAACTACAAGATGTAATCAACACTACTAGTCACCCACGAGCACCAATCTATAGTTTTGATACAAAGATTGAACACAAGAGATGAACTAGGGTTTGAGAGGAGTTGGTGTTGTGAAGATGTTGATGAAGATAGCTCTCCCCAAGATGGGGGAGTTGTTGGTGATGATGATGACAATGATTTCCCCCTCCGGGAGGGAAGTTCCCCCGACGGAATCGCTCCACCGGAGGGCAAAAGTGCTCCTGCCCCAGTTCCTCCTCGAGGCGGCGGCGCTTTGTCCCGAATGTCCTTCCCCTTATTTTTTCTAGCTCAAAATGACTTATATACCAGAAGATGGGCACCAGAGGTGGGCCGAGGAGGGCAGCACCCACCAGGGCGTGCCTAGGCCTCCTAGCGCGCCCAGGTGGGTTGTGCCCACCTGGTGGCCCTCCTCTGGTACTTATTTGCTCCAATATTTATTAAATATTCCATAAAAAATCCTGGGTGAGTTTCAACTCATTTGGAGTAGTGCAGAATAGGTAGCTTGACATAGCTTTTTCAGGTCTAGATTTCCAGCTGCCAGAATTCTCCCCCTTGGTGCATACCTTGCATATTATGAGAGAAAAGGCATTAGAATTACTCCAAAAGCATTATTATACAATAAAACAACATAAATAACAATAGGAAAACATGATGCAAAATGGACGTATCAACTCCCCCAAGCTTAGACCTCGCCTGTCCTCAAGCGAAAACCGAAATCGAAAAACATGTCCACATGCTTAGAGAGAGAGGTGTCAATAAAAACAAAAATACGGACATAGCAGCATCATGTGACTTAATATAACAGCAACAAACTTTAATATAAAACTTTTATCATAGACTTCTCATGAACAAGTGACAATTCATCACAACATCGAAGTATAAAGCATATACTCTATTGGAAACCGAGAAACTATGTTCTTAGTCAACTTTGCAACTACAATTCATCATCTTTTCAGGAAGGGTCACGTATCGGAGCCTTTAGGCAAGTCCACATACTCAACCACGTACACATGAGCAAAACGTTTCAACCGGACACAAAGAAAGATAGGGGCTTATAGTTTCGTCTCCTAACACACTCACCTCAAGGGTGATGTCAACAATAATAACTTATGCCACCCATATTCAACTTGACATATGTGCCTAGATCTTTCCTCACCACATGATGCTTGTCAAAGGAGAAAATAAAAGGAATAGAGAGAAAAACTTTGACTCTTGCATGAAAGTAAATACATGGAAGTAAAAGATAGCCCCTTCGTAGAGGGAAGCAGAGATTGCCATGTGCCTTTTGTTTGTATGCTCAACCCCTTAGTGCAAGAGAACGTCACATTATATTGCCCATTGTGATGGCAACCTTTATTATGTAGTCTATCGCTTTTATTCTTCACCATCACAAGTTCGTACAACGCTCAATTTTCCCTTACACTAAATGATCTCACATTTTTATAAGCAATTTTTATTGCCCTTTTTTGCACCGATGACAACTTACTTGAAGGATCTTACTCAATCCATAGGTAGGTATGGTGGACTCTCAAACAAGATAGGGTTGAAAGGGTTTTGGATGCACAAGTAGTATCTCTACTTAATGCGGAATTTTTGGCTAGCAAAGATAGGGGCAAGCACCACATGTTGAAGGATCTATGACAATATGACTTCTCTGTGAATATGAACAAACATAAATCATTAAGTTGTCTTCCTTGTCCAACGTCAGCAATTTTGGCATATAATATTTTGATGGGTGCTCACAATCACAAAAGATTTCCATGATAGTGTATTTATATGTGAATCTTCTCTTCCATTATTAATTCTTTCATGCGTTGCATCATTGGCCAATGCTATGTTTGTCAATCTAATAATTTTTTTACTTATACTTTTCCTTATGTAATGTCATCACTTACCATAAGATTAGCATATGACCTTTTCTTTTATTTCCTTTCTTTTTATTGCAGCAAGAAAGTAAAGAAGGCAAAACTCAAACTAGACTTTATTATATCTCGCACATGATTACAAGGATTGATCACCAAGAAAACTCACAAAAAGCAAGGATCGAACTAAACTTTTATTCATCTAATAGCAAAAGATAACCATTGATTGAACTAAGAAAATAAAGGCAAAAGATAGCGGAGATTGATACGATACCGGGGCACCTCCCCCAAGCTTGGCGAAAGCCAAGGGGAGTGCCCATACCCAATACTCAATTTTCTTTTGGTGGTGATGAAGAAGATGGTGGTGATGAAGTAGATGCAGTCCGACCTTTAAGGATCAAGAGGCTCTCCAATCTTCGGATGAATCTTCATAGGGAAGCAATGTGCTCCATATGCAAAATATTTTCACAATTGAGATACTTATTTTGTATACGAACCGTATTAATGATCCCGGAGTCTGCAATCTCAACAGGGGTAAGATGAGCATAGTAGGGTTCAAGGATATCTTCCTCTTCCTCATCGGCGAGAAATGCTTGCTCGTCCATCAGCACTTGACCTCCGGTGACCTCCTTGCTCTTGTCCTCCTTAGATGCTCCAACGGGGTCTTCTCTCTTCAGCTCGATCTTCATCAACCAAGCATCTCTTCCATACAATCACAGGGGGAGAAGACATGATGCCTGGCTCAACAAATCTGACAGAAAATAGCAAGAAAAGAAAACATGAGATTTCTCCATGATACGGAGGTTAACAGGTTCGGGAGGTATATATAGATTTTTTATCTTGGGGAACAAGCAAAACGGAGACCGGAAAGTACGCGAGGTGGGCACAACCCACCTAGGTGCGCTAGGCATGCCTGGCGTGCCCTGGTGTATCGTGCCCACCAGGCCACTTCCTGAAAGTTTCTTATTTTCCTAATTTTCTAAATATTCCAAAACTAACAAAAAATATTTTTGCGGATTTTTCGGAGTCCGTTTACTTACCATATCATGTACCTCCTTATTTTCATAATTCTGAAGTGTTCCGGAAGGACTCTTTTATGTGTTCTTCCGGTGTCAAAGTTTGGATAACATTGCTTTCAACATTAATGGGCGTACCTGAGATATAGTGTTTTATTTGTTGCCCATTGACAACCTTTGGGTTAATCACTTCAGCATTATTTATTTTGATAGCTCCGGATCGATAGACCTCCTTGATGACATAGGGTCCTTCCCATTTGGAGAGGAGTTTTCCTACAAAGAATCTGAAATGAGAGTTGTACAAAAGAACATATTCTCCTACTATGAACTCACGCTTTTGGATTCTTTTGTCATGCCATCTTTTAACTTTTTATTTGAATAACTTAGCATTTTCATAAGCCTGGGTTCACCATTCATCTATTGAGCTAATATCAAATAACCTCTTTTCCCCACCAAGTTTGAAATCATAATTGAGTTCTTTTATTGCCCAAAACGCTTTGTGTTCTAACTCAAGAGGTAAATGACAAGCTTTTCCATAAACCATTTTATATGGAGACGTACCCATAGGATTTTTGTAAGATGTTCTATAAGCCCAAAGTGCATCATCTAATTTCTTAGACCAATTCTTTCGGGACCTATTAAAAGTATTTTGTAAGATTAGTTTTATTTCTCTATTGCTAAGTTCAACTTGACCACTAGACTGAGGATGATAAGGTGACGCAATTCTATGGTTAACATCCTACTTAGCAAGCATTTTACGGAAAGCACCATGAATAAAGTGTGAACCACCATCAGTCATTAAATATCTAGGGACTCCAAATCTTGGGAAAATAACTTCCTTAAGCATTTTAATAGAGGTGTTGTGGCTAGCACTACTGGTTGGAATAACTTCTACCCACTTAGTAACATAATCAACAACAACCAAAATATGTGTATACTCATTGGAGGAAGGAAAAGGTCCCATAAAGTTAAATCCCCAAACATCAAATGGTTCAACAGCAAGTGAATAATTCATAGGCATTTCTTGATGCTTACCGATATTACCTATTCTTTGGCATTCATCACAAGATGAGACAAACTTACGGGCATCCTTGAAGAGAGTAGGCCAATAAAAACCAGATTGCAATACCTTATGAGCGGTTCTGTTTCCCGCATGATGTCCTCCATAAGCTTCGGAGTGACATTTCTGTAGGATTTGTTCCTGTTCATGCTCAGGTAGACAATGTCCAATAATACCATCTACTCCTTCTTTATAAAGACTAGTAGAGTGTCCGTGCGTTGCCACGGGCTCTTGAAATAGTTTGCAAGAGTTACATGTTAAATTTTACATGTACAAACAATATAACACTAACACAATTATTGAATAATTGAAGTCCAATTTTGCAACATAAATTGATAACAAAAAGAAAGATTAACGACATGTGCATGTAACAAACTGAGCGATGTTCGACCTTAACATCTATTACAAAACTATCAGTATCTAGATGGTGCGCTTAAAAAAATTCTTTCACAATACTAGGAAAGTTGCCTTTAGCTTCATTGCTACGAAGTTTTAGCAAGTATAATAAAAACGGTTTCCTCAACTCATACCGATCTTGCACAAACATTATATGTAGTTACTATGTAAATTTCACGACAAACGTCTTAAAACATGTAATAGACAATACTCACCCTGCAAACCGGCTTGACCAATTCTTTACTGTTCCACCAGAGCATAAAATGAAAAACAAAATAGCCAGACACATTCCTGCAATTTTTTAAATTAACAATATAAAGAATATAGTGGTAACAAAAATAAATGTTTTTATTATGAATTCATTACCCGTCTATACTAGTTGAAATACCAAATGGAAATAAATGTTGTCATTTAGATATATCGGAATTTCAACCAGGCAGCTTTATTTCGAGTGCTTCTTTGAAACCGCTTGCAAAACTTTTTAATTTCAGTACGTGCCTCAAATTTTTATCCTCTAACAATTGTGATGTTTGAATAGGGTCCATAATATATAGACGACGTGCCTCTTTATTGATGACGTATAAAATGTATGGGCCGATGGATGCATAGGGAAGATAAATCTACAAGTGGAGCTATTAGAAACCAACAACAAACCATGATAACAATAGAAAAATACTTTACTTATCATGTTTCACGATGAGATGTCGTTGTCTATCCCAGGCCAGCTATCAAATAATGTTGCCAAAGTCTGGATAATTTCCTTCTCGCAAAACTTCTGATCTCGTGTTGACTCTAGCATAATGGACCTCGTGTCCCCCTCGCAACCGATTCTCTCACTGCAACCACCCATCGCACTCATTCTCTCTGCCATGGCGTTTCTGCCACCATATATCCCCACTGTGGCATGTCCCTGCCACCTTCCATCCATGCTCACCATCCCCTCCCCTCCCATCAATCGCTATGTCGCCCCTCCCCTCCCCGGTTATCTGTTTTGGTCAGATCTGATGAGCTATGGTGAGCACATATATGTCACGGTGAGTAGCCGGATTCAGCGACGACATCAATATGGCCATCCCATGGCGATTTCTGGTGCCATGGGCTTCATACAATACTATTTCTACGTCGGCGATCCGTGTCATCGATCTGGCCCTCCCAGGTCAATTTTCGGTGCCGAGGGTGACCTCTAGGTAAATTGGCGTCTTGTGCAACCACATCCATGGTTCCTTTCCCCTGCTAGACGTTAACTGGATGGTGTATTTCTCTGAATCCATCGCAAGTTAATTGCCCATCCGTTGCTACAGAGCATACATATTTTTGTAGTTTAATATAAACCTTTAGGATACTCGTGCAAATAGGGTGGTGTTATCGACAGTTCTTTTACCATGAAATAACTCTTCATCTTCTTTTCTTTTTCTTATTTCATCCACTGTTTTCGTCTCTCCACCCTCTATTCAAACTTGCCACCTCTGGCAGTTGTGCATGATGCAGTCAGCTCAAATTTCCTCTTACACCCCACTCACACACACATCAAAATTCAAACCCATCGGTCTGTGGTAGTGAACCCCTGGAGATAGCTGGACCTTCAACTTGTTATAGCTCATGTTGACTGATAATCACATATAAGTGCCTCACCTTGATACTTGATACCGCAATAGTTGTGGTAGAAACTGGTTGTGCCATCCTAAACGGGTAAGACAATACAACTGAAAAGAGTTTCACACATGACATCTGCATAACAAGATGTCCATACATCCATCCATTTCATCGATCAAAAATAGTTTTGTAATCAATCATTTCATTTGTCAAGATAGGAGAACATATACCTATGAGCATGCACAATAATTTCATTGATACAAATAGATTCCTAATCCTATATAGGTACATTATTCCCTGGGTGTTCATCACCTGCGAGCGCTTGGTACATCCTCGCCACAACTTCTGGTGTCTGACTTCGACAACCTCAAGAAGGATTTATACAAGCATGACTTCAAACAAAAGATTAGTAGGTCATCAAAGATATTGTAATAAACCAGTGAAACAATAGCATCAATAACCTAACCTCAACCTCGCACATACCTCATGCATGATGAAGAGAGCCAAAATTTCCTAGGCTGTTAATCTCAAGTTCCGAATAGTGATAGTTCATAATTCCATGACAGAGAAATTATGCATGTAAACAATTATCCAAGAAGCACTGCATTTTCTATTAACCAGTAGAATGCGATAACAAAATCTATATCTAAGAACTAATTGTGTTTGAAGAGGCAATATTTGGCTCCACTTTAGATAAATGAAATGGATGTCATGAGTTCGATACAGCCAGCAATAAGGTATGTATATTTTGAATTTGTGACATGTTTCCGCAGGTACTATACAAAGACTAAAACTGACATTGATACTAATTCAAAATTTGATGTGAGCATAAGACAAGAAACAACAATTCAATATTGCAGCATGTTGCAAACTCCTTGTCTACCTTGCAGAGACCATATCTGCTGCCTTGTCTTCTTCCTCCTCTTTGTCAGCAAGATCACGACTGATCCCTAAGATTCGAAGCCATGGCACCCCAAAATCCAATCATGTTTCCCAAAGTACATATGCAACCAGTATAAATGATGGAAGATGGCTTAGAATAAGACCACAATAAATAAATAAATTGCCATAGACTGAAGTACAACCAACGTTTCGGATTGCAAACACGAGTGACTAAAATTTTCTGCATTATTTTAGCTAAAATAACTGGAAAAGGTATTTACTATTATTATTATTATTATTATTATTGATATTATTACTATTATTATTATTATTATTAATAACATTATTATTATTTGTATTGCCAATAATGTATATGCTTGTAACCTAACCACAATCTCTTCAAAAAATTAAAACATCTCTTCAATTGCCACTAATGTGAACTATTGGTTTCTTTTTTTCTCGATCGTGGTGAATAAGCTTGACTGAACTACTGGATAGTGTGACACATTTCCCAATCATTTGACACTGAAATTTCAGAAATGAGAAAGCTACAACTAACAAGTTGAAATAAACTTCAGTCATAGATGCCAGTACAACTCCACCAAAAACCGGCATGAGAGAACCAACTACCAGTAAAGAAGGTGTCCGCTAGAACAGAATAACATAATAAATTATCTATTTCCACACATTTCATTTGTTAGGACAGACCACTTGATAAAGTCTGAAACCAAATACCTACCCGAGGAACAAGGCAGCTAGTAGAATAGGAAAGATGGACTCCATGGCCTTGATCGCGTGCGTCAAGGAGACCAAACTCATGTTGGTGATGACAATGCCCATCAGGTGTATTAAGGGCAAAGACAGGATCTTTCCGTACTGCACAAAAGTGTAATTCGTTCATTACAAATTTGCATTACTTTAGAATGTCACATGAATCATGAATGTGTTACCGAAAAGGAAATATTTAAATCCCAACACTATCAGGTAAATTTTAAAAAGGGACGATTTTCCAGTCACTCATGTGAGGCCTTTATCCCATTGTAGAAGCTAAAGCTTGTTTGAAAAAGGTAACCATGGACAAATATATGTAAGAAACAAAATTCATGCCAAGTTTTTAAGATAAGCATCGACAGGAGGTTGGGACCTTTTTTATTTTGTTCCTAGGGGGCTCCCAGCTTTCTATCGCGGCAGCCTGCAACCATGAATCATGTTAGCACGAAACATTCCGTCATGCCGAGTTAATGTAACAAGAGCACAACTGAAGTAAAGAAGATCAAAAGATGAAAAATAGATCAACATTATAGACAAAAAAATCCAAATGAATGAATAAAACAACTCTTTCTCCTAAATCTAACATAGCAGAGTATGCATGTCTAGCTACTAATATTACTACACATGTAATGTAGTTTGTTTAAGATCCAATAAGCTCATAACCATGTTTAACACAATTTCTTTCAAACCCAACAAGGTTTAAGGTTGTAATACTAAGAGAGAACGCCCAAAAAGCTACATGATTTTCCTGATTGACATACTGTATAGAGTTCTTTCAAGGTCTTTCATAAATGATTATGTTTAGTACAAAACCAACATAAGGAAAACTTATATTGTTCTATCCTTACCAATTGCCGCATTAGTAAGAAAATTGGCATCCCCAACAAAGTTGCTTTGCTCAAAGAACGAATTATCTAGACCTAATTCTTTTGTCATCCAGAAGGAGGTTGCTCTGCTCACAAAAACAAACAAGAAGAAATGACCTTGTAAGAGTGCATGATAAAAAAATTGTGACATTAGAACGTTGTCAATGACACATATAGGAGCAAGCTATATAACTGTAAGTGCATCTAGTGCCACCCCTAGTTGGTTTTGGAGTATTGACGACAAATGTGGTTGAGGGACTAATGCGTTTGTGAGAATTGCAGGATAACGCAGGTAGTGTCCCTCATTGATTCGGTTTACCTACCGAAGATGACCCCTAAAATGTATGAAGACATTGACGACAATGGTGGTATGTGAAGATATTCACATTGAAGACTATGACATGAGAAGACATTGAGTGAAGACTATGGAGCGCGAAGACTGTGTCGTTTCGTTGTTTCCTTTTTCTTCTTTGTTGAGTCATAGGAACCACCGTACTGTTAAGTGGGGTCCAAGTGAAAAAAGTCAGAATGACTGAAGTGATGCTCAACCCAAATCCTATGTCTTCGAGCGAAGACAATGAGAGCAAATCTTATCCAGAGCTGGATGAGTCAGCTTTGCTTGTAGCCCAAGTAAAGTTGCCGTGTGTGTTTGAAATCTGACCGTTGGAACACGTGTCAGTTCCTTAGTGACCCAGGGTCATTTCGGACATATCAGGTTGGGTTGCCTAGTGGCTATAAATAGCCCACCCCCTAGGTGGCTGCTCGGAGTTAGTGCACGGCTTTTGTCGTTTGAGAGCAACCCACCTCGAAGCCTTTGAGAGAGAGAAATCCTTGCGAGGACAAAGCCCAAACACCCAGAGCCAAAGAGTGTTAGGCATCACTGAAGTCTTTCTGTATGTGTGACCTGAAGACTTATTACACTTGAGGACTGTGAATCCTCCAGCCGGTTAGGCGTCGCGTTCTGAGCATCCAAGAGTCATTGTGGATCGCCGGTGAACGAAGGCTGTGAAGGTTCAGAAGTCTACCTTGAAGACTTACCAGAGTGATTGGGCAAGGACTGTGTCTCCTTAGCTCAAGGGGAATAAGGTGAAGACGCGGTCTTCTGAGTTGAATCTCAGCCTCCCTAACCAGACGTACAGTTGTCACAACAATTGGATCTGGTCCAACAAATCCTGTGTCTTCAACAAGTGACTGGTTCTATCCTCTCCCTCCCTTTACTTAGTGTTTGTCTTCGTGAAGTCATTGCCTACTTGTTGTACCTGTTTGACTTCATTGCTTGACTACTATCGTTGGTTGGCTTCATACTATCTTCCATCCTGATCCTTACTACTTAGCTGCTATTAGTCTTTGTACTTTCACATTATTGCATACTTGACTATGGTTTGCTTGTTGTAGTTTATCTTCTGCTGCATATCAATTAGGTCATTTCTATTGTTTGTCTTCCAAACTTTCACGTTTTGAAGACTTTCATAAAAATCGCCTATTCACCCCCCCCTCTAGTCGATAACTAGCACTTTCAATTGGTATCAGAGCAAGGTACTCCCTTGTTCTGTGTGATTCGGTTTAACCACCTAGAGTTTAGCTATGTTGACTGCATGGATAATCAAAGTCTCCGCTGCTTGCCCCGTGTTCGATGGAACTGAATATCCCTACTGGAAGAATAAGATGCGCATGCATCTTGAAGCCATTGATGTCGACCTCTGGTATGTCGTCAAGAATGGCGTTCCCAAAACTGGTGAAGGTGTCACCCCTGCTGATGTCAAGAAGTTCATTCAACTGGACTCTACTGCCAAGAACATTATCTGTGGTCATCTGACCAAAGGACAGTATGGCCGTGTGAGTGCTCTGGAAACGTCGAAGCTAGTATGGGACTGGCTATCCAAGGTCAACGAAGGCGTCTCAACCCAGAGAGATCAAAGGATCAGTGTTCTTCGCAACCTCTTCAACCGCTTCAAGAGAAACGACAATGAAAATGTCCATCTCACGTTTGATCGCCTCACCGACATCACAAATGAGCTTCGTGCTCTCGGCGCCACTGAGATTACCAAGCATGAAATCGTCAAGACACTACTGAGATCACTTGATAGCACCTTTGACACCCTTGCCCTCATGATACAAGAATGCCCTGACTTCAAGACACTTGATCCGTCTGATATACTTGAGAGGCTCAACACACATGAGTTCCAGCTTTCTGAGATATCTATGGTCCCAACTATGGTCGAACTCGCGCTTTGAAGGCAAAAGCTGTTTCCTCATCTGAAGAAGAATCTGACTGCAGTTCTGATGATCCTGAAGACATTGGAAAGGAACTTGCTATGCTTGTGAAGAAGTTCCAGAAGTTCACTAAGAAGAAGGGCTTCAGAAAGTCTTCACAATCTAGCTCAAGAAATGATGAAGCTTCCACTCATGACTACAAGAAGAGAACATGTCACAAGTGCAAGAAACATGGACACTATATCTCTGAGTGTCCACAGTGGGACAATGAGAAGAAGAAGAAGAAGAGCAAGGAATATGATTCTGATGACAAGAAGAAGAAGAAATCTTCAAAGTCTTCTTCCAAGTCCTCATCAAGGTCTTCATCTCATAAGAAGAGCTCATCTGGCAAGGCTCGTGCTTTTGTCGGCAAGGAAATGGATTCAGAGGAGGAGTCTGCTTCTGAGGAGGTGGAGGTGGAGTCTGAAGAGGAGTCCGACCCTGGCGTTGCAAGTCTGGCTCTAGGCACAGCCTATGTTGCCAAGTCCATCTTCAACACTGAAGACAATGACTCCCACACCAACGCTGAAGCTGATGACAAAGACGACCCTGTTCCCACCTACTGCTTCATGGCACGCGGTGCCAAGGTAAAATCACATGATGCTTACTTTCAAACATCAAGTGAAGATGACTCTGATTGTGAATCCAAACCCAGCTACAGAACACTTGCTAAAATTGCAACTGAACAACAAAAGGCTATGGAACATACTCAAAAACTGTTAGACAAAAGCGATGACCTGTTGGACGCGGAAATGACACGTTCACAGTCCTTAGTTGAAGACATAAAAAACTTCATGCTAAGTACCAAGAACTTGAAAGTTGTCATGAAACGCTCTCAACCACTTATGAAAAGCTCTCCTATGATTATCTTCAAAGGAAGCAAGAGCTTGAGAAATTGAGAGCAGCTCATGAAGATCTTCAAAAAGAGAATGAGTCACTTCGCGCTCAACAGATCAGTCCCGCTCAGGATGGATTTGAACCACCATGTCTAAAATGCATTGAGCGTGATATTGCTACATCTGTTGCTGAATGTTCCACTGCTGCTACTGTTGCATTGTCTTCAACTACTGATGTGGTAACTAACCCCTCTGCGGAGGATACCACTACTATTGCTGATGAAAATGCTAGGTTGAAGACATTGCTTGAAACAGGGATGTATAAAAGTCTGAAAGGACATCAGACACTTTGCGATGTCCTCAAAAAGCAGATTCTGAACCGAAACCCTAGGAAAGAGGGTGTTGGGTTCGAGAGGAAAATGAATGTTGATGGTTCCTACTGGAAGCCTGAACAGTATCCCCAAACCACATGGGTTGCTGCAAAGGGACCTTCAGTGGATCCATCCACCTTATCTGGCTTTACCTGTGCTAATCCCATTATCATTGATGAATCCCTTGATGCAAACTATAAGCTGTTCAAGAATCAGAATGGTGAAGTGTTTGCCAGGTATATTGGTACTAACTGCAGGAATGGACCACCTATGAAGAAGATCTGGGTTCCCAAAAGCTGTCTTGAGAATCTTCCAGTGAATGTGATCATGACACCACCTGGGAAGAAGACAAACCCCAGACCTAGGGCGTCATATGGTCCAAAGGCTTCATACAGACAGAGGACTCACCTGAGTCACCCTAACGCCAATGTTTTGCAGGGAAACCATACTCAAACTTATGAATATGAGCGTGTGTCTTCAAATCGCTATGTTCATAGAACTAAGAACTTTTCTGCTTATTCATATGAGTATCATTCATCTCCTGCAAGGCTATTTGCTAGGGCTCCAAAGCCGAAGTTCTCAAATGCTGCACTTAGACTCATTGCTTCTAAGCCACCCCTGAAGATGTGGGTGGTTAAGAAGAACTAACTTTCTCTTGCAGGGAAAGGTCTCCAGCCTGTAATCAAAGGCGTCCGATGCTATTGTTGGGGACCTAAAACACATTAAGGGATGCATGATAAAATGGTCTTACTATGTATTTCACATCTGAATCGCTTACCAGTCATACTATGAGTCCTAACCTTGATCTAAGCTGTGATAATCCTCGTGCCCGTCAAATGTTTATGCTTCACAATACTCTTGGTGAAGCCTATCCCCCTAACTGTACTGTAGGGTATGACACCTCATGCTTCAGAATGGATTATGGACAGCGGATGCACTAATCATATGACTGGTGATCAAAGTCTTCTCATGGACTCAACCTTACGTCCATCAGACAAGAGTCACATCACATTTGCTGACACTGGTAAAAGCAAGGTATTGGGTCTAGGTAGAGTTGCAATCTCAAAGGATCAACACATGGATAAAGTGATGCTTGTTGAATCCCTTGGTTTCAACTTAATGTCTATCTCAATGCTTTGTGACTTGAACATGATTGTGCTATTTGGAAAATATCGTTGCCTTGTACTAATGGAATCTGACAAGTCTCTAGTCTTTGGAGGATATCAGAAAGATGATCTATACATGGTAGATTTCTCAGCAGGTCCACAAATTGCCGTATGTCTTCTTGCAAAAGCTTCAGAATGCTGGCTCTGGCATCGGAGGCTGGGGCATGCTAGCATGAGGAACTTGCACACACTCGCCAAGAAGAAGCATGTCATAGGCATCGAGGGTGTCAAGTTCAAGAAGGATCATTTGTGTGGTGCCTGCGAAGCTGGAAAGATGACTAGGCAAAGCACCCCTCGAAGACAATCATGACGACATCTCAACCCTTCGAGCTGTTACACATGGACTTATTTGGCCCTACTCACTACTCTACCCTCACAACTACTGCTTGTCTCTATGGCTTCGTCATTGTTGATGACTACTCAAGATATACATGGGTGCACATAATTCTCTACAAGACTGTAGTACAAGATGTCTTCAGACGCTTCGCCAATCGAGCCATGAACAACTATGGCGTCAAGATCAAGCATATCAGAAGTGACAATGGCACTGAGTTCAAGAACACCGGACTTGATCTTTATCTGGATACAATGGGAATCACTCATGAGTTCTCTGCTCCATACACACCTCAGCAAAGCATCATAGAGCGCAAGAACAGAACCCTTATTGAGATGGCTCGAACAATGCTCGACGAGTACAAAACACCAAGAAAGTTCTGGCCTGAAGCTATTAATACAGCATGTCAAGTCATCAACCATGTTTACATCCATAAGCTTCTGAACAAAACATCCTATGAGCTCCTTACGGGCAAGAAGCTAAATGTCAGCTACTTCAGAGTATTTGGAGCTAGGTGCTGGATCAAGGATCCCCATCACAAGTCAAAATTTGCACCTAAAGCTCACGAAGGCTTCATGCTCGGTTACGGAAAGGACTCGCACTCTTACAGAGTCTTCAACCTCTATCTCTACAAAATCGTCGAAACTATGGACGTGCGATTTGATGAAACCAATGGTTCACAAAGAGAGCTCCTGCCAAGTACACTAGATGAAGCTCCGCCCAGCGAATCTATCAAGCTGATGGGAACTGGCGAAATCATGCCTTCTGAAGCGCAGCCTGAAGAGGAACTTATCATTTCTGCACCTAACCAACCTGAAGACAATGCTCAGACTGAAGACAATCCTCCCAATGATGACAATGATTAGCAAGAGCAAGGTCTTCGTCTAGTTCATCCTCGAGTTGCAAATGAAGTACAAATTGAGAAGATAATTGATAGCATCAATGCACCTGGTCCACTTACTCGCTCAAGAGCAACACAGTTAGCAAATTTCTGTGGGCACTTTTCTTTTGTGTCAATATTAGAACCCAAGAAAGTTGCTGAAGCCTTTATGGAACCTGAATGGATACAAGCTATGCAAGAAGAACTTCAACATTTCAAGCTGAACAATGTTTGGGAACTTGTCAAGCATCCTGACCCTCGCAAGCATAACATTATTGGCACAAAATGGATATATCGAAACAAGCAAGATGAGCATGGTCAAGTCGTCAGAAACAAAGCACGTCTTATGGCTCAAGGATATACTCAAGTTGAAGAAATTGACTTCGATGAAACATTTGCTCCTGTGGCTAGGCTTGAAGCTATTCGCATACTGCTAGCCTATGCTAACCACCACAACATCTTGCTATATCAAATGGATGTGAAGAGTGCATTTCTCAATGGCAAGATTGAAGAAGAAGTATACGTAGCTCAACCACCTGGCTTTGAAGATCCAAAACATCCTGATATGGTGTACAAGCTAAACAAAGCACTGTATGGCCTCAAACAAGCTCCTCGCGCTTGGTATGATACGATCAAAGACTTCCTGAAGAGCAAAGGCTTCAAACCTGGATCCCTCGATCCCACACTCTTCACGAAGACATATGATGGTGAACTGTTTGTGTGCCAAATATATGTGGATGACATTATCTTCGGCTGCACCAACCAGAAGTATAGTGATGAGTTTGGATACATGATGCAAGAGCAATATCAGATGTCCATGATGGGTGAGCTAAAGTTCTTCCTTGGTCTTCAAATTCGTCAGCAAAGGAATGACATCTTCATATCTCAAGAAAAATACCTCAAAGATTGTCTGAAGAAGTTTGGAATGGAAGATTGCAAAGGTTACACGACGCCAATGCCAGCCAAACACCATCTGGGTCCCGACGACAATGGTAAAGAGTTCGATCAAAAGGTATACCGCTCCATGATTGGTTCCTTACTTTACCTATGTGCATCTAGGCCAGATATTATGCTTAATGTTTGCATGTGTGCTCCAAGCGGCACCAAAGGAATCGCATCACTTAGCTGTGAAGCGAATTCTTCAATATTTGGCTTACACCCCAACACTCGGATTATGGTATCCAAAGGGCTCAAAATTTGATCTGGTTGGATTCTCGGATGCTGATTATGCTGGTGACAAGGTGGATCGCAAGTCTACATCAGGCACATGTCACTTTCTGGGAGGATCACTTGTCTGTTGGTCTTCAAAGAAGCAGAACTGTGTATCACTCTCAACTGCTGAATCTGAATACATTGCTGCTGGATCTTGCTGCGCTCAGCTTCTATGGATGAAGCAAACTCTCAAGGACTATGGCATCAATCTGAAACAAGTACCTCTCTTCTGTGACAACGAAAGCACCATCAAGATTGCCAACAATCCAGTCCAGCACTCGAAGACAAAGCACATTGAAATTCGTCATCACTTTCTCAGAGATTATGTCATGAAGAAAGATATTGACATCATTCACGTCAACACTGAAGAGCAACTGGCAGATATCTTCACAAAGCCCTTGGATGAGAAAAGGTTTTGCAAGTTACGGTGTGAGCTAAATATCTTGGAATCCTCAAATGTCTTGTGATCAGGCACACATCCTAACACTTATGCATGTTGATGACTTAGATGTGCAACACACGAAGTAAAGTATATCTTCAATCAATGAAGACTTACATTCTAAGTGTGAATACATTAACGTGGAATTTGACTTCGGAGCGCCACGATAATTGTGCGCCGTGTCTGGGTCTAATACTTCCTATACGGTGGGTAACGCCACCACCAAATTTCTCGGTTTGAAGTGTTTCACTCATGGCGTTATTTTTGCTATATCTTCGCATTTGGTTTGTCTTCAATTTCAACTTATCTTCATGATTTTCTTCACTATGTTGATTTGATTGCTTTCTGATACATATATACTAGTATTCTGTCCTCTACAACATTCACTTATAGCTATGTCTTCCTAGTTGAATCTTTTGAACTAAGTGAATGTGATCGGACCCTAATCTCTCTATGCTTTCTATCTCAAACTCTATCTGTCCAAATCATATGCATTCTATTGAAACTGTCGAATGTCTTCTCAGCGTCCTTGTCAGCAGAAGACACAGAGACAAACATTAAGTCTGTTTTAAATGATTCATCCTTATTGTTTGAAATCCCGAGAAGCCGGAACAATCATCCGACAAACCTGGCGGGCGTGGGAACGTGGGACAACTCTGAGTATGTTGCATGCTTGCCACGTGCCCCTCAGATGTGAACCGCCAAGGGCACCTGCGTAATTATGCTGTGCCGCATACTTCCTTATAAATACATGTCCCCTGCAGTAAAGAAAACCTTCTTCCACCTCTCCACCTCGTCAAAACCCTAGCGCCACTGCTAGCTCTCGACGACGCTGGCGACGAAGCGCTTAGCTGCCGCGACTTCTCCGACGCCGTCCTCACGCCGGCCGCAAACATCGTCCTCTCCGCCGCTGCCGTAGGTGTCCTCCATCGCCAAGTTAGGGCATGGTGGATTGAGCTGCTCGGTCTCCTACTCATCCCATCTAGCAGTTCTTCGTGTGGTAAATACAACTCTATTTTTACCATCTTTTTGATCCTCAAAGATTCATCCTTTTTACCAAAATTGGTTTCTGCCTATACAATGCCAGATCTATTCTGTCTGCATCTCATATTGCCTAGTATATTCACTTAAGCTTCATATCTAGTTAGATTCCTCACTTGTACTTATTCACGGATTCGTACAAATCTGGAACCAACTCTCAACATATAAGTGAATGTCTTCGCATCATGAGGTCAATGTCTTCAAAATGATTTATCTTCAAAATCTTCTGAGAATGCATATGACCTCTTCCCCTTCCCTCACATCTCTAATGCTGTCACAGGTACATGTCCGTGGGAGAATCCCTTGGTTCTCATAGTCTGCATTCGTTTGTAGAATTCTTACAGCATCACATTAACTCTCCCGAAGCCAGTTCCTGTTTGTCCAGCAAGCGAAAGCCTTTGAAGCCTTTGAACGTGTTGAAGCCATTCAGTTTGAAGTTCATGGCTGCAGAGAAATCAGTAAGGAAGGGTGGCAGACAGCGTCGTGGGGGAACATCAAAAGATTTGCCTGATGACCTCGCAGAGCTTTACAAGACAGATCCTGAAGAGGATTATAATCAGCGCAAGACACGAATCCAATGGATTCAACGATATTGGGCTGAACAATGGTTCAAATACAAGTTCGTGACCCAGGAATACGCTGAGAAGAATGCTATCAAAAGTCCTTGGGGTGATATTATCTATCGAGGCCTTCCACCCAAGAATAGAGTTGAAGCTATTGCACAGGGTTTCTATCCTTGTATGGTGCGTGGACCTCAGCCTGAAAATGCCGACCCATCATGATTGCTCTGGTGTTGTGACGATAATCTCTTCAAGCGCAACTTCCAGCACGCAAAGGCATCGGCCAAGGAAAATAAGAAGTCATTGGGATTAGACTTCAACCCTGGTCCCTCTGCTCCCCGTGCTGACGGCTCACGTGATGCAGAACCCAATGTCATCGGTCCGTTGTACAACCTTGATGGCCTCATCACTCACATCTCGGTCCAAGGTGCCAAAGTGGATCATTCTGATGATGATGCTGACACTGATGAAGCCCCAGCTCCTACTCCAAAGCCGAAGAAGCCAAAGAAGACTAAGGCTTCAAGATCAGCTGCTCCTCCAAAAGCTTCTCGTGCGAAGCCACTGGCAACTGCACCTCCTGAAAACAGTGTGCAGTCTGAAGATCTATCACGTATCTCCAAGAAGACGGAGAAGAAAAAGAAAATCGTCAAGAATACTGATTAGACATTGACTCATGCTGCCATTCTGCGAGAAGAGCACATTGATCTGTCCAGCGATGAAGATCTTGCAGATGATGCTCTTGAGCAACTGATCAAGAGCAAGGAAGAAGCAGAGATCTTCAATGATTTGCCTCTCTTTGATGTGGCAATCATCCATAACTTCATTGATGAGTGGTTTGACACCCCAAATCTCAGCTTTGAAGATCTGCAACTTCCCATTGGCCTCAGCATCTCCTTCAATGGCGCCATTGCTTCTGAGCTAGCTCTTGCTCAGCGCATCGTTGAACTGAAGCACAAGATCGACTATGAGAAAGCTCAGTTCAAGAAGCATGTGGCAAAGCTCAGCGTGCAAGATGTCAAAAACTTCAAAATCATGCTGCACGAGCTCAAAGAAGCCTTTCACAAGAAGCGCGAAGAAGCTAAAGGCTCTCGTGAGCGTATGAAGAGTCTGGCTGACAAGTGTGTGCTAGCCTACAATGAGGCTGAGAAGCGCAAGGCTCTTGGTCGTCCTGGCATTGACCCCAGAATGGCTGCAAAGAAGAAGAAGCTATCAACTGACCAATCTGCACCTTCAAGGCGGGAAGAACCTCGCATAGTCTTCCCAAGCAGCATGACTGGCTCGAAGCCAACGGTCAGGTCAACCGCTTCAGATCTGAAGAAGACGAGGGCTGCCGAGGTTGAAGCCAGAAAAAGGAAATATCCTGAAACCTCTGATGTTGCTCCCTCCAAGAAGAAGCGCAAAACCAAGAAGAATCGGGCTGCTCCCATAGAGCCCTTAGTTGTTGAACCTATCTCAATGGTTCGCCCTGCATCTGAACACCAAGAACGACGGATGATAGTTCATGAGCCTGCTTCCACAGAGGCTCCTGAAGCTGAAGACATTCCAGCAGTTGATCCCACCGCTGCTGAAGACATTGGTCACAATGACAATGTTGAAGATGATGAAGTTCTTCCTCAGATCGAACACAACTTGGTATCATCGCCTGTTCTCACGAACAACGAACTCATCAGCATTGGTCGTCCTCTGACGCCAATTGCTTAGGATGCATCATGGGCTGATCACCCACAACAACAAGACTCCTCAAGTACTCCCCAACAACAACATCAACAAGTCACACCACCTGTGCAAGAAGAAGAAGATGACTTTGAGGCCCAGCCAACTCCATCTCCAAAGGCGTCGCCAGCATTACGTAGGCTTCGCAAAGGACAAAGGGCTCAAGTCCCTCTTTCGAGCGTTCCAGAAGGAGAAGTGCACCACCAACCTATTGCACGTTAAGTGTTTCCAGAAGCCACTCCGACTGTGAATGTCTCCGTGTCTAAAGCCAAAGCTGCTGAAGACAATCCGGCTGCATCAGCCGATGACAACCAAGAAGAAGAACGTGTCCCTACTCCCCCCATTACTGAAGAAGCTGTTCCTGAAGTGAACGTGCCAGTGCCCGACCCTCCAGCTCATCAAGTGGAGGTTGAAAATCTTGAGGCTGCCACCACCAACGCAAAATGAAGCCAATGATGTAGTCATGGCTAAAGCACATGTGGAGCCTGCACCAACCAATGTGCCAGAAGTCAATGATGCAACTGCTCCTGAAGCATCTGTTGTGCAGCCTGACGCCTCTGTTGTTGCCACTGCTCCAGTTCCGCCACCAAGGCCCCATACAATTGAGAAAGCATACAACTATGGTCAGCTAATGACTGTCAAATGGCCTGTTCTGGTCCCTCCGCCCAATGCTTCTGGTCCTTAGTTTGATTATCATGTTGAGCATAGGCCTCAGGTCCAGAAACCAAAGCCAAGACTGCCAAGGTTCCCAGGTCCTGCCACCTCTACAGGGTCCTTCAATGCAAATGGCTTCAAAGCCTACAACACCTTCTTTGACACAGCAAAGAACCCCTACTCAAGGCCAAGAATATCATCTGATCGTTTCTGGAGCTATCAGCAGCGAAGCTATTACCCTTGCATTCTGTATGATCAAGGGCGCATTTTCCCTCATATGCGCCTCGACACTGAAGCCATTGCTGGACTGCCATGCTTAGAAGAAGCACTTGACTGCTTTCGTGATGCAGGTCTGCTCAGCTTTGTGACAGACAAAGAACATTGGAATGAGGAGCTTTTGCTTCAATTCTATGCTACCCTCCACATTCGCGGCTACTACAAAGATACAAAGACATGGGTTCTCGAGTGGATGACAGGAAATGTTAATCATGAAGCCAAAGCTCTTGATGTCATTGAGCTTACAGGCCTACCCACTCCCGGAGAGCTGTTCGAACCTGATTGTCAACTCCACCGCAATGCACTAGAGAGCATCTTCCATAAGCCAGAGCCCAACATGAGCCAGATGTTGAGCATGATGAAGCCTCTGCCACCTGACGCTGAATACCCAAAGGAGTTCTTTGTTGATGACCTTGAGTATCTACCTCGCACAATATATCACATCATCAGGCAAACTCTATGGCCTATCAAAGGGCATTCATCAGCTGCAAAACTTGAAGGAGCCATGAAGACATTGGTCTTTTACATCCTCAATGGCATCAGCTTAATACACAAGAATTCTTCATCCGGCAACTGGCTGCATCTGGATCTGACCTTTTTGGCCTGAAATTCTATGCTCCATGGGTCATGCGCCTCATCAAGCTACACTCTGCTATCAACTATCAACCCTCTGCTCGCAATCATCTGATCTTTCTACCGGAGGTTGATATGTCAGTTGAAGCCATATACCCTGAGCCTGCCAAGAAGCCTCTTTGTCTTCAAAATGCTGATCACCAAAGCTTCACTCAACCCATGGAAGGAGTCCAAGCAGTAACTCGTGTCTATCCAATGGCTGGGAACACTCGTCTGCCTCACCATGCGCAAACTGTAGGTACTGAGAGCACAATTGCCCAAAGGCCTAAGAAGCGCTCTCGCGTCCTAAATGATCGAGAACTTCTTGTGGCACTGCATCAGAAACAAGATAAGCATCACTTTTGGCTCAAGCGACAGATGCAAAGCCTCTTGGTGGACGTCAATCACATTCGAAATCTTGCCACCAAGAATGCTTTTGTCACTCACGAGACCTGTCGGCGATCATGGAAGAGTTTGACACTGCTCAGTGCTGAAGCAGATATTCAAGACGATGGCTTCACTGAAAGATTCAAGTTTGACTCCACTCCTCCATGGAATGCTATCCTACGTCGAACTCCATGCCTTGAAGACTCTGACTATTCTTCCTCCGTGGCAACTGTGAATGCCAAAGTGATCGATGATGAAGACGATGCTACTTCACCGCCCCCTACTTCTGCACGCATCGACACCGCACCAAGTTCGTCTGCGCCGCCAAACAACAACGACAACCCTGCTGCTTCACCTACTCCTCATGAGGACGAGTAGATGCTCTATGTCTTCAAACCTTTTTGGTCCTTACTGACAAAAGGGGGATAAGCATATGAGTTTGATAGTCTTCAAGCGGGTTCATATGGGCGGTTGCTTTATATTTTGCCTAGTGTTTACAACTCTCGCTTTTGATACATTTGGTTCTTTGAGTTGTAACACTTAAACTCGATGGTCGTCTGCTACTTATTTGCTTTTCTGTGATACGATGATAAATTCCGCATGTGCGATGATAACTTCCGCACTTAGATCATTCTGCAGACGTCCATTTTTCATTATGCATGTCATTCTCTTAGTTATATCATTTCATGCATGATGAATTATCTTCATAAGTTGAAGAGGATCTCCACAAGTACAACCTGCCATGTGCATTTGCATTCCAAAAGCAAATTACTTATATGCACATCTTCAGGGGGAGCCTTTGCCACTTATGAAGACAATACCCTATCCTTTCAATTTCACATACTTTATCCCCGTTGAAAACTTCAACCAGTTTGTCATCAATCACCAAAAAGGGGGAGATTGTAAGTGCATCTAGTGCCACCCCTAGTTGGTTTTGGAGTATTGACGACAAATTTGGTTGAGGGACTAATGCGTTTGTGAGAATTGCAGGATAACGCAGGTAGTGTCCCTCATTGATTCGGTTTACCTACCGGAGATGACCCCTAAAATGTATGAAGACATTGATGACAATGGTGGTATGTGAAGATATTCACATTGAAGACTATGACATGAGAAGACATTGAGTGAAGACTATGGAGCGCGAAGACTGTGTCGTTTCGTTGTTTCCTTTTTCTTCTTTGTCGAGTCATAGGAACCACCGTACTGTTAAGTGGGGTCCAAGTGAACAAAGTCAGAATGACTGAAGTGATGCTCAACCCAAATCCTATGTCTTCAAGCGAAGACAATGAGAGCAAATCTTATCCAGAGCTGGATGAGTCAGCTTTGCTTGTAGCCCAAGTAAAGTTGCCGTGTGTGTTTGAAATCTGACCGTTGAAACACGTGTCAGTTCCTTAGTGACCCAGGGTCATTTCGGACATATCAGGTCGGGTTGCCTAGTGGCTATAAATAGCCCACCCCCTACACCATAAATAGGTGGCTGCTCAGAGTTAGTGCACGGCTTTTGTCGTTTGAGAGCAACCCATCTTGAAGCCTTTGAGAGAGAGAAATCCTTGCGAGGACAAAGCCCAAACATCCAGAGCCAAAGAGTGTTAGGCATCACTGAAGTCTTTCTGTCTGTGTGACCTGAAGACTTATTACACTTGAGGACTGTGAATCCTCCAGCCGGTTAGGCGTCGCGTTCTGAGCATCCAAGAGTCATTGTGGATCGCCGGTGGACGAAGTCTGTGAAGGTTCGGAAGTCTACCTTGAAGACTTACCAGAGTGATTGGGCGAGGACTGTGTGTCCTTATCTCAAGGGGAATAAGGTGAAGACGCGGTCTTCTGAGTTGAATCTCAGCCTCCCTAACCAGACGCACAGTTGTCACAACAACTGGAACTGGTCCAACAAATCCTGTGTCTTCAACAAGTGACTGGTTCTATCCTCTCCCTCCCTTTACTTAGTGTTTATCTTTGTGAAGTCATTGCCTATTTGTCGTACCTGTTTGACTTCATTGCTTGACTACTATCGTTGGTTGGCTTCATACTATCTTCCATCCTAATCCTTACTACTTAGCTGCTATTAGTCTTTGTACTTTCACATTATTGCATACTTGACTATGGTTTGCTTGTTGTTGTTTATCTTCCGCTGCATATCAATTAGGTCATTTCTATTGTTTGTCTTCGAAACTTTCACGTTTTGAAGACTTTCATAAAAATCGCCTATTCACCCCCCCTCTAGTCGATAACTAGCACTTTCAATCACAAGTTATTCTCAGGAGCTAGTTAAGTTACCAACAATCATTTATTATTAACCTCAAGCACTACTTTAATTCAAAGAATGTAAGAATGAGGAAAATATGAACAAACATAACCATTTGGATTTTGGACACTTCTGAGATCAATATTCAGATAGCTTGATGTTTAAAAAAGCCTATCAATGCTTTGGAATAGTTATGGTCAGAATGGGCCATTTGTTTTGAGATTTGACAAAATACGCAGTATATTCTCATATGGCAACCTGTACATGAACACCAACCTGCTGAGATCAATTTTTTTGCGAACATACTTGCTGAATAATATATAGTCTGCAATTGAAATATTGTATCTCGGTCTTTTGTCAGCAACATCTAAGATTTTGTAAGCTCTGATAGTAAAAGACCAACATGTACAAGAATTGGAACTTGGAAGAAGCTTATGTGGGCATGATGCCATCGGGTTGTATGCCAAGATCATGGTTGTAGAGCTCCCTCTATCTCCCTTGCCAAGATCTCCCTCCGACCAGCAGTAGAACAACTGCTCCTGCTGCTTTTGAACACTCCTTCCACGTTGCCGCATATCAGTTGGCGGCGTAGGCCAACTCTCGCTTGTATCATCATGTTGAACACAATATGCGTCTATGTTTACTTTCCTTGTGGGTGCTAATATAGAGGCGCTAGGATATCCATCCTGCTTGATTGCCGGTTGAGCCATCGATTCTCGGCATAGGGGGTGCATTGACGCGAGAAATAGCATCGAGTGCCTAGGTATCTCTAGGCGTGTTGGATGGATCGCTGCTACGCCGACCAATTATATTAGCATCAGCTACCGTTTGCGTTGAAACAGATCTGCGCTTGGGTGTTTCTTTTTACTGTATTTTACAAAAAAATAGCTCTCTTAATCGCGTGTATAAGAGTCTTGCATTGAAGATGTCCTAAAAAGCGCATGTCTTCCAGTTTGGTGATTGCAGAGAGTATAAGACATTCAAAAGGAGTCGAAGGAGCATAAATAAATAATGTAGGTGCCAGAACAGAAATAGGTATACATTTTTTTCATATGCATTATAAACTCAATAGAGGAAGAGAAGTGCAGAAACATCCTCGTATGCTTTTGCGAGTTGGACCTTTCTTGCCTATCGAGAAAACAAGATAACACTTGGTTCAAAAATCAAGAGAAACGACCGTCTAGAGTTACTTGACACTGTAATGGATGTATCTAGACATGCATTTCAGCGTCAAGTAATTCTGGACAGAGGGAGTATATGATTATTTTAGTTCTCAAGAAATAATTGGACTAAAAGGAGAAAACAGAGGAATATGAAAGGTATGAGACTTGGAAAGGATGTCTAGAAACTAATTGGAGGCACACTGTTATCAACACATATGAAAGAACACTCTTCAAGTTACAAAAGGAACTTCCTTTGATGTCCTAAGCTAATTCAGTCTCCACTGTATGCATTGTTATTATCTTATAGTACAAAATAAAATGAAAAATAATTATACCTCCAGATGTTTATACCACATGGAAGATAATTATTGGAGAAAAATGACCAATAAAGCATGACTGAAGTTTAAAATTTGCATCCCTAAAAAGTAATCATTGTACCAAAGGATTTGATCTAGTCCTTTGCTATCTCCTACAAATTCTTTAAAGAGTACACCTACACCGCAGCAAATAATGCAATGCCTAGAGGTAAATCTATCAATTTTGGCACATACGTACTTGCATGGTGTTCTCCTCCTCTATCAGCATTTGTCAGTCCAATTTGTGCCTGCATGAACAATCCACTTCAGTTAAGAACATTGTACAAAAGTAGGCACATTAGTTTATTGGATGGAAGTGGTAAGGAATAAACACTAAAACATAGTTCCTGATATTAGCTATTAAAGCAGGAGCATAATTTTCACACCAAGTAAGTCCCTACATAAAACACACATCAAAAGATGAGAGAACTTTCATGGACATGAAACAAAATAAATCTGAATGAATCCATTTATATGATTTATGTGTAAGAACAATGTGTGGCTGCTGTATTAGAAGATGTCCTTTGAAAGATCTATTCATCGGAAGGCAGCAGGATTTGTATCGATCCTTTTATATTGTCCAAATTTCTATATTGGAACCCAACAGAAATTGCACACATTTAGCTTATAGTGCAGATTTATAGAAATTAACTGCGAGCGACATTCTCTAATAATTAATCGTACATTCTGATTTCCAACTAACCCATGATCACAGAAGCAGAAGCAAACAACTCATTTCCTTCACAATAGCAAGCCAATTTGATCATAGAAAGCAATCATTAACTGACTTATCCATGTGTGTGTATATATTAAAGTTTACAACACAATATCTATTCAGCAGCAGAACCTTGATTTTATTTTCTTGTATGTGCAAAGTTGAACCGCTAGTGGCCTCACCTCTGAGCCCATGCCCCACCTTTGAAAGCCTGTGATCAAACGAGAGATGGAAGTAAGCACAATATCCTGCAATCAAATGAGAGAGGGATTGACAAAGGGGAATTGAAAGTGAACAAAAAGAAAAGCAAATTCTTGAAGTGAACACTTTCCTAGAACTGAGAAAGGAGAACCATAGTATTATGGTAGCATCATCAGAACATCAATTAGTTGTGGCCCTTCCTGCATTCCATGTCAAATATGCACGTGTCAGTAGATTAAACAAGTACAACTTACCTACAAAGACTTGATGGTGAAAGTCGAAAATACTCTATGCACTCACAGATAATTCTTCTACTGTTCACTTGGACATAATCAAATTATTATTCAGAATATTACATATCAGAATAATATGTGCCAATGTTGCAATAGACTCGCTCTAAGATGTGAGATGGTGACATCTGATCAATTTGCCTCCTTCCAAATAGAAGTTCAAGAAAATTAAACTAATGTACCAAGTGAACATGAAAGACACAAGTATACAAAAATCAAATTGTTTTTTCACCATATATTATTGGAAAAAATATTGAACATCCATGCCTTGATGGCTCCCCTATAGTTTGGTGCATAAATCAGAGGTACAAAGAGATACTAAACATTACATAACAAGATTTTTGATTTCTTTAAAAAATCATGCATAAATAAACCGTGACCATGTCTCAGAAAAATAGTACAAGAACATTAAACCTTGACAGAAGGAGATGGAACACTAAAAAGTGAATGAGCTACCGGAGGCTGAAGGACATTGGTCAGGAGTTAGGACACAGCGAGGCACAGCAGTGATCACTCGACCTTGGGTACTACAGGGACTTCAGGCCTGAAGGACATTGGTCATAAGTCAAGACCATCGGCGTGAATCTCATCGGTGTGCAGGGAAGCATTTAGAGATGAATGTCGTTCGTGCCGCCGCCTTGTGGATTGCTACAGTTGGAGGAGGGGGGCTCACCACCGTCTCCTCCTGGCTGTTGTGCCGCCATTGTCACCTTATGATCGGACACAGTGGATCGAGTTACATCTAGAAGAAACAAAATGAATGTCATAATTAGTAAAGAATTTCCAGCGACAAAAGGATAAACAAGAATTGGAATGTTAAAACAAAACCTGCACCTACACAAGTACTGTATATTTTATATTTGCACAAGTGCAGATCATGTCCCACTCTTCACTTTATTTACAAAAAAGTTCAGAATAGCAATCTTGGCGAGCCCTGTAAGGAAGCATCCCGTGATCTCGGTCGGGTTCCATCCGCGTGGCGTGCTGCTGATTCTGCCATGAGTGGGTGCTGAGAGGAAGGATCCTGAACCTCCATTATCAATAGCCCGAAGCTGCATTGGCCTTCGAATTAGATCGTGGTAGCCTGGTAGGGGTCAAGAAGTTAGGGGTCGAGGAATTTGGAGGAGGTGAGGGAGTAGGGTGGTGATCACGAGAACTCACCCATATCTTGGGAGATGGCAGACCAGGTGGCATCGTGTTGGTGCTTCGGGGGCTGCCTCTTAGCTCCGACAATTGCCATATGAAAAATAAGCTTAGTAGTGTTTTATGATCATGAAATGAAAAGGCATTCTTCATTCTTTGTTTAGTCTTCGCCCTCCTCCTCAGACATCCACCTATTTTATCTCATCCCCTTCATTGTTGTGTGCCATCATGAGCCTCCTACAGAAAAGAGATATGTAGAGCGAGAAATCTATGTTAACACAATCACACAAATTATATTCTTCTGTCCCTGCCATTTTCTTTAGTGTTCAATGACAACAAAATGGAGAGGAAACCTCTGAACTAATGATCTATAGTGTTCAATGGCAACAAAAATGACACTGTCATGTTCAAGAAAATCCATCCACGTCAATCCTGAAAATTGCCGTTCCTTCAATCGGGGCCAAGAATGTGATCCTCGGCTTGCCTCCCTGTCGTCAGAGGAAACAAAAATCAACCTTATTCTATATCCAGTCATGGTATAGAAAGGCACCGCCGCTGCTCCATGACTCAAAAAATAACATTAGGTGTAAAGCATTGCAGTTTAAATAGGATGCATGATGTGATCCATTAAGCACCAAAGCAAATAGTTCAAGATCATTTACATTCATTATTTGACGTCAAGTAGAACGTCATTTGTCACTACAAAAAAAAGACACATCCATGACATTTTGGGCCAAATGATTTTTTTCTGTCATGCTTATGACACTTCTATGACGATAATTGTGACAAAACCCGGTATCATCATAGATGTGGTGGGATCCTACTTCTATGGCAAAAAATCATGACAGAAAATGGGCTTTTCGTCCTGGGCGGGCCGGAGACGCAGCTGCATGACATTCTTTGGGCCGTCCATGACGGAAAAAAACCGTGGTAGAAGCGAGGGCGAGGAAAATTTTGGCGAGTTCCCGGTTACAGTGGGTGGTCAGGGGCCGAGCGATGCGCATTTCTCTTGTACACGTACGCGCGTGTGTGCGAGGCATTGGCTCTAACTGAACCCGAGCGAAGCATTGGGCTCTAACTGAACCCGAGCGATTGCACTGCAGGCTACGTGTTACTGAACCCGAGCGATCGAGCGATTCCTTTGACTGCTGCTAACTGAAGTCGATCGATGCTGCCTCTGGATGAATAGTGAGCGTTGCATGGGGGTTTGGATGAATAGTGAGCATTGCGGGGGGTTTGGATGAATAGTGAGTGGTGGGGTGGATGAACAGGACCCCGTGGCATTGCCTCTGGATGAACAGGACCCCGATCGATCGAGCTGGTTGGGGCTGGATGAACAGAAACCCATGGAGGGCTGGATGAACAGGACGACCCCGTGGAGGGATGGATGAACAGTATATGGTGGAGGGGTGGATGAACAGTAGCCCGTGGAGGGGTGGTCGAACAAGAGCCCGTGGAGAGGGGTGGTTGAACAGTAGCCGGTGGAGTAGCGCGCGGTGGAGGCTGGATGAACAGGAGCCCGTGGATGAACAGTCGCAGGTGGAGGCTGGAGGAGGTCGACGGTGGATGAACAGTAGCCCATGGAGGCTGGAGGAGGTCGACGGTGGAGATGAACAGTGTCCCATGGAGTCCCGTTTTGCGGTACGCCACACCCCTCCCAATGAACAAGAGCCCCGTTTCGACCGTAGCGCTCCAAAACAAGTCCGTTTCGTCCGTTTTGTGGTACACAAGACCCCTCCCGATGAACAGGACCCCCATTTCGACCATAGGAGGTCCGTTTCCTCCGTTTTGTGGTATGCCAGACCCCTCCCGATGAACAGGATCCCGTTTCGAACGTGGCCGGTCGAACACAAGGTCGTTTCCTCCGTTCTGCGGTACGCTAGGCCTCATTTCCATCGCCTGTTCCATCCAAGCCCTCCCAATGAACACGAAGACGCGTTCCATTCTGACCCAGTCGGTTGGCTCCCCATGAACACGACGACGACGCTGTTTCTCCGTTCCGACCCAGCCATGTACACGAGCCCTGGCCGTACGTATGCGCGAGTAGGCGTTCGATACACCGCCCGTATGTACGCACGTGGCCGTATTTTCTTTCTTGTACACTGGCCGCAGTACGTACGTGTGATACGTCTCCGCCGTATCTATAATTTTTTATTGTTCCATGCCAATATTATTCACTTTCATATACTTTTTGGCAACTTTTTATATTATTTTTGGGACTAACATATTGATATAGTGCCCAGTGCTAGTTCCTGTCTGTTGCATGTTTTTTGTTTCGCAGAAACCCAATATCAAACAGAGTCCAAACGAAAAAAAATGGACAGAGATTTTTTTTGGAATATTTATGATTTTCTGGAAGTAAAATCAACGCGAAATGGTATCCGAGGTGGGCACGAGGTAGGGGGGCGCGCCCTACCCTCCCAGGCGCGCCCCTGACCCTCGTGGTCCACCCGTAAGGCGGTTGATGCTCTTCTTCTGCGCAAGAAAGATAATTTTATGACGAAGATCTGGGCAAAAGATTCACCCCAATCGGAGTTACGGATCTCCAGATATAAAGGAAATGGTGAAGGGGTAGAATCTGCCAACGCAGAGAACGCAGAAACAGAGAGATAGATCCAATCTCGGAGGGGCTCTCAGCCCTCCCAAGCCATGGGAGCCAAGGACTAGAGGGGAAACCCTTCTCCCATCTAGGGAGGATGCCAAGGAAGAAGAAGAAGAAGGGGGGCTCTCTCCCCCTTGCTTCCGGTGGCGCCAGAACGCCGCCGGGGGCCATCATCATCACCGCGATCTTCACCAACACCTCCGCCATCTTCACCAACATCTCCACCAACTCTTCCCCCCTCTATGTAGTGGTGTAACCTCTCTCTTAGCCGCTGTAATATCTACTTAAACAAGGTGCTCAACGCTATATATTATTTCCTAATGATGTATGGCTATCCTATGATGTTTGAGTAGATTTGTTTTGTCCTAATGGCTATTTGATGATCGTGATTGGTTTGAGTTGTATGTTTTATTATTGAGGCTGTCCTATGGTGGCCTACGTGTCGCGCAAGCGTGAGGGATTCCCGCTGTAGGGTGTTGCAATACGTTCATGATTCGCTTATAGTGGGTTGGTGAGTGACGGAAACACAAACCCGAGTAAGTAGGTTGTTTGCGTATGGGATAAAAGGGGACTTGATGCTTTAATGCTATGGTTGGGTTTTACCTTAATGAATCTTTAGTAGTTGCGGATGCTTGCTAGAGTTCCAATCATAAGTGCATATGATCCAAGTAGAGAAAGTATGTTAGCTTATGCCTCTCCCTCAAATAGAATTGCAATAATGATTACCGTTCTAGTTATCGATTGCCTAGGGACAAATAACTTTCTCGTGACAACAAGCTCTTTACTTTTACTAATTTAGTTGTGTCTTTATCTAAACAACCCCTAGTATTTATTTACGTGCTCTTTAATTTCTTGCAAACCTATCCTATCACACCTACAAAGTACTTCTAGTTTCATACTTGTTCTAGGTAAAGCGAACGTCAAGCGTGCGTAGAGTCGTATCAGTGGCCGATAGGACTTGAGAGAGTATTTGTTCTACCTTTAGCTTCTCGTTGGGTTCGACACTCTTACTTATCGAAAGAGGCTACAACTATCCCCTATACTTGTGGGTTATCAAGACCTTTTTCTGGCGCCGTTGCCGGGGAGCAATAGCGTGGGGTGAGTATTCTCGTGCGTGCTTGTTTGCTTTATCACTAAGTAATTTTTATTTGCTGTTCTTAGTTGTTCTCTATCTTTAGTTATGGATATGGAACGCAAAATACCAAAAAAATTAGCCGTACTTGATACTCATGAGGATGGGGTAACTCCTAAATCCCTCGATTCTCATTATGCGAGAAATATTATATACTACTTTGATAATCCTGAGAAAACCCCATTCAACTTTATAATGGGAGACACGTTGGATCAACGTGAATACTTTAGGGATTATCGCTCGACACAAAAAGGGAAACTATTATGGGATCAATTTATTATGTTGCGTTGGTATGCCTGGGCTCTATGCTTGAGATATGATGTTACTTGTTGCTCTAGGATGGAGGCTCCACACCTTCCCTTTTCATGCAAATTTAATGCTAATGAAACCTTAGTTTCTTATGCTAATGGTATATATGATTACTATGATGTGGAACAAATAGAAGAATTTGTTGCTTTTAAGGCTGCTTATGAAATTGAAGCTTTGTTTGAAAAGTATGAAGCTTTAGATGATGATGTTTATAGGCCTGAAAATCTTGCTATACTTAGATATTGCTATGAAAATTATAAATAGAATTACTATATTAATGCATTTATTGAGAAAGTCTCTGCTGTCCAGGAAGAGACTAATATTTTGCAGGAAGCTATGGAAGAAGAAATTGATGAAACTATGAGCTCATTGGATGAAAAAGATGATGAGGAGAGCGAAGAACAAAAGGAGGAGGAGCAGATTAGCTACCCGTGCCCACCTTCTAATGAGAGTAACTCTTCAACTCATACATTGTTTAATTCCCCTTCGTGCTTACCGAAGGATGGTTGCTATGATGATTGCAATGATGATTGCTATGATGATTGTCATGATCCCGTTGATTCTCTTGAAATATCCCTTTTTGATGATGCTTGCTATGCCTATGGCCAAGATGCCAATATGAATTATGCTTATGGAGATGAACTTGCTAAAGTTCCTTATGTTATGAATGAAATTGTTGCTATTGCACCCACGCATGATAGTCCTATTATCTTTTTGAATTCTCCCGACTACACTATATCGGAGAAGCTTGCACTTATTAAGGATTATATTGATGGGTTGCCTTTTACTAGTACACATGATGATTTTGATGAATATAATATGCATGTGCTTGCTGCTCCTACTTGCAATTATTATGAGAGAGGGACTATATCTCCACCTCTCTATGTTTCCAATATGTTAGAATTGCAAGAAACTGTTTATACTATGCATTGGCCTTTACTATGTGTGCATGAATTATTCTTTTATGACATGCCGATGCATAGGAAGAGAGTTAGACTTTGTTGTTACTTGATATATGTTACTTTGTGCTCACTACTAAATTACAAATCATTGTTAATTAAAATTGGCTTTGATATACCTTGGGATCCGGGTGGATCCATTACTTGAGCACTATATGCCTAGCTTAATGGCTTTAAAGAAAGCGCTGCCAGGGAGACAACCCTGAAGTATTAGAGAGTCATTTATTTCTGTTGAGTGCTTTCATATAGTTTAAAAACAACAAAAATAAAGAGGGGAACCCAAAACTTTTCAAAAAGGAAAGTGAAAGTGAGAAAGACAAGCATTGTTGAAGTGGGAGCTAGCCTTGAACTTTGTTCATGCTCACGGAGACTTTGTGAATCTTGATTACAGAAACTTTTCAACAAAAATAATTATCTCTTTGTACAATTCCATTGTATTATAAAAATAATGTGCCAAGGTTTGCCTTTAGGACGTTTACAATGCTTGTTGGTTTGTACGGTGCAGGACAGAAACTTTGGCTGTAGTGCGCGATTTTACATTCTTAACTGGAACGTCAAATGGTTCTGATTCTTTTTGAACTGTCTTGCTGTACAACTTTTTTATTTTTCCTAATTTTGGTAGAATTTTTGGGGTACCAGAAGTATGGTGAATGTTCAGATTGCTACAGACTGTTCTGTTTTTGACAGATTCTGTTTTTGATGCATAGTTTGCTTGTTTTGATGAATCTATCAATTTATATCAGTGGATTAAGCCATGAAAAAGCTATATTACAGTAGACAAAATGCAAAAACAAAATATGAATTGGTTTGCTACAGTACTTAGAGTAGTGATTTGCTTTATTATACTAGCGGATCTTACCGAGTTTTCTGTTGAAGTTTTGTGTGGATGTAGTGTCTAATCGAGGATGTTTCGATGTGAGAAGAAGGAAGAGAGGCAAGAGCTCAAGCTTGGGGATGTCCAAGGCACCCCAAGTAAATATTCAAGGAGACTCAAGCGTCTAAGCTTGGGGATGCTGGGGAGGCATCCCCTCTTTCTTCAACAAGTATCGGTATGTTTCGGATTCGTTTCGTTCATGCATTATGTGCAAGTCTTGGAGCGTCTTTTGCAATTAGGTTTTTCTTTTTATTTTATGCACCATGCTGGTATGAGATAGTACTTGGTTGATTTATAGAATGCTCATTGCACCTCACTTAAATCTTTTGAGTATGGCTTTATATAATGCTTCATGTGCTTCACTTATATCATTTGAAGTTTGGATTGCATGTTTCTCTTCACATAGACAACCGCCATTTGTAGAATGCTCTTTTGCTTCACTTATATTTGTTAGAGCATGGGCATATCTTTTGTAGAAAGAATTAAACTCTCTTGCTTCACTTATATCTATTTAGAGAGATGACAGGAATTGGTCATTCACATGGTTAGTCATAAAATCCTACATAAACTTGTAGATCGCTGAATATGATATGTTTGATTCCTTGCAATAGTTTTGCGATATAAAGATGGTGATATTGGAGTTATGCTAGTGGGTGGTTGTGGATTGTAGAGACATTTGTGTTGAGGTTTGCAAGTCCCGTAGCATGCACGTATGGTAACCGTTGTGTGACAAATTTGAAGCATGGGGTGTTTCTTTGATTGTCTTCCTTATGAGTGGCAGTCGGGGACGAGCGATGGTCTTTTCCTACCAATCTATCCCCCTAGGGGCATGCGTAGTAGTACTTTGCTTCGAGGGCTAATACACTTTTGCAATAAGTATATGAGTTCTTTATGACTAATGTGAGTCCATGGATTATACACACTCTCACCCTTCCATCATTGCTAGCCTCTTCGGTACCGTGCATTGCCCTTTCTCACCTCGAGAGTTGGTGCAAACTTCGCCGGTGCATCCAAACCCCGTGATATGATACGCTCTATCACACATAAGCCTCATCATATCTTCCTCAAAACAGCCACCATACCTACCTATCATGGCATTTCCATAGCCATTCCGAGATATATTGCCATGCAACTTCCATCATCATCATATACATGACTTGAGCATTCATTGTCATATTGCTTTGCATGATCGTAAGATAGCTAGCATGATGTTTTCATGTCTTGTCCGTTTTTTGATGTCATTGCTACGCTAGATCATTGCACATACCGGTACACCGCCGGAAGCATTCATATAGAGTCATATCTTTGTTCCAGTATCGAGTTGTAATATCAAGTTGTAAGTAAATAAAAGTGTGATGATCATAATTATTAGAGCATTGCCCCAGTGAGGAAAGGATGAAGGAGACTATGATTCCCCCACAAGTCGGGATGAGACTCCGGACTTTATGAAAAATAAAAGAGGCCAAAGAAGCCCAAAAAAAAGAGAGGCCAAAGAAGCCCACCAAAAAAATATAAAAAAATAAAATAAAAAATGAGAGAAAAAGAGAGAAGGGGCAATGTTACTATCCTTTTACCACACTTGTGCTTCAGAGTAGCACCATGTTCTTCATAGAGAGAGCCTCCTATGCTTTCACTTTCATATACTAGTGGGAATTTTCATGATAGAACTTGGCTTGTATATTCCGATGATGGGCTTCCTCAAATGACCGAGGTCTTCATGAGCAAGCAAGTTGGATGCACACCCACTTAGTTTTAGTTTGAGCTTTCATACACTTATAGCTCTAGTGCATCCGTTGCATGGCAATCCCTACTCACTCACATTGATATCTATTGATGGGCATCTCCATAGCCCGTTGATACGCCTAGTTGATGTGAGACTTTCTCCCCTTTTTGTCTTCTCCACATAACCTCCTTCATTATATTCTATTCCACCTATAGTGCTATATCCATGGCTTGCGCTCATGTATTGCGTGAGGGTTGAAAAAGCTGAAGCGCGTTAAAAAGTATGAACCAATTGCTCGGCTCGTCATCGGGGTTGTGCATGATGGGGGCATTTTGTGTGATGAAAATGAAGCATGGCCAAACTGTATGATTTTTTAGGGATAAGCTTGCTTTTGCCTTGTTGTTTTGAAAAGACATGATTGCTTTATTGGTATGCTCAAAGTATTATTGTTTTTATGTCAAATGATAGACTATTGCTTTGAATAACTCGTGTCTTAATATTCATGCCATGATTAGACATATGATCAAGATTATGCTAGGTAGCATTCCACATCAAAAGTTATTCTTTTTTATCATTTACCTACTCGAGGACGAGCAGGAATTAAGCTTGGAGATGCTGATACGTCTCCGTCGTATCTATAATTTTTGATTGTTCCATGCCAATATTATTCACTTTCATATACTTTTTGGCAACTTTTTATATTATTTTTGGGACTAACATATTGATATAGTGCCCAGTGCCAGTTCCTGTCTGTTGCATGTTTTTTGTTTCGTAGAAACCCAATATCAAACGGAGTCCAAACGGAAAAAAATGGACAGAGATTTTTTTTGGAATATTTATGATTTTCTGGAAGTAAAATCAATGCGAAACGGTATCCGAGGTGGGCACGAGGTAGGGGGGCGCGCCCTACCCCC
>NC_041385.1:246809243-246817576 GCF_002162155.2 Triticum dicoccoides
CCTCGTGGTCCACCTGTAAGGCGGTTGATGCTCTTCTTCTGGCGCAAGGAAGATAATTTTATGATGAAGATCTGGGCAAAAGATTCACCCCAATCGGAGTTACGGATCTCCAGATATAAAGGAAACGGTGAAGGGGTAGAATCTTCCAACGCAGAGAACGTAGAAACAAAGAGATAGATCCAATCTCGGAGGGGCTCTCGCCCCTCCCAAGCCATGGGAGGCAAGGACCAGAGGGGAAACCCTTCTCCCATCTAGGGAGAATGCCAAGGAAGAAGAAGAAGAAGGGGGGCTCTCTCCCCCTTGCTTCCGGTGGCGCCGGAACGCCGCCGGGGGCCATCATCATCACCGCGATCTTCACCAACACCTCTGCCATCTTCACCAACATCTCCACCAACTCTTCCCCCCTCTATGCAGCGGTGTAACCTCTCTCTTACCCACTGTAATTTCTACTTAAACATGGTGCTCAACGCTATATATTATTTCCCAATGATGTATGGCTATCCTATGATGTTTGAGTAGATCTGTTTTGTCCTAATGGCTATTTGATGATCATGATTGGTTTGAGTTGTATGTTTTATTATTGGTGCTGTCCTATGGTGCCCTCCGTGTCGTGCAAGCGTGAGGGATTCCCGCTGTAGGGTGTTGCAATACGTTCATGATTCGCTTATAGTGGGTTGGTGAGTGACGGAAACACAAACCCGAGTAAGTAGGTTGTTTGCGTATGGGATAAAAGGGGACTTGATGCTTTAATGCTATGGTTGGGTTTTACCTTAATGAACCTTTAGTAGTTGCGGATGCTTGCTAGAGTTCCAATCATAAGTGCATATGATCCAAGTAGAGAAAGTATGTTAGCTTATGCCTCTCCCTCAAATAGAATTGCAATAATGATTACCGGTCTAGTTATCGATTGCCTAGGGACAAATAACTTTCTCGTGACAATAAGATCTTTACTTTTACTAATTTAGTTGTGTCTTTATCTAAACAGCCCCTAGTCTTTATTTACGTGCTCTTTACTTTCTTGCAAACCTATCCTATCACACCTACAAAGTACTTCTAGTTTCATACTTGTTCTAGGTAAAGCGAACGTCAAGCGTGTGTAGAGTCGTATCAGTGGCCGATAGGACTTGAGAGAGTATTTGTTCTACCTTTAGCTTCTCGTTGGGTTCGACACTCTTACTTATCGAAAGAGGCTACAACTATCCCCTATACTTGTGAGTTATCAACGTGTACATGCTACGTGCGCGCTTCTACTACGACACATGCGCGCCTCTACATCCACCAGTATGTACGTACACATTTGCGACCAGAATGACAACGCTACGTATGCTTCGACCAGGTGGGTCCCGACTGTCAGGCACTTCCTTGCGTGCGAAGATGTAGCTAGTGGGTCCCAGCAGTCAGGGGGGCAAATTGTTTTTTTTCCCGGACGCACTTCCTTGCGTGCGAAGATGTAGCTGGTGGGTCCCAGCAGTCAGGGGGCGAATCATTTTTTTGCCTGTAATATGGACGCACTTCCTTGCGTGCAAAGATGTAGCTGGTAGGTCCCAGCAGTCAGGGGGGAAACGTTTTTTTCGCGAAATACGGTGGCCCATCCGGTGGGTCCCTGCTGTCAGGTGGAGGAATAATTATTTTGCGCGTAATAAGGAGGCACTTCCTTGCGGCTGCCGTGGACCCAGCTGTCAGCCTCTCCACGTACAGTACTCTTCAGATGGAAGTCGGTCGTTGAACACATTGACCACGCCGCACTGAGAGCACCACGGCGGTGGATGACAATGAGGCCTAGGAAGGGGACGTCACGGAGCCGGGGAAGACGCAACAGTGGATGACCACGCGAAGAGGAGTACGAGGGTTCACTAGTTCGGCTCCGGTGTGAGGCTGCCGTCGCCACAGAATAACAGGGGGTGTGGGTGAGTAGAGGGATGGCCTGGCCAGTGGTGGGAGTAGTAGGGGGCAGTGAGGCCTCCGCGACATCACAACCGGCCACGGGAGGCAGGAGCATGCGGCACGACCGACGCTGGTTTGGGCGGCTGGAGCAAGAAGACCAGATGTTGAAGAAGCACTACGTCTATTGGATGAACATCGTACGATAATAGGAGCTAGAATCGTTCATATTGACTAAGTTGACAACGCCCTCCGTCCCCGTCAACTTGGTGGGCCCACAAGTCAGCCTCACACTATGCTGGGTTCCATCTGGCAGGGGGAGTATTCTTTTTTTGTGCGTAATACGGAGGCACTTTCTTGCATGCGAAGATAGCTGGTGGGTCCGACCTGTCAGCGGGGGGCATGTTTTTTTCGCGAAATATAGAGGCCCTTCCGGGGTCCCAATGTCAGGTGGAGGGATCATTATTTTGCGTGTAATAAGGAGGCATTTCCTTGTGTGCGGCCGTGGACTCAGCTGTCAGCCTCTCCACGCACAGTCTACTTCCGATGGTGTCGTTCGTTGACCATGTTGACCGCGCCGCGCCGAGTGCATCCAAGGTGGTGGACAACGGCGAGGCCCCGGATAGCAACGAGCCAGAGATGGGAAGACGCGGGAGTAGAGTTGCAGACGGAGAGGTGTACGAGGCTTAACTGGTTCTAGTGCGGTGTGGTTCGGCAGTCGGTGGAGAAGAACAGGAGGTGTGGAGGGGTGGAGGGATGGCCTGGCCAACAGTGGAGTAGCGCTTCGTAGCGAAGTGTGCTAAGCAGAGCTGCTAGCAGCAGGAGGCGGGAGGTGGTCCCGGCGACGCTGGAGGAAGAAGACGAGAGATTGAAGATGGATGCCGGTCGTTGGATGTAAATCCAACGGCTAACATGTCAGAATCATTTGTTGACTAAATTGACAACGAGTTGCGTTGGCTTCGACCTATTGGCCCACATTTCGGCCTCCAGAAATGTGGCACGTATTGAACCCATTTTTCAGAATTTACAGTCTTTTTTTGCGCGGTAGAATTTACAGTCAATTTGATCTTTTTTTGAATTACAGTCCATTAGCTGGGCTGGATGAACAAATAATGTAGCGTCCATGCAGCCCATTGATTTTATTTCCTAAAAAATTACAGGCCATTTGCACTTTCTCGAAATACACAATTTTGCTGGGCTGATTCTAATTATAATGTTGGGTTGGGCCAGCAATGTTATCAAAAAATAAAAAGGGGCTGAGAATTTTGTTATAAATATATTTAAATAATAAGTGATATTATTACATTTGTCCTTAAATCTTACCAAGCTTTTGTACACAATCACTAGGATTTTCGTGCCAAAACAATCCAGGATTTTATTGTTAAGAAATTATTTTTTATAAGTTAATAAGATGTGGGATATTGTTTTCTTACATATGTAAGTATCTGTTAAATATATGATGACAATAAAAATAATATATAATAACATATAAAATGATTTAAATATATATAATTTAGTTAGAAGGGAAACATAAGTTGGACCTGGCATTCCTATTCTTATATAGAAAAATATTACAGACCTCTGCGTTTTCTTCAAAAAAATACATAAATAGGGTTGCCGATATTCAGGAAAAATAAAACCTCGGATGGGAGGTCCATAGGCCGGTCGATACATGATGGCCCTCAAGAAAATGCAAACATGCCTATGGACCTCCCATCCAAGGTCGTGGGCTGCACATGTTAAAAATGAAAGCCTAGACGGGGCAGCCCAAAACCCAGCTGATACTTGCTGCCCCAGTGATAATAAATGATACCTGCCAGCTCCCCAGATTCGTTGTAAATTTATCTCCTATAGTAACTATGTTGAAGCACCTAAAAAATGTAACTACGTTGACCAACCCGTGGTCCCCAATGTCAGTATAGCATTAGGAGGAAGTATTTTTTTCGATGAGGCACTTGCTTGCGTACGGCCATAGACCTGGTGGGTCCCGACTGTCCGCCTCTCCACGTACAGTCCTCTCCAGATTCCTCTCGTTTGTTCAGCATGTTCACAACGGCAGACAGCGGCGTCGCATCGAGCGCACAAAGGCGCATGAGGGGATCCGACCACCTGAGGAAGTGCCTTATTATTAACGAAACTACTGAACTAGCCTAGTGGCCAAGTGACACTACCCGACAGCTGTTCCGCCCGGGTTCGATTCCACCTGTGCAGGGAAAATATCTCCAAATTTTTTGCCTCTGCCTTTATTTACATGTGGGTCCCCATTGTCATCTATGCACACTACGTCCAACACTTGCCAAAACTTCGTCCCTCATTTTCTCTGTGTTTCGCACACTCGACATTGTGTGGGCATTTTGACTGTGCATCATATGAAGATGTGCTATGCATGAATGTTGATCAGCATGATGTTAACTGACTGGTAGTTCCATTTTCGTCCAATAATAAAACTTCCAACATGATGTTAACCCTGTTTGAAAAGGCCGTGTTAATATAAATGCTCTGCCTCTGAAAGTTGCAGTTTCTTATCTGAAACTGAACTTGTAGTTTCTTATCTGAAGCTGAAACTTGCAGTTTCTTCTCTGAGAATCACATTGTCTGCACTTTTATACTCCTATGAAACTTCATTTTTTTAAGTGCTAAAAATAGATCTCTAGAATTTATAAAATACTTCATATGCTCAGTACTGCAAATCTAAGATTCAAAACACATTCATATCTGAAAGTACTCTCAAAATACACAACACAAAACACAATTAGCAACCTGCAAATACTGACAACCCAAAGCTCCTCCTGACAATTCACAACCTACCCGACTATTGGGCTGGGGGGCAGTCCCCTCCTATTCCTCGGCGGCAGACAACCGCCCCGTGAGACAATGTGAACGGCGAGGGAGAGGATGGCGGGGAAGCGTCGTTGGGCCAACTGCTTTTCTCCTCTTGCAGTTGGGTTCGGTCGAGGAAGACTCCACTGGCTCGCTCTGGCAGGACACCCTCACAAATGACATCCTGTAGATGCTCGATCCTTCAATCTCTGGTGGATGCTCCATCTGGGATCGATACTCCCACCACCGCTCCCTCACGATCGGATTCGGTGAATCTGTTTGCTCCATGGCCCAGAGGAGCAACTCTATGTACTCCCGCGCGACTCCCTCCGGGAGTATCGCCGCCTTTTCGCTCTGTTGCAGATATTTGGCCATGGATGTCACCGTCGCCGCTAGTTGGTCCTTGTTGTCAAACCAAGACTGTATCTCCAACATCCTAGCTAGCTTCACAGGGTCGCTGTCTGTGATCCTCACGTATCGGTTGTACTCCTCCATTGATCTACTTCTCCACAACACCTTCACTCGTTGGCGGTGGTTTTTGAATGGAAGAGGAGAGGAGCAGCGCTGGTTTTGGATTAGAACGGGAGAGGAGCGACGTTGGTTTTGGACTGGAACAGGAGATGAGGGGCGGTGGTTTTGAAATGGAAGAGGAGAGGAGCGGCGCTGGATTTAGATTGAAACAGGAGAGGAGCGACGGTCGTTTAAGAGGAGAAGAGCGGAAGAGCGGCACTGGTTTTGGAAGTATTTTTTTGTTGTTTTGCGTATTTTGGGTCAAAGTTTGACCATGTACTGTATTTGACAAGCAAAATGTGAATGCATGTCACCAAAAATTGTATCGTTTGGTTCATATCTGAATGTACTTTCAAATTATATTATTTTTGCAACGTATAACATATATTTTATGTGCGAAAATCATGGTCAATTATGACCCAGAATAAAAGGGAGACTAGTTAATGTGGGGTCACTTTCTTAATTGAAGGGTAAATTGATTTTGATTTTGATCCAGTCACAGCGCGCCGGCCCTCTTGTCCAATCCTAAATCGCTGCTGCACGCTCATCTCCCTCTTCTCCATTGCAAAACCACCTCCTCTCCTCCCCATCATCTCCATTCCAAAACCACCATCTCGCCTCTCCCTCTTCTCTATTGCAAGACCACCGTCTCTCCTCCCATCTTCCAAAGCTAGCACCGGACCACTGAGAAGGACATCTATGGAGGGGATGCAGCAGCGAATCAGGCAGATCGCCGGCGGCGACCAAGCAAAGTTAGCCAGGTTGAAGGAGATCCTTACTTGGTTTGACAATGAGTGGGAGATTTCGAGGACGGTGTGGGCCATGTGGCTATATATGCGAAAGAGCGAGACGACGGCGATGAGGGCGGCGATGTACATGTACTCCTTGGCGGCAGTCACACCGCAGTCCTCCGAGTTCATCAAGTATCTTCTCTGGGTGATGGAGAGCGCCACACATCCCACTGGTGGTGGTGGATGCCAATGCGTGCATGCAACATGGTTGGTGTCGGTAATTTTTACTTCGCACACCTCGCACTCTGCATATATGCCGGTTCCATACGTACATTTGTGCAGTTCCACCAAAATGCAACTGAATAACCCTATTTGCACAGATAATGAAAAAGCGTGATTACATTATAGTGGCACTAGTTGATGAAACACACAAAATAAATAGAAGAAAATATTGCGATAGTATCATAGTATGCCATGCTGCGAGGGTGAGATGGGCCCTGTGATGCCTCATACGGTATGCCTCATACTGGAAATCGTCCCAAGTCTCCCAGATACACCTTCTGCTAGTGATGAACATCAGTGTACAACGGTAGTACAAGGAGGCACCTTGAGACATTCAGATCTCTATTTTTGTACAGATCAACTAAAATTAAGCACCCCAGTTTGCAGAAACGCTTAAACATTAACAATGGGACTAGTTGATGAAACATACATTAACAGAGAAGCACTTTATTTATCTACATTGGAAATGAAATGATAGAGAGGACACTCGCTCTATTTTAACTGTATTATTACTTCATTTTATCAGTGACACTAGGGTCGAGCAGGTGGCAAACGAGGTGTACCGTGCGTCGCAAGGATGGAGGCTGGGGGTGCTTAGACTGGGATGCTGAAGCTGGATCTTTAAGTCACCAACATGGATGATTCAATTCATGGGACCTTTTGGTGCATTTCACCTAAAATGAAGAAATGTCCCGTGAGCTAGTAGCTTCTTCTTCAATTTTTTTAAGAAAAGGGCTCCAGCCCCGGTTCCATTTCCATCAAAAAACGAAACCCACAGAGCTTCTTCTTCATTAGTTGCAATAAAATTGAGCAACATCAAGGTTGGTTGTGAAGCTCCTGGAATGTTCAACTATAATTTGGATATCATTTGTGTAGTTCAACTAAGACCGAGCATGAAACGTATATCTCTGTTTGCACAAAAAGGTTGAAAGGAGGGTGACTAACAAGTGATGAAACATGCATCAAATGAAAAGAAGCATGTTCCTTATCTGAATGGCAATCCTATAAGGACAGTAGCAATTTCTAAAGCAGTGGCATTGCTAGATATTAGTGTGGGCATTAGGATTAACTATAACAACCGTTAAATACAACATTACTTTGGGCACGAGAGAGTGGGCGGACCAGGACAGTTGCATTTCTAACAAAAAGAACCAATTTATCTTAATGGGAAATTTAGCAGGACATGTAAAAAAGTGCCATTGATTCATATTACTGGAGGCATTACATTGAAAACAACATTGGTTTAACGTGTCCTTACATTTAACAGTGCAACTGCTACATTTTACCAGTGGCATTACATAAGAGTGGCTCGGGGCAACAAACATCAGAACAGGATATCTAGGTTGGTCCCATTTTTGTTCGGTATAGCCACCTTATACTATGTGAGGCTAGCAAATCTAGTGCTGGACTTACTCTGTTGACTTATCCCCTAGTCCTCACTTTCTTTCCTTTTTCAACCAATAGATCGGGTTTATATTGAGTTTGTACTGCATTTCCCTTTATTTCCCTATTAGACCTAGAGACCAGTTGGATAGCCAGTCTCTGCTACTTTTCGCCCCCATTATTTCCTCTTTCGACCAAGTCCTAGATTCAGGTAACAAATCCTCCCCCACCCCACCCCCTTGCTTCCTTGTTTGAACCAAGTAGTACTTGATTCGAGTGCATGAACTAGTTTTACCTCTTAAACATAAAAAATTAGGTGGTTTTCAAACAGCCGATCAATCCTATCTATGAGGGGGCCTGAGAAATAGTAAAAGATACAAATGCAGCGACGTCAGGCGCTCAGGAAGTAGAGCAAGGCCGGTTCCGAAGGAAGTTATACCTGATGGTCGCTGGGATGTCACTAGGTGGGCGGCGAGAGGCCGGATCTGCCCACACTACGGCAGCGAGGACGAAGGGGTCGGAGGCCCTCCCTCGCCAGCGGTGCTTGGGAGAGAACGGCAAGGCAGGCTGATCGGGACGCGCCAGCAGTGGTAAGAGCCGTCGCCGAGGACGACCGTGTGAACATTGCACCTTCTCACCTTCCTCAATGGAGAGGATCCGGCTAGATCTGTGACCAGCGATGAGCAGAGAGAGAGAGAGAGAGAGAGAGAAAGAGAGCAAGAGAGA
>NC_041385.1:246818130-246835581 GCF_002162155.2 Triticum dicoccoides
AGAGAGGGAGGGAGAGAGAGAAGGAGAGAGAGAGGGGGAGAGAGAGGGGGAGAGAGAGAGAGGGGGAGAGAGAGAGAGAGAGAGAGAGAGAGAGTCCACCACTATCGTGTTTAGATCTGGAGAAGACGAGACAGTGTGAAGAGAGCAACACTAGCAAGCAAGCGCGGAGGCTCCTGCCTATATAGTGGAGTAGTACTAGTTTTCTTTTGTCTACCGGAGCCGGCTTGACCTCGTCAATGACTGTCGAGAAGTCATCATGCACGTGGCCCGGAGGCGCAGTTGTCGTCATTTTGATCTGAAGCGCCAGATTATAACATATAACACGAAAAAATGCCACATGACAAGAAATCATAACCTCACTGCCCAAAGGAGACAACATGAATCCCGACAGACAAACTAGACGAGGAACAAAGCTCAAATTAAAGATAAACTCATAAAAAGGGGTCCGTCGATAGATGTCCTAATTAACATAGCCGGCTTGACCTAGATGGCAGCCGAGTAGTCTTTGTGCATGTGCCCCCAATGACTAGCCCAACTCAGTTGTCGCTGTTTAACCCTCATAGTGATCCGAAGCACATGACACCTAATTTTGCGAGATGACAAGAAACCTTTTTTAAGACTTCTCACCACAACTACAACCTTGTACAACACAGCCTCCACGATATGTAGACGATAACCAATCCAGGCGTTTCTGCCGGAGTCTGGTCACATGCATGGACGAACTGATCTTCCGTGTCTTGCAGGGATCGTCCAGGCACCAACGTAGTACAACACTTCTCTAGTACTATCGTTCGTCTCCCTCTTCTATTAAGTCACCCGACTTGCGGGGCCGGGGAGTGTGCCTACGGTCGGTTCTCATTTGCGGCCCCACATGTGTGTGCAAACGCAATATGATGCGCATTCCATTCAGAGAGCAGCGTGCCAGACCGACCGACCGTCTGGGGTGCGACATGAATTCGACGGGCGTGCTGTATACTCCGTACATGTGTACCACCGTTTTCTAGAGGCTTTGCTCCATGGCGCAATCCATGGATACAAAATTAGTATACTGTACTATTTAAAAATCGAGGGCGGGGCTTTTCCTGCGCGGTAGGCGGGGCAGTTCTGCCTAGTCGGTTCGATAGAGACATGAGAAGATGAGGGAGTAGGCTGCTGCAAACGTAGGGCTGTGTGATTTGACAGTGAGTTACTGCTGGATAGGTGGGTCCCCGTGATTTGACTTGCCATTATCATTTTAACTGCGGCGCTATGACCGGCGTGAGTCTCCCGATTCCTGACCACCTCCATACAGGTGCCTCTCCCAATGCTCCACCATGTAGTAGATGCTGGCTCTTGCATGAGAGCCCACTTCTCCACTTTTTCCTTGCCTCTCTTTCCTCCACATATGCAAAAATGCCATGTAAAGCGCATTATTGTACTTGCTCCTACAGGTGCTAAGCTTGCCACATAGGCATAAAGTCTGATATGGCAAGTTAATCAAGAAGAGAGAGAGTAGTTTGGTGACCCAAGGAAGAAATGGTGCTAAGCGCGTGTACCTAGGTGAAAAGACAATTTTGAGTCTATAGCTAATTAAATGAAGCACACTTAGCAACAAAAAAACTAATAAGCACACCATTTCATTGGAAGAGGTCACTCCTTGGCAAATGCAATAAATACTACTCCCTGTGTCCCATAATATAAGAACGTTTTTGGCACTACACTAGTGTCAAAAATGTTCTTATATTATGGGACGGAGGGAGTACGAAGAAAGAGATAGAGAGAAGTAAAAAAAATACACTTGTAGCCAAACTTATAGCTAACCTTGTTGTAGTATGAGTCACTAAGTGATGACTATGTATGACATGCCAACATCAGATAGCCTAATGCACCGTGTTAAATCTCCAAGGGAGCGACCGCGCGAGCGACGCGACGGTCGTGGTAGGCGCAACCATGATACGGGCTGCTAGCAGCCCTTGGATCTAAGATCAAACGGTCGCATGCTAAGTTGCTGAAAATTTGCAGAATAACCCTCCAGGATAGGATATTCACCCATAGGTCTAGAATCACGCCATGCAACCGTTCGATCTCAGATCCAAGGGCTCTCGGAAGCCCATATCATGGGAGAATGGAAAGCCACTACCTTGCCGTTCGCGCGCTGGCAGTTCGCTCCTACTCGTCCCCGCACGTCCTTTAATACTACGGCGGTTCGCTCCTAGTCGTCCCGTCCTTTCACATTACGGTAGTTCCACTAATCCTAACCCTCCTCCCAAATCCATGGTGTCCCAAATCTCCATGATTGGCGATGAGTACAAGGTTAGAACCATCACCGGCGATGAGTTCGATGTCATCTACACCCGTTCTTCCGTGACGGTGAAAGGATGCCTTTCTCGATTCAGACGCATGTTTGAAAACTCAGATGATGAGTGGGTTGTTGGGCTAGATGTTGAGTACACCACAGTCCTGTGATGAGAGAAGGATCTAAAGGACGAAGAGAGGAAGAAGCCCGCCATGATCCAGGTTTGCGTGCATGACTTATGCTTGGTCTACCACATATGCCATGCCGATGTTGAATGCCTGGATTTTAAGAACTTCCTCGAGAGCAACCTAGTCAAATTCGTTACTGTAGACTTTACGAACGACGAAGAAGTCCTGGGTCGGATAGGCCTCGTTGTAGGCAACCCCTTCAACCTCCAGAAGAATCGGCCGCTGCCCTCCGGTGGCCAGCCTTCAATGCTGACGCTGGCATGAGCCATGGTTCATCCTTCGTACGGTAAACTGGAGAAACCTCCATACACGTTTCATCGTTATGCATGGCAGCGGAATGTACTAGATATAGACCACATCCACTACGCTGCAATGGATGGCTACCTTTGTTTCAATATCTACAAGGGTTGGATGAAGAGCAAGAGCCGAGTGTGCAGTTCAAGCAAATAAGTATCGGCCAAGAGGAAGAGGGACAAGCACGAAGTCGAGGACGTGGACGAGGACTCCGAGCAAGGTGGCAGTGTCATTGCTCATGGTGGTTCTAATGCAGTGTCTACCGGAATAGTTGCAAAGTTTAATTTCAGGTGTGCTTAGTTTAATTTGAGGGGTGTGTTGTGCTGAGCCCCCAGCAGAACTATGCTATGTTTCTTCTCGTTACTTTAACTCTTCAGTACGTACATACTAGTATTTCTTACATTTCATCTTTTAGCTGGTATAGTACTACCACTCATTTCTTCACATTATATACGTACAATATATATGGCCAACATCATATAGCCAGCAGTTTAGTTGTCAAAGAATTTCAGGGTGTTCAGTTTTGTCAAAGAATTCGAGGATGCTTAGTTTTATTTGAGGGGTGGGTTGTGTTGGACACCATTATTGTGACTAGCCTTTTTAATACTACCTCCATCCGGGTTTATTGGTCCACATTGTATTTCGTGCCAAATTTTGACCATAGATTAAACTAACAAAATGTTGACGCATGTCACCAAACATTATATTTTTGAAAACTATGTTCAAATAATAATCCAATGAGATAATTTTTCTTGACATGCATTAACATTTTGTTAGTTAAATCTTTAGTCAAAATTTGGCACAAACTACAAAGGGGACCTATAAACCAGGACGGAGGTAGTAGTACTATATGCATAATTTGGCGACGAGCGCTCTCTATATGTACCACCTTTTTTTTAATTTCAAGTTTTGCTCCATGGCGCAATCCATCGATACTACTACTGTACAAAAGTATACATTTTTTAAAAGGCTAGAGGGTGGGGCAGTCTAGCTTGGTCGGTTTCACGAGAGGCGAGGGCCTTTGTGATTTGACGGCTCATTACTGCTGGAAGGCGGGGCCTTGTGATTTGACTGCTCATATAAATGCGCCGACAACCCGAGGAGGAGCAAAGAACCGTGCGGTATACTCAAGTTTTCCAATGGAGTAGTACTACGACGGAGGAGGACGAAACACGGCAGCCCAGTGCCATATGGCGATAAAAAATGATCTAATTTGCTAGTCATCTCATTGTTAGCATTGCTCTATTCATTCCCTAAAAAAACATTGTTCTATTCATGCCTCGCAGAGAACGTGACACGTGCGGCGAGACACCCGAAGCAAAAGATGAAACACAGGAGCAAAATAAGAAGGAAGATTATCACCCCAAATGATCTAATTCGGAGCAGAGTCGTAACTGCTTCTTCATTGCCTCCACGACCTCCATCTCCTTGCGCGTCTCCTCCGCCATCTTCTTCATTCTGTCCATGACGCGGGATTTCTTGATGTGAGCCTTCATCATCTATTCCACGGCCACATTATGTACCTTGACAGCAGCCAGGTGCTCGATGCGGAGCTTCGCCAACTCCTCCTTCTGTTCCATGACGAGGGCCTGCAGCATCTTCATTGAGGAACTACTATTCTCATGCAGCTTCTTCCAGCCAGCGTTCTTCTCCGTCAACAGGTCACGCTCGTGGTAGAGCTTTGCCTTGTCCTCCTGAAGTTGCAGGATTTTGCTAGTCGCCTTCTTCTCCAAGGCAATGCTCTTCTTCAGCAGCATCACCAAGCCGGCGGTCAACTCCCCCTGCTTATTGAGCTCAGCAGGCATGTCGTCGAGGCTCTCCTTCAGCAGCTCCACCAAGCCGTGGATGAACTCCTTCTGATTATTGAGGTGCTTATTGAGCTGATCGGGCATGCCATCGAGGGATAACGACTCCAGCGCCACCGGCTCGGCATGTTTGCCTCCGCGGCTAGGGCGCTCCTGGGAGCCATCGCCTGCCCGTTAGAGATCTTTCAAGGTCTCTGCTTGGCGGAAAGCCCTTTTTTTCTGCATCCTTGGTTGCTGCTCCCTTGTTACGAGTAGTTCTAGACCTAGAGCTCTGCTCACCGACCATGGCAAGGACGGACGAAGAGGAAGCACTTATGAGGAGGAAAGGTAGAGTAATTTTCGGTTAGGTAGTTCCCCTTTTTATAACCTAAGTACTAGCACTAGTACTAATACCTGCATAGTGGGAACACGTTCAGGTTTGGTACGTACTAGTAGGTGTGAGCAGGCTTTCGAATGGGATGGGAAAAAGGTAAAGATTAATTGATGGTTTTGGTTTCGAGGCCCGAAACGGCGCCCGGTGAGTTTAGTGGAACATAAATTTCAAGTAGACTACACTGCTCAAATGCGTAAATATTATGTTACTGTCAAAAATTGGCACAAAATATGAAGGATACCAATGGAAGTACTACTAGCAACCCATGATTTAACTACTCCGCATGCGCGCAGTGGAGTAGTAATGTCTTTCTTCCGCCGTCACGTCCACTCAATTTGCATGCACTGTATAAATTGACCATCAATGAAGTGAATGACTTTACATGCGTCAAATTATCACATGGGGTGGATCTTGGTACAAAATTGCGTCCACCCGTGTACCCGCATGTGCGTGCGAGGGAATGAGTGCGTGCGTGGCGTGCGTGCACATCTTCGCTTCATGCATGTACCGACAGTATGGCTCAGGGAGGACGAGTACATTCTTCTGGAACCAGCATCACGTCACTATGATCAATCCACACAAGGAGGTCACGACAACGCCTCCACATGTGCCACTTGGCTTCATGAATGTAGCGTGCCATTGGAATTCTAATTTACGTGTTTTGCACATACTCGAAGTACTAATAAGGTACACGTGCATTGCACGCATCAGATTTTGCAACCAAATTATGAATGAATACCACACTATAGCATGTAAGCTCTGAGTCATATATGCCTGATGTAGACCTTCGTTTAATTCTTATAGTTCATCTCATTCAAAATCAATTAGTTTTTATAAAAAAGCTAGGGCCTCTTGGAGTCGTAGGATTTCCAAAAGGCGGGAATAGGAAAAACATGGGATTATAGTGGAATGTCGTCTTGAATCCTACAGGATTGTACGAGTGTTTGATTGTGCATAGAAAAAACGCAGAATTCTTTCAAAGAGGTATGACTGTATGGGATGTTTCCTATGAACTCTAGTGCAAATGAATCATATGGAAAAAATCCTATGGATTACAATCCTACGAATCAAACAACCAAGATATGAAAATTTCCTAAGGATTAGAATCCTCCAAAATTCCTTTGAGAATCCTTTGAATCAAAGAAGCCCTTAATCTATTTTATGATTCATGGAATTGTGCATTGTAAAACATGAAGTAAAAACAAATAATGACAATTCAACTAGAAAAAAGTTTGGGCAGTTATGATACGGAAGATTCTAGAACAAAAGAGAACCACTGTTGTTTTGAGGTTTGTGCATTATGCTTAAGTTCAACCATGGAGTCTGCTAGATTGTACATGTGGCAAAATCCAGTGGGGGCTAGAAGTGTTGGAAATATGCCCTAGAGGCAATAATAAATTAGTTATTATTATATTTCCTTGTTCATGATAATCGCTTATTATCCATGCTATAATTGTATTGATAGGAAACTCAGATACATGTGTGGATACATAGACAACACCATGTCCCTAGTAAGCCTCTAGTTGACTAGCTCGTTGATCAATAGATGGTTACGGTTTCCTGACCATGGACATTGGATGTCGTTGATAACAGGATCACATCATTAGGAGAATGATGTGATGGACAAGACCCAATCCTAAGCCTAGCACAAAGATCGTGTAGTTCGTATGCTAAAGCTTTTCTAATGTCAAGTATCATTTCCTTAGACCATGAGATTGTGCAACTCCCGGATACCGTAGGAATGCTTTGGGTCTACCAAACGTCACAACGTAACTGGGTGGCTATAAAGGTACACTATGGGTATCTCCGAAAGTGTTTGTTGGGTTGGCACATATCGAGACTGGGATTTGTCACTCCGTGTGACGGAGAGGTATCTCTGGGCCCACTCGGTAGGACATCATCATAATGTGCACAATGTGACCAAGGGGTTGATCACGGGATGATGTGTTATGGAACGAGTAAAGAGACTTGCCGGTAACGAGATTGAACAAGGTATCAGGATACCGTCGATCGAATCTCGGGCAAGTACTATACTGGTAGACAAAGGGAATTGAATACGGGATTGATTGAATCCTCGACATCGTGGTTCATCCGATGAGATCATCGTGGAACATGTGGGAGCCAACATGGGTATCCAGATACCGTTGTTGGTTATTGGCTGGAGAGTTGTCTCGGTCATGTCTACGTGTCTCTCGAACCCGTAGGGTCTACACACTTAAGAACGATGACGCTAGGGTTATAGGGAATAGATGTATGTGGTTACCGAATGTTGTTCGGAGTCTCGGATGAGATCCCAGATGTCACGAGGAGTTCCAGAATGGTCCGGAGGTAAATATTTATATATGGGAAGTCCTGTTTTGGTCACTGGAAAGGTTTTGGGTGCTATCGGTAATGTACCGGGACCACCGGGAGGGTCCCGGGGGTCCACCAAGTGGGGCCACTGGCCCCAGAGGGCAGCATGGGCCAAATGTGGGAGGGGACCAGCCCCAGGTGGGCTGGTGCGCCCCCACCAGGGCCCAAGGTGCCTAGGGTTTGGGGAGGGGGCGCCTCCACCTTACTTGGGGGGCAAGTTTCCTCCTCTCCCCCCTTGGATGCCACCCTAGATGGGTATTGGGGCTGCCGCACCCCTTGGGGTGGGAACCCTAGAGGGGGCGCAGCCCCCTCCCTCTCCCCTATATATAGTTGAGGTCTTTGGGGCTGCAAACAGATGAGAACCTCTCCCTCAAGGCGCAGCCCTACCTCTCCCCTCCTCGTCTCTTGCGGTGCTTGGCGAAGCCCTGCTGGAGTGCCACGCTCCTCCACCACCACCACGCCGTCGTGCTGCTGCTGGACGGAGTCTTCCCCAACCTCTCCCTCTCTCCTTGCTGGATCAAGGCATGGGAGACGTCACCGGGCTGCATGTGTGTTGAACACGGAGGTGCCATCCGTTCGGCACTAGGATCATCGGTGATTTGGATCACGACGAGTACGACTCCATCAACCCCGTTCACTTGAACGCTTCCGCTTAGTGATCTACAAGGGTATGTAGATGCACTCCCCCTTCCCTCTTTGCTAGATTACTCCATAGATTGATCTTGGTGATGCATAGAAAATTTTGAATTTCTGCTATGTTCCCCAACAGTGGTATCATAGCTATGTCTATGCGTAGTTTCTATGCACGAGTAGAACACAAGTTGTTGTGGGCGTTGATTTTGTTCAATATGCTTACCGTTACTAGTCCAATCTTGTTTCGACGGTATTGTGGGATGAAGCGGCCCGGATCGACCTTACACGTACAGTTACGTGAGACAGGTTCCACCGACTGACATGCACTAGTTGCATAAGGTGGCTAGCGGGTGCTAGTCTCTCCCACTTTAGTCAGATCGGATTCGATGAAAAGGGTCCTTATGAAGGGTAAATAGCAATTGACATATCACATTGTGGTTTTTGCGTAGGTAAGAAACGTTCTTGCTAGAAACCCATAGCAGCCACGTAAAACATGCAAACAACAATTAGAGGATGTCTAACTTGTTTTTACAGGGTATGCTATGTGATGTGATATGGCCAAAAAGAATGTGATGAATGATATGTGATGTATGAGATTGATCATGTTCTTGTAATAGGAATCACGACTTGCATGTCGATGAGTTTGACAACCGACAGGAGCCATAGGAGTTGTCTTAATTTATTGTATGACCTGCGTGTCAATGAACAACGCCATGTAATTACTTTACTTTATTGTTAAACTGTTAGCCATAGTAGTAGAAGTAATAGTTGGCATGACAACTTCATGGAGACACGATGATGGAGATCATGATGATGGAGTTCATGGTGTCATGCCGGTGACGATGATGATCATGGAGCCCCGAAGATGGAGATCAAAAGGAGCAAAATGATATTGGCCATATCATGTCACTTTTGATTGCATGTGATGTTTATCATGTTTTTGCATCTTATTTGCTTAGAACGACGGTAGTAAATAAGATGATCCCTCATTAAAATTTCAAGAAAGTCTTCCCCCTAACTGTGCACCGTTGCGAAAGTTCGTTGTTTCGAAGCACCACGTGATGATCGGGTGTGATAGATTCTAACGTTCACATACAACGGGTGTAAGCCAGATTTACACACACGAAACACATAGGTTAACTTGACGAGCCTAGCATGTACAGACATGGCCTCAGAACACAAGAGACCGAAAGGTCGAGCATGAGTCGTATGGTAGATACGATCAACATAAAGATGTTCACCGATGATGACTAGTCCGTCTCACGTGATGATCGGACACGACCTAGTTGACTCGTATCATGTAATCACTTAGATGACTAGAGGGATGTCTATCTGAGTGGGAGTTCATAAGATGAACTTAATTATCCTGAACATAGTCAAAAGATCTTTGCAAATTATGTCGTAAGCTCGCGCTTTAGTTCTACTGTTTAGATATGTTCCTAGAGAAAATTCAGTTGAATGTTGATAGTAGCAATTATGCGGACTAGGTCTGTAAACTGAGGATTGTCCTTGTTGCTTCGAAGAAGGCTTATGTCCTTAATGCACCGCTCAGTGTGTTGAACCTTGAACATCGTCTGTGGATGTTGCGGACATCTTACACACATGTTTTGATAACTACGTGATAATTTAGTTAAACGGTTTAGAGTTGAGGCACCAAAGACGATTTCGAAACGTCGCGGAACATATGAGATGTTTCGAGGGCTGAAATTGGGATTTCAGGCTCGTGCCCACGTCAAGAGGTATAAGACCTCCGACGATTTTCTTAGCCTGCAAACTTAGGGAGAAAAGCTCAATCGTTGAGCTTGTGCTCAGATTGCCTGAGTACAACAATCACTTGAATCGAGTGGGAGTTGATCTTCCAGATGAGCTAGTTTCAAGAAGGAGCATCAATTGTTGATGGTTGGTGAAACCACTAGTTTCAAGAAGGGCAAGGGCAAGAAGGGATACTTCATGAAACGGCAAATCAGCTGCTGCTCTAGTGAAGAAACTCAAGGTTGAACCCAAACCCGAGACTAAGTGCTTCTGTAATAAGGGGAACAGCCACTGGAGCAGAATTACCCTAGATACTTGGTAGATGAGAAGGCTGGCAAGGTCGATAGAAGTATATTGGATATACATTATGTTAATGTGTACTTTACTAGTACTCCTAGTAGCACCAGGGTATTAGATACCGGTTTGGTTGCTAAGTGTTAGTAACTCAAAATAAAAGGCTGCGGAGTAGACAGAGACTAGCTAAAGGTGAGCTGGCAATATGTGTTGGAAGTTTTCGAAGCTTGATGTGATCAAGCATCGCACGCTCCCTCTACCATCGAGATTGGTGTTAAACCTAAATAATTGTTATTTGGTGTTTGCGTTGAGCATAGACATGATTGGATTATGTCTATCGCAATACAGTTATTCATTTAAGGAGAATAATGGTTACTCTGTTTATTCGAATAATACCTTCAATGGTCTTGCACCTAAAATGAATGGTTTATTGAATCTCGATCGTAGTGATACACATGTTCATGCCAAAAGATATAAGATAGTAATGATAGTACCACCTACTTGTGGCACTGCCATGTAAGTCATATTGGTATAAAACGCATGAAGAAGCTCCATGTTGATGGATCTTTGGACTCACTCGTTTTTGAAAAGTTTGAGACATGTGAACCATGTCTATTGGTGTATATGCATGAAGAAACTCCATGCAAATGGACCATTTGGACTCACTTGATTTTGAATCACTTGAGACATGCAAATCATACCACATGGGCAAGATGACTGAAAGCCTCGTTTTTAGTAAAAAGGAACAAGAAAGCAACTTGTTGGAAGTAATACATTTTGATGTGTGCAGTCCAATGAGTGCTGAGGCACGCAGTGGATATCGTTATGTTCTTACTTCACGGATAATTTGAGTAGATACTGAGTATATTTATTTGATGAAACACAAGTCTGAATTATTGAATGGTTCAAGTAATTTCAGAGTGAAGTTGAAGATCATCGTGACAAGAGGATAAAATGTCTATGATATGATCATAGAGATGAGTATCTGAGTTACGAGCTTTGGCACGCAATTAAGACATTGTGGAAATTGTTTCACAATTAATACCGCCTGGAACACCATACTGTGATGGTGTGTCCGAACATCATAGTTGCACCCTATTGGATATGGTGTGTACCATGAGGTCTCTTATCGAATTACCACTATGGTTCATGGGTTAGGCATTAGAGACAATCGCACTCACTTTAATAGGGCACCACGTAATTCCGTTGAGACGACACCGTTTGAACTATGGTTTGGAGAAACCTAAGTTGTCGTTTCTCAAAAGTTTGGGGCTGCGACGCTTATGTGAAAAAGTTTCAGTTGATAAGCTCGAACCCAAAGTGGATAAAATGCATCTTCATAGGACACCCAAATCAGTTGGGTATACCTCCTAATTCAGATCCGAAAGCAATAGGGATTGTTTCTTGAATCGGGTCCTTTCTCGAGGAAAAGTTTGTCTCGGAAAGTTGAGTGGGAGCATGGTGGAGACTTGATGAGGTTATTGAACCATCACTTCAACTAGTGTGTAGCAGGGCACAGGAAGTTGTTCCTGTGGTGCCCACACCAATTGAAGTAGAAGCTTATGATAGTGATCATGAAGTTTCGGATCAAGTCACTACCGTACCTCGTAGGGTGACAAGGATGCGTACTACTTCAGAGTGGTACAGTAATCCTGTCTTGAAGGTCATGTTGCTAGACAACAATGAACCTATGAGCTATGGAGAAGCAATGGTGGGCCCATATTCCGACATAAGGTTAGAAGCCATGAAACCCGAGATAGGATCCATGTATCAGAACAAAGCATGGACTTTGGTGGACTTGCCCGATGATCGGCAAGCCATTGAGATAAATGGATCCTTAAGAAGAAGACAGACGTGGACGGTAATGTCACCATCTATGAAGCTCGACTTGTGGCAAAGAGTTTTTCACAAGTTCAAGGAGTTGACTACGATGAGATTTTCTCATACGTAGTGATGCTTAAGTCCGTCGGAATCATGTTAGCATTAGCTGCATTTATGAAATCTGGAAGATGGATGTCAAAACGAGTTTCCTTACCAATGTTCGTAAGGAAAGGTTGTATGTGATACAATCAGAAAGGTTTTGTCGATCCTAAGGATGCTAAAAGGTATGCTAGCTCCAGCGATCCTTCCATGGACTAGAGCAAGCATCTCGGAGTCAGAATATGTGCTTTGATGGAATGATCAAAGATTTTGGGTTTGTACAAAGTTTATGAGAAACTTGTATTTCCAAAGAAGTGAGTGGGAGCGCTATAGAATTTCTAATAAGTATATGTTGTAAACATATTGTTGATCAGAAATGTTGTAGAGTTTCTAGAAAGCATAAAGGGTTGATTGAAAGGAGTTTTCAAGGGAAAACCTGGATTAAGTTACTTGAACATTGAGCATCAAGATCTATGAGGATAGATCAAAAACGCTTAATGGTACTTTCAAATGAGCACATACCTTGACATGATCTTGAAGGTGTTCAAGATGGATCAGTCAAAGAAGGAGTTCTTGCCTGAGTTGTAAGGTATGAAGTTAAGACTTAAAGCTCGACCACGGCAGAAGAGAGAGAAAGGACGAAGGTCGTCCCCTATGCTTTAGACGTAGGCTCTACATATGCTATGCTGAGTACCGCACCTGATGTGTGCCTTGCCACGTGTCTGGCAAGGGGGTACAAGAGTGATCCAGGAATGGATCATTGGACAGCGGTCAAAATTGTCCTTGGAGTAATAAGGACATGTTTCTCGATTATGGAGGTGATAAAGAGTTCGGCGTAAAGGCTTACGTCGATGCAAGCTTTAACACCTATCCGAATGACTCTGAGTAGCAAACCGGATACGTATAGTGAAGCAACCATTTGGAATAGCTCCAAGTGGAGCGTGGAAGCAGCATTTACAACATGACCTAGAGATTTGCGAAGTACATACGGATCTGAATGTTGCAGACCATTGACTAAAACCTCTCTCACGAGCAAAACATGATCAAACCCCAGAACTCATTGAGTCTTAATCACATGATGATGTGAACTAGTTTATTGACACTAGTAAACTCTTTGGATGTTGGTCACATGGTGATGTGACCTGTGAGTGTTAATCGCATGGCGATGTGAACTAGATTATTGACTCTAGTGCAAGTGGGAGACTGTTGGAAATATACACTAGAGGCAATAATAAATTAGTTATTATTATATTTCCTTGTTCATGATAATCGTTTATTATCCATGCTATAATTGTATTGATAGGAAACTCAGATACACGTGTGGATACATAGACAGCACCATGTCCCTAGTAAGCCTCTAGTTGACTAGCTCGTTGATCAATAGATGGTTACGGTTTCCTGACCATGGACATTGGATGTCGTTGATAACGAGATCACATCATTAGGAGAATGATGTGATGGACAAGACCCAATCCTAAGCCTAGCACAAAGATCGTGTAGTTCGTATGCTAAAGCTTTTCTAATGTCAAGTATCATTTCCTTAGACCATGAGATTGTGCAACTCCCGAATACCGTAGGTATGCTTTGGGTGTACCAAACGTCACAACGTAACTGGGTGGCTATAAAGGTACACTACGCGTATCTCCGAAAGTGTCTGTTGGGTTGGCACGAATCGAGACTGGGATTTGTCACTCCGTGTGACGGAGAGGTATCTCTGGGCCCACTCGGTAGGACATCATCATAATGTGCACAATGTGACCAAGGGGTTGATCACGGGATGATGTGTTACGTAATGAGTAAAGAGACTTGCCGGTAACGAGATTGCACAAGGTATCGGGATACTGTCGATCGAATCTCGGGCAAGTACTATACCGGTAGACAAAGGGAATTGAATACGGGATTGATTGAATCCTCGGCATCGTGGTTCATCCGATGAGATCATCATGGAACATGTGGGAGCCAACATAGGTATCCAGATCCCGCTGTTGGATATTGGCCGGAGAGTTGTCTCGGTCATGTCTACGTGTCTCTCGAACCCGTAGGGTCTACACACTTATGGTTCGATGACGCTAGGGTTATAGGGAATAGATGTACGTGGTTACCGAATGTTGTTCGGAGTCCCGGATGAGATCCCGGACGTCACGAGGAGTTCCGGAATGGTCCGGAGGTAAAGATTTATATATGGGAAGTCCTGTTTTGGTCACCGGAAAGGTTTTGGGTGCTATCGGTAATGTACCGGGACCACCGGGAGGGTCCCGGGGGTCCACCAAGTGGGGCCACCGGCCCCAGAGGGCAGCATGGGCCAAGTGTGGGAGGGGACCAGCCCCAGGTGGGCTGGTGCGCCCCCACCAGGGCCCAAGGCGCCTAGGGTTTGGTGAGGGGGCGCCTCCACCTTACTTGGGGGGCAAGTTTCCCCCTCTCCCCCCCCTTGGCCGCCACCCTAGATGGGTTTTGGGGCCGCCGCACCCCTTGGGGTGGGAACCCTAGAGGGGGCGCAGCCCCCTCCCTCTCCCCTATATATAGTTGAGGTGTTTGGGGCTGCAAACAGATGAGTGCGCCTTACCTCTCTCCCTCCTCGTCTCTTGTGGTGCTTGGCGAAGCCCTGCTGGAGTGCCACGCTCCTCCACCACCACCACGCCGTCGTGCTGTTGCTGGACGGAGTCTTCCCCAACCTCTCCCTCTCTCCTTGCTGGATCAAGGCATGGGGGACGTCACCGGGCTGCATGTGTGTTGAATGCGGAGGTGCCGTCCGTTCGGCACTAGGATCATCGGTGATTTGGATCACGACGAGTACGACTCCATCAACCCCGTTCACTTGAACGCTTCCACTTAGCGATCTACAAGGGTATGCAGATGCACTCCCCCTTCCCTCGTTGCTAGATTACTCCATAGATTGATCTTGGTGATGCATAGAAAATTTTGAATTTCTGCTACGTTCCCCAACAAGAAGATGCTACGAGGGGCCGAGTGGAGGGAGACTATGAAGGAATGCACAAGTGCGAGATCGACATTTAGAGAGAGGGGGTGAGAACATGCGCTATTGTGTGCAGTGGCAGAGCCATGAAAAATAAATGAGCTAGGGGGCCAAGCATTGCTAATCCTTTACGAGGAGGGTCAATTCATGAACTTAAACCATTTTTAGCAGCAATTGTCTAATGATCACATTCATATTAGCCTCGATATATAGTGATGTTGGGGGGGGGGGCAGGGCCCTTACTGCCCCTGTCTTCGCCATTGTGCGCGCGCCTGAGAGATGAAGCGGAAGGCATGGATGATGAGAGGGGGACGTTGGATATATAATTAATGTGGGTGTATTATCTATATATGTTAATCCTATATAGAGAGGTATAGATTGATCGATGTGGACGTGGGGAAGAGGGTGAGACCTCACTGGATATATCGATTGATCGGTCTGTGTGGAAAACTATGTAAGACCTAGCTATATACACACATACATAGAGGAACATCGATCGTTGCGCATGCACGCGTGAGAGATAAAGAATGCCCGATATGATGGAGAGGTGGGATGTGTGTGGGTTGTGCCTTCATGGGAGATCGACCTGAAGAAAAAGATTGCATGTGTGCGATGGATAATGCTGACTGGTAGTGTGTGTGCATGCATGCACGAGAGAAAGTTAGTGGTACAATTATAAAGAGAAGACGACTGTGTGGGTGTAAAAGACTAGGTGAGGTCATAATCAATGTAAAGTTGAATTCAAATATTTGAATAAGAGATCCTGATGTTTGAAACCCATGCATGCATGAATATAACGGAGATATGTGCGGTGTGGTTTGGAAACGAGCATGTTGTAATGTATACACATTGAAAAAGATCAGACTGATTTGAATTTGAGATACCGATGGCAGACATCATTTGGCCACGTCGCATCCGTGCATGGACACACTATTCTAATTGGAGATGATGGGTGGCTTTTGCATCATATATCTATATCTATACCCCTATATATATATTATATTATATTTTTTCTATTGTGTGCGGGTAACTTTAACTTTGAAAGATGGTCATTCGATGAGGCGAATCCGATGGTCCAAAGATGGCAAATTTGAGCACTACTGGCCATTGGATATCATCTAGATTCCACCAGATTTCGCCATATGTATAATCTAGAAGACTCCATGGTTGAACTTAAGCATAATGCACAAACATCAAAACACAATTACTTCTTCTTTGTGCTAGAATCTTCCGTATCAGAATTGCCCAAATGTTTTTCTACATGATTTGCCATTATTTGTTTTTACTTTATGTCTTACAATGCACAATTCCATGAATCTTAAAATAGATTAGATTTTTTATAAAAACTAATTGCTTTTGAATGAAATGAACTATAAGAATTAAATGAACATCTCATCATGCATATATGACTCAAAGCTTACATGCTATAATGTGGTATTTATTCATAATTTGGTTGCCAAATCTCATGCGTGCAATGCACGTGTACCTTACTCTAGTCTAAATGGTGTTTGTGTGTGTGTTGTGCGTGTTGAGGTGCAAATTGTATTTTTTTGGGTACATGTTAAGCTTGTTCTCCCAAAATTTCAAGCCGCGCCTTGTTGTGCCAAAAATTCAAGCTAGCGTCTCTGTCTATCATGCTGCGAAACTCCCGCCTCTTCAACCCACGCCTTGTTAGCCCGAAATATTTAAGATATATCTTTGTCTCGTTGTGCTCCGAAAACTCCCTCCATCTCAACCCGCGCTTTGCTATTCCGAAATTACAACGCGCGTGAAAACTCCCACCTCCTGTGAAATCCCGACACGCGAAATGCCCGTGGTACCCCTGAACCGAAAGAACCGCCTCAAATCGGTGGGTGTACTTTCGTAACTTATCCCACATTTCGGACAAGCACGTCCCTAAGCCATGGTTCCCCACTGCCATCCCATCCGCCCATCCATTCATACACCAAGGCCACGAAAACCCGTGACGAAGCCCCACACCCTGCTCCGTCCGCCACCCAGCCGGAGCCTCTTCCCCGACGACGTCGTCCACAGCAACACCTCGACGTCCCTCATCCACCGTATCAGATGAGGATCCGTCGTCGATCTCGTCGTCCCGCCGGTTCAGCCACCCCGTCCTCCACCTCCAAGGAGCTGCCCCGATGTTCCCCTCGTCTTTCGCACCACCTCCATTCCCACACCGCCGTCTTCACCTGCACCACCGAAAGAGCATCATCATCACCGTTTCCTCGGATGAAGCTGCGGCCTAATCGGCGCCACCAAAAAGGTTGTACACTAATCGCCACATTTTCTTCTTGATTCGATCTCACGGTGCTACCGGCGCTCGGTCCTGAGCCGACACGGCGCAACTCCATCAACGACGGCGTCGCCGGCCACTTCCTCCATGATGTCGCTCCCTCGGCGGCGATGTCCACATCTGTAGGAGCTACTGCTGCTTTAGCTCTCGCTCGCGCTGCTGCTCTGCTCTTGCTCTCGGTCCCCTGCCTGGTCTGCTCTTGCTATTGCTCTTGCTCGCGCTGCTGCTCTCGCTCTTGCTCTTGCTTGCGATGCTGCTCCGATTTAGCTACACTTCAGTCGACTGAATCGACTTT
>NC_041385.1:246835809-246848097 GCF_002162155.2 Triticum dicoccoides
CAGCGGACCGACGGTGGGGAGTGTTTTCGGGGCGGGCGCGGCGGCGCACCGCTGGCCGCGGGCGGCGGGGGGCTGCTGTTTGGCCGGTGGTGGCTGGCGGCTCAGGGGGGTGGAGGTTGAAGATGAACTGCAGGCCCTTGATTTCGCATCCAACGAATGCAAAATCGACTAACCAGAGATGAAAAAGTCAGTCGACCGATGTGTAGCCTCACCTTGCTAGTGCGTTCAGTTTCGGCAGCAAAATTCAGTTTTCGACAGTTAAGTTCAGTTTCAACAGTTAAATTCAGTTTCGACAGTTAGTTCAGAGATGAGTGGCTGATGTATTTTACATCTAGGACTTTGTGGTTATGTATTTTACGTCATGTATTGGAGATGCTATTAGAATTCCACTCAGGTTAATGTTGTCTCTCTTGTCCTGCTTCAGCCTCGGCGTCGTACAACACACCGGAGCTGCTCCAACGATGAAACCCTCCATCACAGCGGAGCAGTACCTTGGGCTCCATCTCCAGACTCCTAAGATCTTCTTCCCCTCCTCTGACAGCCAAGTCAGCCGGAGCATCCTCATCGGCCAACCCAATCACGCTGAGATCGACATGGCTTTGCCAAAGAGGTTGTACACTTGTTGCATCTCTTTTTTACTCTATATGTTATATATATTGTCCACCGAGCACTCGTAGTAACGGGAAATATGATTATTTTATCATACTATATGAGAAGCAGTGAGGTACCAAGCAACTTAGCTATCCGTGATGGACTCTCTTGAACGCCATCATTATTTATCTCTCCGCGTTTGAGCTGTGCATTTGTCGATGGTCCTGGGAGTTGAGCTAGTATGGCAGTGGCCTGGGTCCAAAGTAATAGAAGTAGCACAAAAACATTTTTTAGTGTAGGATTTTCCTTGCTCAAGCCTGCCTACTAGAATCACCAGTGCTTGAAAGGAAAAGTGAATGAAAAACATAGGAATTGGAAAGTTTCCTATGGTACTACTTTTCATGAATTTGGTGCAAAGGAATGGAGCAAAGGAAAGCTGTAGGATTTGTTCCTTTAGTGTCTCCTTGAAATAAAAACCGTAGAAATTCTAATTTCCACTTGTCCTCCTTTTCATATTCCTATTCATCAAGCACAAGACTAAGAGATAATAGCATAATAGCATTATAACCGTACATTTTCTTGTGGTTTAACTTAATCTCAGCATGCTTTTTTGCATCTTGTGATCTTCCATTTGTTGTGAATCAAACACCCAGATTGGCAAAAATCCTGTGTTTTTAAATTCTCTGTTTTGCACGTGCATTCCTATCCTATTCCTGTCTATTTCCTATCCCTGCATTGTTAGAATCCTCAAATTCAAACAAGCCCTTACTCAATTACTTCTGTTACAGATATGTGTCAAAGAAAACCTTGTGTGGTTTGTCCTGCTCCTGTAGCGATGTGTTCCAGCCCAGCTCAGCTGCTCCAACGACGGAAGGGTTCACCACAGCAAGGATCCGCTCTCCAGACTGTCTTTCGCCGCCTTAGATCTTCTTCCCCGCCGCCGACAGCCATGACAACTACATTACCATCATCAACTGAGCAGATGACCTTGAGGACTACACGGGTCCGCAAGAGAGGTCGCACTTATGTTATGCGTCGCTTAATATGATGACATGCTACATTATCGTCGTGTTCACCTATTAGACTCCGAGTCAAGTCCAAACTAATGCTGAAACTTGAGTTTTTAAATGGTTGCGGGGTACATATTGGGGCAGCTATTAGTACTATCTGTCTACTATCTGGTTAATCTCGGGTGTCTACTATGAGTTTCATGTTGGGTGCAAACAAACATTAATGGTGTGTTTGGCAGCTGTTCCCACCCTAGCATAGTTGTTCCTTTTTGAGACATGCTAAGTCTAGACATGCTGGGTACATGCATGTGGAGTTGTTTGGTTGTGATGTATGTGTTGAGACATACTCTATCATGACTGTGTTTGGTAGCCTGTATCTGAGGTAGGCTGCATCAATAAAGTTTTTGGTGATAATACAATTTCAAACAACATTTCTACATTTCACTAATAATTCAAGCAATAAAACTTCACCGTTTCAACATAATATGGACGATGAAAGATTATTTCAGCTATATATAAATATGAAGAAACAATTACTAGATTCATATCTCAGCATATTGGAACAATAAACATAATCTCAGCAATATAACATCACTAGATTCATATTACATAGCTTTATTAGATTCCAGTTGAACAATAACAATTGCATAACACTGAAGAAATTGACTTCTTCTTGTGCTTCAGTAGTGCTGCAACTACTACTGAACCTACTGAACTTGAACCTGACGAACGCATCATGCAGCAGAACTATTACCAATTCCAATCAAAATCAAGAGGAAGGAACAAGTAAAACGGAGTGAGGAATGGATCAACAGGGAGTGTGTGAGGTGCAGCGGCGGCAGCATCTCCAGATCGAGGAGCACTGTCAAGCACTACGGCAGCGCATAGCGCGGAGGACGCGGTCGACCTCCTCCCGTTGACCAACAACAACAACTCATTGGCAAACTCCAGCGTCTACTACGGCCCCGCGTCACGGCCGCGTCCGCCGTAAGCGCAGCCCCGTGAGGCCTCGCGCGCCGCCAGTCGCCGTCGCCACGGGTGTGGACGAACTGGCCGAAGCTCAGGCGTGGCAGCTGGGGAAGGGGGAGGGGGTTAGTGGAAGGAAGTAAGGAAGGGAGGAGGGAGAAGGAGGTGAAAGAAGGGAGGAAGGGTGGAGGCGCTACCTCCTAGGGCGGCGGCGACGAGGTCGAAGAGGGGCGGCTAGGTAAAAAAATGGGGTTCACGAGGGAGAGGTGGGGTTCGGGAGGGGTGGTCGTTCGAGGGGGTCGTGGGTCGAACGCAGCCTAGCTGACCCCGGCTCGCCTGGCTGGGGGTGCTCGAGCGAGCATAGCTTAGGGCCCTTTTTGCGTCGGTTGAGCATAGCCCATAAGAGCCCATGCACTCTACCAAACAGCGAAAAGTGGGTTCGATGGAGAACTTTTAGGCTCATGCACCCTCCGTGCAGGCTACCAAACACACCCTAAAGGAGCCATTATCTGTATTTTTTAACTAAAGCTATTATCTGCCTGCTATCATTGGTTTTGGGTCTATCCACAGTTTGCTACCATCACTCTGGATTTGTGCATGCACTCCTTACATAATCTCAATATGTTTTATTCCTATGCATGCCAGTTATTGTACACAATGGAACTGATCATGCAGAGCAAAAGAGACGAGCCTTGCGTGGCAATAAAATTTCATGCAGATGTCGCCCCATGGTGGGCGCAAAGGCAGCTGATGTCTACTACGCAACCTTCTTCTTGTAGACGTTGTTGGGCCTCCAAGTGCAGAGGTTTGTAGGACAGTAGCAAATTCCGTCAAGTGGATGACCTAAGGTTTATCAATCTGTGGGAGGCATAGGATGAAGATGGTCTCTCTCAAACAACCCTGCAACCAAATAACAAAGAGTCTCTTGTGTCCCCAACACACCCAATACAATGGTAAACTGTACAGGTGCACTAGTTCGGCGAAGAGATGGTGATACAAGTGCAATATGGATGGTAGATATAGGTTTTTGTAATCTGAAAATATAAAAACCACAAGGTAACTAATGATAAAAGTGAGCGTAAACAGTATTGCAATGGTAGGAAACAAGGCATAGGGTTCATACTTTCACCAGTGCAAGTTCTCTCAACAATAATAACATAGATAGATCATATAACAATCCCTCAACATGCAACAAAGAGTCACTCTAAAGCCACTAATAGCGGAGAACAAACGAAGAGATTATGGTAGGGTATGAAACCACCTCAAAGTTATCCTTTCTGCTCAATCTATTCAAGAGTCCCTAGTAAAATAACATGAAGCTATTATTTCCATTTGATCTATCATAGAGTTCGTACTATAATAACACCTTAAGACACAGATCAACCAAAACCCTAATGTCACCTAGATACTACAATGTCACCTCAAGTATCCGTGGGCATGATTATACGATATGCATCACACAATCTCAGATTCATCTATTCAACCAACACAAAGTACTTCAAAGGGTGCCCCAAAGTTTCTACCGAAGAGTCAAGACGAAAACGTGTGCTGATACGTCTCCAACGTATCTATAATTTTTGATTGCTCCATGCTACTTTATCTACTGTTTTGGACTATATTGGGCTTTATTTTCCACTTTTATATTATTTTTGGGACTAACCTATTAACCGGAGGCCCAGCCCAAAATTGCTATTTTTTTGCCTATTTCAGTGTTTCGAAGTAACATAATATCAAACGGAGTCCAAACGGAATGAAACCTTCGGGAACGTGATTTTCTCACCGAACGTGATCCAGGAGACTTGGACCTTGCTCCAAGGAACAAAAGAGGCGGTCACGAGGGTGGGGGGCGCCCCCCTAGGGTGCCCCCTGCCTCGTGGCCCCCCTGTTGCTCCACCGACGTACTCCTTCCTCCTATATATACCTACGTATCCCCAAACGATCAGAATAGGAGCAAAAAACCTAATTCCACCGCCGCAACCTTCTGTACCCACGAGATCCCATCTTGGGGCCTGTTCCGGAGCTCCGCCGGAGGGGGCATCCATCACGGAGGGCTTCTACATCAACGCCATAGCCCCTCCGATGAAGTGTGAGTAGTTTACTTCAAACCTTTGGGTCCATATCTAGTAGCTAGATGGCTTCTTCTCTCTTTTTGGATCTCAATACAATGTTATCCCCCTCTCTCGTGGAGATCTATTCGATGTAATCTTCTTTTTGCGGTGTGTTTGTTGAGACCGATGAATTGTGGGTTTATGATCCAACTTATCTATGAATAATATTTGAATCTTCTCTGAATTATTTTATGTATGATTGAGTTATCTTTGCAAGTCTCTTCGAATTATCCTTTTGGTTTGGCCAACTAGATTGGTAGTTCTTGCAATGGGAGAAGTGCTTAGCTTTGGGTTGAATCTTGCGGTGTCCTCTCCCAGTGACAGAAGGGGCAGCAAGGCACGTATTGTATTGTTGCCATCGAGGATAACAAGATGTTTTTTTATCATATTGCATGAATTTATCCCTCTACATCATGTCATCTTGCTTAAGGCGTTACTCTATTTTTAACTTAATACTCTAGATGCATGCTGGATAGCGGTCGATGAGTGGAGTAATAGTAGTAGATGCATAATCGTTTCGATCTACTTGTCTCGGACGTGATGCCTATATACATGATCATACCTAGATATACTCATAACTATGCTCAATTCTGTCAATTGCTCAACAGTAATTTGTTCACCCACCGTAGAATATCTATGCTCTTGAGAGAAGCCACTAGTGAAACCTATGGCCCCCGGGTCTATTCTCATCATATCAATCTCCATTACTTTATTACTTGCTTTGTTTTTACTCTGCCTTTTACTTTTCACTTTGCATCTATATACCAAAAATACCAAAAATATTATTTATCATCTCTATCAGATCTCACTCTCATAAGTGACCTGAAGGGATTGACAACCCCTAATCGCGTTGGTTGCGAGGAGCTATCGTTTTGTGTAGGTACGAGGGACTTGTGCGTGGTCTCCTACTGGATTGATACCTTGGTTCTCAAAAACTGAGGGAAATACTTACGCTACTTTGCTGCATCATCCTCTCCTCTTCAGGGAAATCCAACGCAGTGCTCAAGAGGTACCAAGAAGAATTTCTGGCGCCGTTTCCGTGGAGGCTCACACAAGCAAGTCAACCATACGAAGTACCCATCACAATCCCTATCTCTCGCATTATATTATTTGCCATTTGCCTCTCGTTTTCCTCTCCCCCACTTCACCCTTGCCGTTTTATTCGCCCTCTCTTTCCCAGTCTCCTCCTCTTTTTTCCGTTTGCCTTTTCCTGTTGCCTTTCTGTTTGCTCGTGTGTTAGTTTGCTTGCTTGTCGTCATGACTAGTTCCTTATCCACTCCTATGTCTCCCGAGTTTGAAGTTCTTCACTTCAAGCAAAGGCAAGGAGAAAACTTAAAAGATGCTTGGTATAGGATGATGGAATCTTATCGTAAGTGCACCCTAGAGGTGAACTATAGAATTCTTCTTCGTAATTTTTATGTTGGGTTAAATATGACATATAGACAACTCTTGGATTGCATGGCCAAGGGAAATTTCATTGAGATTGATCCCAGTATTGCACATGAAATTATAGAGGGAATAGTGGGAACACTACCCCAAAAGGGAGGATCTCATCCTACCCAGGAAGAAACCCAAGTGTTTGAGAAGATTTGCGAAGTAACAAAGATTTTACAAAAGTCTCTTGAGCCTCTTAAAAATGTTAGCGGAAATCTTAACCGTATGAATATGTTGATTACTCTTTGTAATAAGCGGTTGGATTCTTCAGATCTAAAAATTTCCGAGTATGAAGGGAAGCGAGAAGAACCCCCCGGATTCGAGCATGACTCCGCTAAAAAACTGAAAATTAAAGATGGCAATACCTAGATCTATCCTTGCTTTTATGCCTAGCTAGGGGCGTTAAACGATAGCGCTTGTTGGGAGGCAACCCAATTTTATTTTTGTTTTTTGTTTTTGCTTATGTTTAGGAATAAATAATCCATCTAGCCTCTGTTTGGATGTGGTTTTATGTTTTAATTTGTGTTTGTGCCAAGTAGAACCTATAGGATAACCTACGATGATAAGTTGATTTGATTCTGCTAAAAAACAGAAACTTTGTGCGCACGAATATAATTTTGTTAAATCACAGGAACGTGATTTTGCGTTGATTATTTTTTCTGCTGTTCAATAAACAAATTTTCCAGGACTTCCTATTTTGGTAGAATATTTAGAGTTCCAGAAGTTTGCGTTAGTTACAGATTGCTACAGACTGTTCTGTTTTTGATAGATTCTGTTTTGCGTGTGTTGTTTGCTTATTTTGATGACTCTATGGCTAGTAAAATAGTTTATAATCCATAGAGAAGTTGGAATACTGTAGTTTTAAGACCAATATAAATAAATAATGAGTTCATTACAGTACCTTGAAGTAGTCTTTTGTTTTCTTTCTCTAACGGAGCTCACGAGATTTCTATTGAGTTTTGTGTTGTGAAGTTTTCAAGTTTTGGGTGAATTCTTTTGATGGATTATGGAACAAGGAGTGGCAAGAGCCTAAGCTTGGGGATGCCCATGGCACCCCCAAGATAATCCAAGGACACCAAAAAGTCAAAGCTTGGGGATGCCCCGGAAGGCATCCCCTCTTTCGTCTACTTCCATCGGTAATTTACTTGGAGCTATATTTTTATTCACCACATGATATGTGTTTTGCTTGGAGCGTCTTGTATTATTTGCGTATTTTATTGTTAGTTTACCACAATCATCCTTGCTGTACACACCTTTTGAGAGAGCCATACATGAATTGGAATTTTCTAGAATACTCTATGTGCTTCACTTATATCTTTTGCGCTCGATAGTTTTGCTCATAGTGCTTCACTTATATCTTTTGAGCATGATAATTTTTGCTCTAGTGCTTCACTTAGATCTTTTAAGAGCACGGTGGTGGATTTGTTTTAAAGAAACTATTGATCTCTCATGCTTCACTTAGATTATTTTGAGAGTCGTTAATAGCATGGTAATTTGCTTAATGTTAATATACCTGGTATTCAAGATATGTGAAACTTTCTTTTGAGTGCGTTGAATACTAAGATAAGTTTGATGCTTGATAATTGTTTTGAGATATGGAGGCGATAATATCAAAGTCGTGCTAGTTGAGTAATTGTGAATTTGAGAAATGCTTGTGTTGAAGTTTGCAAGTCCCGTAGCATGCACGTATGGTTAAAGTTGTGTAACAAATTTGAAACATGAAGTGTACCTGGCTTGTGCATCCTTATGAGTGGCAGTCGGGGATGAGCGATGGTCTTTTCCTACCAATCTACCCCCCTAGGAGCATGTGCGTAGTACTTGATTTTTGATGACTTCTAAATTTTTGCAATAAGTATATGAGTTCTTTTGACTAATGTTGAGTCCATGGATTATACGCACTCTCATCTTTCCGCCTTTGCTAGCCTCTTCGATACCGTGCATTGCCCTTTCTCACCTTGAGAGTTGGTGCAAACTTCGCCGGTGCATCCAAACCCCGTGATACGATACGCTCTATCACACATAAACCTCCTTATATCTTCCTCAAAACAGCCACCATACCTACCTATCATGGCATTTCCATAGCCATTCCGAGATATATTGCCATGCAACTTCCATCATCATCATCATGACATACATTACTTTTGTCATATTGCCATTGCATGATCATGTAGTTGACATCGTATTTGTGGCAAAGCCACCATGCTTTATTTTTCATACATGTCACTCTTGATTCATTGCACCATCCCGGTACACCGCCGGAGGCATTCATATAGAGTCATATCTTGTTCTAAGTTTCGAGTTGTAATCCTTATGTTGTAATCAATAGAAGTGTGATGATCATCATTATTAGAGCATTGCCAAAAAAATAGAGAAAGGCCAAAAGAAAAAATAAAGGCCCCCCAAAAAAGGGCAATGCTACTATCTCTTTTTTCACACTTGTGCTTCAAAGTAGCACCTTGTTCTTCATGTAGTGAGTCTCATATATTGTGCTTCAAAGTAGCACCATGTTCTTCATGTAGTGAGTCTCATAAGTTGACTTTTTATACTAGTGAGAATTTTTCATTATAGAACTTGGCTTGTATATTCCTACGATGGGCTTCCTCAAAATGCCCTAGGTCTTCATGAGCAAGCAAGTTGGATGCACACCCACTAGTTTTCTTTTGTTGAGCATTCCTAGCTCTAGTGCATCCGTTGCATGGCAATCCCTACTCCTCATGTTGACATCAATTAATGGGCATCTCCATAGCCCGTTGATTATCCTCGTCAATGTGAGACTTTCTCCTTTTTTGTTTTCTCCACACAATCCCCATCATCATATTCTATTCCACCCATAGTGCTATATCCATGGCTCACGCTCATGTATTGCGTGAAGGTTGAAAAAGTTTGAGATTATTTAAGTATGAAACAATTGCTTGGCTTGTCATCGGGGGTATAGAAGTTGGGAACATCTTTGTGTGACAAAAATGAAGCATAGCCTAACTATATGATTTTGTAGGGATGAACTTTCTTTGCCATGCTATTTTGAGAAGACATGATTGCTTTGATTAGTATGCTTGAAGTATTATTATTTTTGTGTCAATATGAACTTTTGTCTTGAATCTTTCGGATCTGAATATTCATGCCACAATTAAGAAGATTTAATTGAAATTATGCCAAAGTATCACTCCGCATCAAAAATTCTTTTTTTATCATTTACCTACTCGAGGACGAGCAGGAATTAAGCTTGGGGATGCCTAATACGTCTCCAACGTATCTATAATTTTTGATTGCTCCATGCTACTTTATCTACTGTTTTGGACTATATTGGGCTTTATTTTCCACTTTTATATTATTTTTGGGACCAACCTATTAACCGGAGGCCCAGCCCAGAATTGCTGTTTTTTGCCTATTTCAGTGTTTCAAAGAAACAAAATATCAAACGGAGTCCAAACGGAATGAAACCTTCGGGAACATGATTTTCTCACCGAACGTGATCCAGGAGACTTGGACCCTGCTCCAAGGAACAAAAGAGGCGGTCACGAGGGTGGGGGGCGCGCCTCCCCTAGGGCGCGCCCCCCTGCCTCGTGGCCCCCCTATTGCTCCACCGACGTACTCCTTCCTCCTATATATACGTACGTATCCCCAAACGATCAGAACAGGAGCCAAAAACCTAATATCACCGCCTCAACCTTCTGTATCCACGAGATCCCATCTTGGGGCCTGTTCCGGAGCTCCGCCGGAGGGGGCATCCATCACGGAGGGCTTCTACATCAACACCATAGCCCCTCCGATGAAGTGTGAGTAGTTTACTTCAGACCTTCGGGTCCATAGCTAGTAGCTAGATGGCTTCTTCTCTCTTTTTGGATCTCAATACAATGTTCTCCCCCTCTCTTGTGGAGATCTATTCGATGTAATCTTATTTTTGCGGTGTGTTTGTTGAGACCGATGAATTGTGTGTTTATGATCCAACTTATCTATGAATAATATTCGAATCTTCTCTAAATTATTTTATGTATGATTGAGTTATCTTTGCAAGTCTCTTCGAATTTTCCTTTTGGTTTGGCCAACTAGATTGGTAGTTCTTGCAATGGGAGAAGTGCTTAGCATTGGGTTCAATCTTGCGGTGTCCTTTCCCAGTGACAGAAGGGGCAGCAAGGCACGTATTGTATTGTTTCCATCGAGGATAACAAGATGATTTTTTTATCATATTGCATGAATTTATCCCTCTACATCATGTCATCTTGCTTAAGGCATTACTCTGTTTTTAACTTAATACTCTAGATGCATGCTGGATATCGGTTGATGAGTGGAGTAATAGTAGTAGATGCATAATCGTTTCGATCTACTTGTCTCGGACATGATGCCTATATACATGATCATACCTAGATATACTCATAACTATGCTCAATTCTGTCCAATTGCTCAACAGTAATTTGTTCACCCACCGTAGAATATCTATGCTCTTGAGAGAAGCCACTAGTGAAACCTATGGCCCCCGGGTCTATTATCATCATATCAGTCTCCATTACTTTATTACTTGCTTTGTTTTTACTTTGCCTTTTACTTTTCACTTTGCATCTATATACCAAAAATACCAAAAATATTATTTATCATCTCTATCAGATCTCACTCTCGTAAGTGACCGTGAAGGGATTGACAACCCCTAATCGCGTTGGTTGCGAGGAGGTATCATTTTGTGTAGGTACGAGGGACTTGTGCGTGGTCTCCTACTGGATTGATACCTTGGTTCTCAAAAACTGAGGGAAATACTTACGCTAATTTGCTGCATCATCCTCTCCTCTTCGGGGAAATCCAACGCAGTGCTCAAGAGGTAGCATGTGCCAACCCCTATGCATAGGTTCATGGGCGGACCCCGCAAGTTGATCACCAAAACATACATCAGGTGGATCACATGATATCCCATTGTCACCACAGATAAGCACGGCAAGACATACATCAAGTGTTCTGAAATCCTTAAAGACTCAATCCGACAAGATAACTTCAAAGGGAAAACTCAATCCATTACAAGAGAGTAGAGGGGGAGAAACATCATAAGATCCAACTATAATAGCAAAGCTCGCGATACGTCAAGATCGTATCACCTCAAGAACATGAGAGAGAGAGAGAGAGAGAGAGAGATCAAACAGATAGCTACTGGTACATACCCTCAGCCCGGAGGGTGAAATACTCCCTCCTCATCATGGAGAGCGCCGGAATGATGAAGATGGCCACCGGTGAGGGATCCCCCCTTCGGCAGGGCGCCGGAACAGGCTCCCGAGAGGTTTTTGGTGGCTACAGAGGCTTGCGGCGGTGGAACTCTAGATCTATCTTCTTCTCCGAATGTTTTAGGGTATATGGACTAATATATGCAAAAGAAGTCGGTCGGGGGAGCCACGAGGGGCCCACGAGGGTGGAGGGTGCGCCCTGGGGGGTGGGCGCGCCCCCCTATCTCGTGGCCTCCTCGAAGCTTCCCTGGCTTGCACCCCAAGTTCCCTGGATTGCTTTTGTTCCAAAAGTAACTTTCCCGGAGGTTTCATTCCGTTTGGACTCCGTTTGATATTCCTTTTCTTTGAAACACTGAAACAGGCTAGAAAACAACAATATGGGCTGGGCCTCCGGTTAATAGGTTAGTCCCAAAAATAATATAAAAGTGCTTAGTAAAGCCCATAAACATTCAAAACAGATAATAATATAGCATGAATGCTTCATAAATTATAGATACGTTGAAGACGTATCAGCATCCCCAAGTTTAATTCCTGCTCGTCCTCGAGTAGGTAAATGATAAAAGAAAGAATGTATGAAGTGTGAATGCTAGCAGGTGCACAAGTTTGATCAATGATAGTTTCAATCACCTTTTCTAGCCTGATTATATGTAATAACAGTAGTTCATCTCATAAAACTTCTCAAGATCAAGTAACAAGCTATTCACATGTTAAAGCATAGACCATAAACTTTCTTGAAAACTAGCAAACTTGATTCTTAGTCATCAAACAATTACAATTCATCCTATTTTCAGGAAGGGTCTATGTCAGAGCTTTGATTTAGCAAACTCCACATACTCAACTATCATATAGTCTTCTACAATTGCTAACACTCACGCAATACTTATGGTTATGGAGTTTTAATCGGACACTGAGAAATATAGGGGCTTATAGTGTTGCCTCCCAACGTATTCACCTTTGGGTGATGTCAACAATAAT
>NC_041385.1:246848291-246880631 GCF_002162155.2 Triticum dicoccoides
ATATCATGATCTTTCCAACACGAGGTGCTTGCCAAAGGATAAAATGAAAAAGGGAAAGGTGAAGATCACCTTGACTCTTGCAAAAAGTAAAAGACATAAAGTAAAAGATAGGCCCTTCGCAGAGGGAAGCAGAGATTTGCAGAGGTGCCAGAGCTCAATTTGGAAATAGAGATGAAAATAATTTTGAGACGTATGCTTTCATTGTCAACATAACAACCAAGAGTTCCCAATATCTTCCATACTACATACATTATAGGCGGTTCCCAAACAGAATGGTAAAGTTTTTACTCCCCCTCCACCAACAATCACACTCCACGGTCATCCGAAACAACGGGGTACCGTCCATACCAACAACAGTCCTGGGGGAGTTTTGTTTTAATTATTTTGTTTGCTTTGATCTTTTTGATCATGGGACTGGGCATCCCGGTTACCAGCCATTTTTCTCGTGAATGATGAGCGGAGTCCACTCATCTTGAGAATAACCCACCTAGCATAGAAGATACTGACAGCCCCTAGTCACTACATGAGCGATTCGGGCATACAAAACAGATTTTTATTTGAAGGTTTAGAGTTTGGCACATGCAAATTTAGTTGGAACGGCAGGTAAATACCGCATATAGGTAGGTATGGTGGCAAAAACTGGGTTTAAGGATATTTGGAGGCACAAGTAGTATCTCTACTTGGTGCAAGGAATTTTGGATAGCATGAGGGGGAAAGGCAAGCTCCATATGTTTGAATGATCCATGACAATATACTTTAACTGAGATGTGAGAAAACATAACCCATTACGTCATCTTCCTTGTCCAACATCAACTCTTTAGCATGTCATACTTAATGAGTGCTCACAATTATAAAAGATGTCTAAGATAGTATATTTATATGTGAAATCTCTCTTCCTTCAATATTTTTTCATGAATTGTTCAAATGACCAATACAATGTTTGCTAACCTTCAATAAATTTACAACCTCTACTTCTTAGATGTGAAGTCATAACTCCCAAAGGGGTAAGCATATGAAACATATATAATTTCAGATTTACGACAATCAACTCAATCAACCATTTACTCATAGGATATAAGTGAAGCACATGAGTAAATGACAAACTACTCCAAAAAGATATAAGCGAAGATCAATGAGTAGCTAAATAATTATGTACCTATGTGAAGACTCTCTATCATTTAAGAATTTCATATCTTAAGTACTTTATTCAAGCAGCAAGCAAAGCAAGATAAAATGATATTGCAAGGATAGTGTCGGTGTCAAAACCGGTGGATCTCGGGTAGGGGGTCCCGAACTGTGCGTCTAGGCGGATGGTAACAGGAGACAGGGGACACGATGTTTTTACCCAGGTTCGGGCCCTCTTGATGGAGGTAAAACCCTACTCCTGCTTGATTGATATTGATGATATGGGTAGTACAAGAGTGGATCTACCACGAGATCAAGGAGGCTAAACCCTAGAAGCTAGCCTATGGTATGATTGTTGTTCGTCCTATGGACTAAAACCCTCCGGTTTATATAGACACCGGAGAGGGCTAGGGTTACACAGAGTCGGTTACAATGGTAGGAGATCTACATATCCGTATTGCCAAGCTTGCCTTCCACGCCAAGGAAAGTCCCATCAGGACACGGGACGAAGTCTTCAATCTTGTATCTTCATAGTCTTGGAGTCCGGCCGATGATGATAGTTCGGCTATCCGGACACCCCCTAGTCCAGGACTCCCTCAGTAGCCCCTGAACCAGGCTTCAATGACAACGAGTCCGGCGCGCATATTGTCTTCGGCATTGCAAGGCGGGTTCCTCCTCCGAATAATTCATAGAAGATTGTGAACGCCAGGATAGTGTCCGGCTCTGTAAAATAAATTCCACATACCACCGTAGAGAGAATAATATGTACGCAAGTTCAATCTGCTGACGTATTTTGTGGCGTGATGTCACACCACTACCAAGCCTTTATGAATCGTTTTTATTATACCACCTCAGCGCGTTTAGCGAAGCGGTTTCCTTGGCACGTCTTGTCGAAGCAGAGATCGTGTTCCCCTTATTCCGGGATTCCCATCAATACGGACGTGGGTAACCCAACCGCGCTCGTTGCCACGCCCCCTCCATCGAGGGCGAGTTCCAAACGGTCACGGGGACGGCTCTTGGTATTCTCCCTCTTTATAATGAGACCAAGGCTCGTTTCTTTTCTTCAATCCTCAATCGAATCCACCCCTCGCCCAAGTTCCAGCACTCAGGGCTCCAGATTCGAGCGCTTCGGGCCTTCGACAATGTCCGGCTCCGACCTACAGGGCCGGTGGATGCCCTCCTATGTCACGGAAGAGGACTTGCTAAAGCTGAGAGAAGCCAGGTACTTAACCTACGAGATTTTGCATAGGTTGCCTGCCCCAGGGCAAGTCATTCCTACTCCTGAGCTAGGCGAGAGCGTCGTGTTCGTGTCTCACCTCCGTCGGGGTTTAGGCTTCCTGTTGGGGATATTACCACTAGGCATAAACTGGCCTACTTGGGCCGGGTTAATTTCATTAGTGGTATAAGCAGATGAAGGCCCAAGGCCTATAGTCGGTTTAGAATCTGTAGCCGTAAACCGACCTGATGTATAACTTGTATTGTAAGTTAGGAATAGAAAGATACCAACCGGGATACGAGTATGAACCGGTTGGGACTCTATGGACCGACGGGCGTCACCCGTGTATATAAGGGGACGACCCGGCGGCGGTTCAGGGACAACCACAACTCAAGCCTAGGCGAAGCTTGTTTGCTCCCTAGCCAACGAGATCATATCAATTCCATCACAACTAGACGTAGGCTTTTACCTTCATCGAAGGGGCCGAACTAGTATAAAACCCTCGTGTCTTTGTGTCCGCTTTAACCCCTTCAAGTAAACCCGTGGCGATGGCTCCACGACTAAGTCCTTTCACTAGGACATCTGCCGTGACAAATCCACGACAGTTGGCGCCCACCGTGGGGCTATCGCACGATGGTTTGACGATCTTGGAGGGCAAGCTCAAGGGACTCGAAGGCTATGTTGTGGGCCGGATGACCAAGAGTCGTCGGGGCAGGATCTACATCGACGACGCAGGATGGGGTCCCGAGGCCGATTCGATCGAGTACGGGTACCGGGTCCCCTTTGGTGGCATACACATTTTCATTGGCAAAATCGGTGAGCCTGGGCCCGAGCCGGACATCTGCACCAACCTCATCGAGATGGCTCAGCGTACGAGATCTACCTGGGCTAAACCGGCCGTGAAGCGTGTCTTTGTTGGAGTCGTCCACGAAGGAGAGCGTGAGGACGAATCAGAACAAGGTAGCGAGACCGTAGTTTATTCCGATGACGAGTCCTCGACCGGAGAGACCGAATCGCTGTACCAGTTGCAAGACGACCAGATTAGGGGCTGTTCCGATGGCGACAGTATTCCGGACCCCCCGGGCCAGGTCAACCGGGTTGGAATATTCATGGCCGGCACACAGGCGGCGAATCACTCTTCGACCGCCGCAGCAATGCTATCCGGATCAGCAGCGGAAGCAGCAGCAGGGTCAGGAGGCCTTATGCGCCCGCCGGTTCAAGTTCTATCTGAGCTGTTTGATGCACTAGCCGCGCTTATGGCAGAGGACAATCCGGCGGATCAGGAGGCCCATAATGCAGAAATTGCGAAGGTGAGAGAGCAGATCGTGCAAGCCAAAGTGGATCTGGCAGCAGAAAAAGACAGGATGGCTGCAGAGCGGGCCGCTTTGGACGCCCAGGCCTATAAGCTCATGCTTGACCAGAACGCATCACAGGAGGTTTTGAAGCGGAAGCACAGATCACGCCTGCCGTTAGGGTTTGACCCCCGAAATCTCTTTCACACTCCAGGAGCTGGACCCAGTAATCCGCCGCAGTACCCAGAGACAAACCGGATTGAGGCACCAAGACCAGGGGCGACGGTCCAACCTCGCCTGATGGAACCTCCTCACCAAAACATTGTGGTTCCTCCGCCGGTCCAGACGCCCCCGGGTCATTATTCGAATCCTATGGACAACCTTGTTGCGGCCGCTGCACGGTTAGAGGCCATCCCAGTCGAAGGGGATTCTCCACAAGCGATAGAGACGCGCCGGGTTAAGGAGCTTCTCCAGACTGCGCTGATTCAGCAGGAAGCATATTCATACAGCCGTGATCGGATCCACTCTACACCCCGTCCAAGCCGGAGTTATAGCAGGCGCTTGAATGAACCCGCCGTATCGAGCAATGCGCGAGGCCGTGAAGCAGCGTGTGGCGATAGCCCGGCAGGCGGTGTCCGCTATGCGCAGGATGTGGTGGACCGGGCCCGAGCACAAAGGGAGGCCGAGTTAGCAGCCCAGGATAATGCGGGTCAACTTACGCCGGTTCGTTCTACCACCTTCGCCGGACTAGGAGTCACATCCGCTTTGGGAGTGCCTTGCTTGATCCCTGCTTTACGTAATGTGCGCCTGCCCAAAGATTTCAAGGGTCCACGCAAGGTGCCAAATTACACCGCTGATTTACCCCCTGAAGCATGGGTAGAGAGTTATGAGATGGCCATGGAAATGCTGGACGTGGATGAGGCCGCATGTGCAAAATACTTCACCATGATGCTTGAGGGCACGACTCGTACTTGGTTAAAGAGCCTACCACCCAATTGTATCAGCTCATGGGCCCAGTTGCGGGCCCGGTTTATACAGAATTTTAAGGATACATGTAAGCAGCCCAAGTCCATAGTAGACCTGGCGGCTTGTGTCCAGGAGGAAGGAGAATCAACGACCCGTTGGGTGCGCCGCGTTTCGGAAATTTTGCACTCGTCTGACAGGATTAATGCTGACTCTGCAATCTTAACTCTGGAAGGCAACTGCCGGTTTGAGCCTCTAAAATTGAAGTTGGGACGCATGAAGCGGTTCTGTAATGACATGGGAACCCTCATGGCCGCTTTAGTGAAGTATGCCGATTCGGACAGTACCAAGGATCCCGAGCCTGATGATGATGAAGCAGGGAAGGGAAAGAAGAATAGCAACTCCAAACAGCAGCAGTACAAACTAGCGGGTCATGGAAACGGAGGCAAGCGCAAGGCGGATGGCAGCGTGGACTTTGTGGCCAACACTAATGCACAGGACAGGGGGCAGCGGCACAGAGGTAAAGCGGCAAATCGTAATGGGGCTCCCAATCCTAACGCAAGCCGTTTGAACTATTTGTTGAATCAGCCTTGCCCGAAGCACGGGACGAAGGAGGCGCCGGCTAACCATCTTTGGAAAGATTGTTATATCATGCAGGAGTTCAAAAACTCTAATGCTTTCCGGTATGATCACGGATCAGGTGGCGGTTCAGGATCCGGTTTCCACGGGCCGGATCACGATGGAGCTTCCGGTTCAGGTCGCAATCAGGGCGGTCACAATCACCAGAATAATCAGAACAGCCAGCAGCAGCAGCAACAACAGTCGGGTTATCAGAGCCAGCCAAAACAGTTGAACAATGGGCAGTATCATGTTTTCACAACTATTTTGGATAAACGCGACCGAAAACTCCACAGGCGAGCGGTGAATTCTGTTGAACCGGCCTTACCATGTTACTTGCGCTGGTCGGAGCAGCCTATCGTGTGGAGCAGAGAGGATCACCCACCCCGGGTTGATAATCCGGGCCAGCTAGCATTAGTGGTAGACCCTCAGGTGGGGGGGTTATAAATTCACCAAGGTACTCATGGATGGAGGAAGCAGTATTAACATATTGTACTATGAGACGTTCCGCCGCATGGGTTTAACAGACAAAGATCTCAGACCGTCAAATACGGTGTTCCATGGTGTGGTGCCTGGCAAATCTGCATATCCTGTTGGTAAGATAGCCCTGGATGTGGCCTTTGGGGACGAGCACGACTCCCGGTCGGAAAAACTAACATTTGAGGTGGTGAAGATCCGGAGCCCGTATCACGCCTTGTTTGGCCGGCCGGCTTACGCCAAGTTCATGGCGCGGCCTTGTTATATCTACTTGCAGCTCAAGATGCCAGGTTACAAGGGAACCATAATGGTTCATGGGAGCCGTAGGGTCGCTTTGGAATGTGAGGAAGGTGATGCGGCTTATGCAGAGTCAGTCTGTGCCACGGAGGAGTTGAAGTATTATAAGGACAATGTTGATCCGGCGGATATGACCCCTTTAAAGAAGCCAACTACAGAGCATGATTCAGATCTGAAGTTCAAATCGGCAGCTGAGACCAAGCTTGTTGACTTCGTTCCCGGCGATTCGTCCAAGCAGTTCACTATCAGTGCCAACCTGGATCCCAAATAGGAAAGCGCGCTCATCGAGTTCATCCATGAGAATCGGGACATTTTTGCATGGAAGCCGTCTGACATGCCAGGTGTACCGAGGGAACTCGCTGAGCACACTCTTAATGTGGATCCTAAGTATAAACCGGTGAAACAGTTCCTTCGCCGGTTTAACGAAGAAAGACGCAAAGCCATTGGAGAGGAAGTGGCCAGGCTTTTAGCAGCTGGTTTTATTATTGAGGTGTTCCATCCAGAGTGGCTTGCTAATCCGGTGCTGGTTCTTAAGAAAAACGACACTTGGCGTATGTGTGTGGATTACACAGATCTTAACAAAGCCTGTCCGACAGATCCTTTTGCCCTCCCCCGTATTGACCAGATCATTGATGCCATGGCGGGTTGTGAGCGTTTGAGTTTTTTGGATGCATACTCTGGATATCATCAGATCAAGATGGCGGTTAAGGACCAGGAGAAAACAACATTTATTACTCCCTTTGGAGCCTTCTGCTATGTATCTATGCCCTTCGGGCTCAAGAGTGCCCAAGCCACCTATCAACGGTGTATACAGAATTGCCTGCATAAACAGATCGACCGCAATGTGCACGCCTATGTGGATGATATTGTAGTGAAGTCTAGACAGAAGGAGACGCTGGTGGATGATTTGAAGGAGACCTTTGACAACTTGCGAGTTTACAAGATGATGCTTAATCCGGCCAAGTGTGTCTTTGGTGTTCCGGCAGGCAAGTTACTGGGTTTCCTGGTGTCTAACAGAGGAACCGAGGCTAACCCGGAGAAGATTACGGCTATTACATCCCTAGCTAAACCAAAATGTATCAATGATGTTCAGCGTTTGGCGGGCCGGATCGCTGCACTAAGCCGGTTTATCAGCCGCCTCGGAGAGAAGGCCATTCCTTTGTACCAAATGCTGAGGAAGACAGACCATTTCATTTGGAGTCCGGCTGCTGATGAAGCATTTGAGGACCTGAAGCGGCAGTTAGCCAATCCGCCTATTATTGTAGCTCCGGTCGACAAGGAGCCACTATTATTATACGTAGCGGCCAATGCTCGGGCAGTTAGCGTGGCTATTGTGGTGGAACGCAAAGAGGCAGGCAAGGAATATCCGGTTCAGCGGCCGGTTTATTATATCAGTGAGGTGCTTATTGAATCCAAGCAAAGATATCCGCATTGGCAGAAGCTGGTCTATGGTGTTTTTATGGCCAGTCGGAAGTTGAAGCAGTATTTTCAAGGGCACCCCATCACAGTGGTCAGTTCATCTCCCTTGGGTGATATTATACAGAACCGGGAGGCGACTGGCCGGATTGCCAAGTGGGATATAGAGCTTGGGCCACACGGACTGAATTATATGCCTCGGACGGCAGTGAAGTCTCAAGCACTTGTTGATTTCATCAATGACTGGACGGAGTTACAAGCACCAGAGGAGAAGCCGGATCACACATATTGGACTATTCATTTTGACGGATCCAGGCAATTGGAAGGCTCGGGGGCTAGAGTCGTATTAACTTCCCCACGAGGTGATAAGTTTTGTTATGTTCTCCGCTTAATGTTCCCTTGTACTAATAATGCAGCTGAGTATGAAGCCTTGCTCCATGGTCTCCGGATGGCTAAAGAGATGAATTAAGCCGGGTTAAGTGCTTTGGTGACTCGGACCTAGTGGCTCAACAGGTGTCTGGCACTTGGGATTCTAAGGACCCGCTCATGGCTGCATATCGTCGGGAAGTGGATAATATTGCGGGTTGTTTCAAGGGTTATCAAGTGGATCATGTGGACCGTCAGAAGAATGAAGCGGCTGATCCTTTAAGCCGGTTGGGCTCTCAGCGTAAACCGGTCCCGCCTAACGTCTTTTTGGACGTGTTGCACAACCCGTCAGTCAAGCTCCCAGGTGAAGCGGATTTGGCTATTCCTGATCCGGAGGCTCAATTGGTGGCAGCCCTGCATGTTATTCCGGATTGGACAGTTCCTTATCTTGCGTACATGAACCGGGGGGAGTTACCAGAGGATGAGATTCTAGCCAGGCAGATAGTCCAGCGATCCAAGTCTATGACGATTGTCAATGGTGAATTACATCATTGCAGTGTATCAGGGGCGTTTCAGCGTTGTGTTTCTCCTGAGGAAGGCTGTGAAATCTTAAGAGAAATCCATGAAGGGGATTGTGGACACCACGCCGGTTCGAAGTCTCTGGTGGCAAAGGCGTTTCGTCACGGGTTCTACTGGTTGACAGCGCATGCTGACGCGGAGGACTTGGTTAAACGGTGTGATGGATGTCAGAAATTTTCAAGGCGTGCTCATGTGCCGGCTCAGGAATTGAGGATGATCCCAATAACATGGCTGTTTGCAACTTGGGGGCTGGATATGGTTGGGCCTTTTAAAAGATCCAAGGATAAGAAAACCCACCTTTTGGTGGCAGTTGACAAATTTACCAAGTGGGTTGAAGCGGAGCCTGTCAGCAAGTGTGATGCAGCAACAGCGGTGCAGTTCATCAAGAAGGTGATTTTCCGGTTTAGTTTTCCACACAGTATCATTACTGACAATGGTACCAATTTATCCAAGGGCGCTATGAAGGAGTTCTGTGAACGTGAGCACATCCGACTTGACGTGTTGTCAGTGGCACACCCCCAGTCCAATGGACAGGCAGAACGAGCTAATCAAGAAATCTTGCGAGGCATCAAACCCCGGCTTATGGTCCCATTGCAAAGAACACCAGGATGTTGGGTTGAAGAGTTACCATCTGTATTATGGAGTATCAATACCACGCCAAACCGGTCCACAGGATACACGCCATTTTTCATGGTCTATGGAGCAGAGGCAGTTCTCCCTAGTGACATCCGGCACGATTCGCCTCGTGTGGCAGCTTATGTTGAAGCAGACAATGAGGTAGCACGGCAAGACGCTTTGGACCTATTGGACGAGGAGCGTGATATAGCGGTTGCTCGTTCGGCGATTTACCAGCAAGATCTTCGTCGTTATCACAGTCGCCGGGTTAGAACCAGAACTTTTCAAGAAGGAGATTTGGTGCTTCGACTCATCCAAGATCAAACGGATATGCACAAGTTATCCCCACCTTGGGAGGGACCTTTTGTGGTCAGCAAGAATTTGCACAACGGGTCGTACTATCTGATTGATATTCGAGGGCATAAAGACTCACGTACATCAGAGGAGGAGACCAACAGGCCGTGGAATATAGCTCATCTTCGGCCTTACTATACTTGAGCCATCGGCTCTATCTATGTACATATCATGACAATGTATATATTATCTTTGATATATCAAACCGGAGCCTCAGCTAAAGCGGGGTCTCTGTCTTTCTCATCATGCGAGGTTACACGGAGTGGTTCTGTTTAAAACGGCCTCCGGTTTACCCCTTGACATTTGTTTTTTATATATCACTGGGGGCCTTGGTCGTGTCCGAACCAACGCGACACTCTTTGATAGGCGACAGCCACCAGATCATTTGGGGACATGGTCAAGTCTGAACCAGTCACGCCTCTTGGTCGGCCTAAGGCCACAAAATCACTTGGGGGCATGGTCGAACCCGAACCATTGCCACGCCTCTTGATCTGGCATATATGCCACGAATCATTTGGGGACCTGGCTGACTTGAATCATTGTCACTCCTATTGGGGGCCTTGATCCTGTCCGACCATGGTAATACCATCTGATCAGCTCAGTATAGCATATTTTTGCAAATGGTTTTTTATCATTGCCTTTGCTTCCATGTTATTTTCATGGTTTGTTTTTTCTTTGTTTTTGTCGGATTTCTTTTATGTCGACAAACACCTTTTTTCCGATTCAGCCGATGGGTTTGATTCCCCTTTAATCCGGAGGAGTATGCCCGGTTTACCTTTTTCCTGTTAACATCATGGAGTAACAAGGGGGCTCGTATTGATTCAGTACGATTTATACGGGAGCTATTTTCTCCCACCTTTTTTGTCTTTCGACGGTAATGGTTTATAAAACCGCCGCTTCAGACTTGGCTAAGCCAGCTTCATACCCAAACATGGCAGGTATTTATGTATCATATATTTGTTATATTACTGATACACATATCAGGATCATAAACCGGCTGGCGGTATAACCGTCACCGAAGTTCAAATTTTTTTGATTGCAGGAAATATGAATTGGAGTTCTTCAAACGAAAGCTTCAGTACTTATGCACGAAGGCATATTCCAGTTAGAAGCATTAACTATCCTATTACAGGGCAACACGGTACCCAAATAAGATCATTGTTCTTTTCGGAAGGTATTACAAACAGCTCTCCAAACCGGCTTCTGGTTCAAACCTGCTCCTCATCCTTCGCCGCTTCAGCTTCCTCGTCTCTACCCATTGGCTGGAAATCAACAGTGGTCCAGTTGATTCCCATTAAAGCTTGGAAAACAGCCTCTTCATGGATCAGGGAAGACGGTTCAATATCAGGGGCATAAGTGTGCTTATGGATTGGAGGGATCAGATTCTCCGCTTCAACAGTTGGGGCAGGCACTCGCTTGTTTTGCTCGTTATATTGCGCTTGATAATGCGTCAAATCTGCCTCTTCAGCTAGTTGGCAAGCCAGAGGGCGCACTGCACGGTTTATTGCCCTTAAATCCTCTTCGTTGAATTCAGAGCCATCTTCTTTCAGGCTGGGATAGCCTTGAGCTGCTTCCGCAGGATCAAAATCTGGCACCCATGCCTTTGCCCGGATTAAGGCATTGATGGCTCCGGTTCGGGCAGCGGATTTTTTCAGCTCCTCAATCCGGGCTGGAAGCATTGACAACTTGCTAAGAGTGTCCTGGATTAACGAGGGTGCCGGGTTGTTGTGAGAAGCTGTGGTGATGATCCGTTGGGCTCCGGTATACAACTGTTCCACCAAGGTGTAGGCAGCTTTCAATTTCTTCCGCACATCATTTCCTAAGTGCCCAATACGTGTGCCTACAACAATATTGGAATGGTTTCAAACCGGATTTACGCTACAGCAGGTTTAAATTATCACAGAAGTTACAAGGAGCTTACCAAAGATTGCAGCAGTCATGGAGTATATTTGCCGCTGTACGGCCGTCAGTTCATCCACCACCGGTTTAAGGGCAGCTTCAGCATTTTCCGCTCTTTTGGTTAAACCGGCCTTCTCAGTGGCCCAGTCAGCCCGCTCTTTCTTGAAGCCTTCTTTCAGCCGTTCAACAGTGCTCAAAGCGCTGGTTAATTCTTGCTTTGCCTTATCTGTTTCAGCCTGCTGGGTTTTCAAGGCCTCCTGCAAATCGGCAACTCGGTCCTCCTTGATTTTCACCTCAGCCTGCACACAGACAGCATTTAAGCTTTGCACAGGCGATCCAAGGAGTTGAAGTATCAACCACATAACAAAGTTATATGCCTGACACTTGGGGGCTAATGCACCTTCAATTTTTATATATTACTCAATCACAAAGTCCCAAGCTCAATACAAGTATTCAACTTGGCACTTGGGGGCTAATGGCTATTTGATCAAGTTATGTTCTAAGGACAGTTCTCTATTGGAGCCCCGGTTTACTTATGCTAAGTTAGACCGGTTCTTGCGGGCTATACCGATCGGTTTCAAGAATGTTTAGGATCAAGTCCCGGTTTGACCAACGTTACAAACCGGCCCTTGGGGGCTAGAAGGATGGAGGTAATGGCAGCAAGGAAAGAAGTAAGTTACCTCAAATTTATCCCTCATCATTTTGACCAGGCCAGCTTCACAGTCACGGCTAGTGTAAAGCCGGTTTAAGTAGCCGGAGTGAAGATCTTGGGCACTCAGAGCAGCATATGTCTCTAGTTCAACATCCCATTTTCCTTTGTTCAAAGTGGAAAAATCCTCTTTGATGGTGTGCTTGGTAAGGGTGACAGGATTCCCGGGTTCAGAGCGGCCCACACCGGTAATCACAACATCATCATCTTTGGACTCGCCAGTTTGTGTTGGTGCGGTCGTTTGGTCAGCAGGAGTGTGGGATTTCTCAATCTGGATGGAGCTGGCAGGCGGATCGGCAGAGGCTGGAGTATTAACAAGCCCTTCTTCGGGAGTAACGTCGTCTTGCAAAGGAGGATCATTGGGGATATCTTCAGAAGTAAACATTTCACGATCCAGCGCTTGGTCATGTTCTGGGGCCACATCTTCTTCAGCCGCTTTATCCAGGCGGGCCTTCTTGCTTGGTTTCGGTTTAGCCCTGAAAGAAAAACAAAAAGTCAAGGAAAAGCATAAGCCATTATGCGGTATACTGGAAGCATATGTTCAGTTTAACTTACCCAACGACTGTTTTCAAAGGTGGTAGCTGAGTGGCTGACGATTCACCAGACGATGAATGAGAAGTGACCTGATAATCGGAGTCGGATGGATTAAGAGGTTGACGGAAGAAACCCGCTTTACGATTTAAATCACTAAAAAGGTCAGAGACCTCGGAGCGGCGTTTTCGAACCGGACTGTTTGGTAAACCGGCAGAGGTAACTACCTGGCCACTGTGCCGGGTTGTGCGGCGAGCTTCGTGTTGCTGGGTCTTCATAAGAAATTGGGAATCCAGATAAGCAAGAGGATGAGAAAATTTAACTTTCCGGTTTGCCCGGCGAAATTTTGGCAAAGGCAAGATTTCTGAATCGGAAGAGAGAATTGTTACCTCAACGAAACCCGCATTGCTGGCTTCAGCGTCATCCTGACAACCATCATCATCAATAAGGCGTGTAAAAAGCAAGCCAAGTGAATCAAGTTCTACCTCAAGATCCGGATTACCCACATCATCATCAATGGCTGGGTCAGATGAAGCGGTGGTTTTTCTCTTATGAGCTGGTTTCTTGATAACCTTGGTCTTGGGCCGGGTTGGCCGTCCGGCCTTCTCCATTTTGTCTTGAGGAAGTTTCTTGCTCCAAAACGGATTATCGCCCTGGATCAGCAGTAATTAAATGTTAAACATATAAAGCAGTAACCGGTTCAACAATAGAGCAATTAAAATATTACCGCTGGCGGTTTGTTGGTGGTGCAGTAAGGAGGCAGACCGGTTTGAGCACAGAGGTGCTCCGGTTCATTCAGCATCTTTTTCACAGATTCTGTGACTTCGTCATCGGGGAGTTGGATTTTAGTGTGTCGGAGTGGGTCATCGACACTATCAGTATACTTGCACATCAAATTGGAGCGCCGGCTCAGAGGCAGTATGCTCCATGATATCCAACAACGTGCAAGATCTATTCCCGTTAAGCCGTTGGCCATAAAAGCTCGGAGCTTGGATAGTTGCGGAGCGTATTTAATTCTTTCCTTGGCGCTTAGTCTTTGTGGAAAAGGGTGCGTGTTGCTGAGTCGTTCCGGACGGAAACCAGGCAAGGGATTTTCATTGTCAGGGGAGGTATCCTTGCAATAAAACCAAGTTGCATTCCACTCCTTGGGGTGAGTATGGAGTTTGACGTGGGGATAAGTGATTTCCTTCCTCTTTTGAATGGCCATACCACCCAATTCAGTGTTGGGGCCATCGGTGAATTCAGTGCGACGGTTTAAATGAAAGAGATCTCTAAACAATTCGACTGAAGGCTCCTCTTGAAAGTATACCTCAGAAAGCACTTGAAAGTGGCATAGATTGGTAACAGAGTTGGGGCCAATATCCTGTGGACGGAGCTGAAAATTGGCTAATACATCCCGGTAAAATTTAGAGCCGGGCGGTTTGAAGCCCCGGGCCAAGTGATCCGCGAAGACCACAACTTCTTCTTCCTGGGGGGTAGGTGGACATTCATTTCCAGGAACCCTCCAGCCGTATCTTTACTGTCTAAAGCGCCGATCAAGACTAGATCGTCCAACTGTGATTCCGTGATGCGAGAAGGAACCCAATTGCACTCATACACTTGTTTGGCCATGGCAAGATCTACAAGAAATAGATGATCCGGTTCAAGAACACGATGGGTAAAAGAAGGTGTTGATCTAAACTACGATGAACCGGTCTTCCACAATGTGGCATCATGTGGATTCTGGCGGTTCAACCAGGGGACTAATGGTATACACCGGTTTAGTAACTTTTTTCTATGATAAGTTAAACCGCCTGACCCAAGCATCGGAAGAAATTGAAGCTATGGACAACTAGGTATACAGAAACAGGTTTCACAAAGATCTTATTTCAGCCACGGATCTACAACGAGCTCACAAAAAAACAGAAAATATTCCGAAGAGTGAGGCAGAACGGAAGTGAACCATTGAGCGGGTATGTGCGTGAGATCTATGGGCTTAGATAAGAAATAACAGGCGGATGCCTAAAGATTACTACTAAACACAGCGGGAGTTTACAGATTCATCCAAGAATCGGAATACAAGTATGAGCAAGTGACGAACACAGCACGAACATGGAACCCTAAGAACAGATCTAGGTCAATAAGAGGAGAAAACTTACTGGGAACGGAGAAGATGCGGAACGATACCGCAGTGCTCTGGTGCGCTCAGGTTGATGCAGCGGCCCAAGATGAAGCAGAGGTCGACGGTGGCGGCGGAGCTCCAAGGCTGGCGACGCGAGGAAGACGAAGAAGAAGAGATGAGGGGAAAAGAAAGGAGAGGACCATTCGGTCTTATTTATAAGGCAACAGAGTTAGGTCAAGCGCGCAGATCCAGGAGCTGCCGTTAAAAGAGGGCGTTATAAATGACAAAATTCATGATGACGTCATGCCGGTTTACAACAACCAGAAATGATGACGACATGGCGGTTTACCAATTTCCAGAAGATGTCCAAGACACAAGATTTTGTGAAGGATTGACATGAACCAGTTCAAATCAATCTGGGGCCTAATGTTGGGGATATTACCACTAGGCATAAACTGGCCTACTTGGGCCGGGTTAATTTCATTAGTGGTATAAGCAGATGAAGGCCCAAGGCCTATAGTCGGTTTAGAATCTGTAGCCGTAAACCGACCCGATGTATAACTTGTATTGTAAGTTAGGAATAGAAAGATACCAACCGGGATACGAGTATGAACCGGTTGGGACTCTATGGACCGATGGGCGTCACCCGTGTATATAAGGGGACGACCCGGTGGCGGTTCAGGGACAACCACAACTCGAGCCTAGGCGAAGCTTGTTTGCTCCCTAGCCATCGAGATCATATCAATTCCATCACAACTAGACGTAGGCTTTTACCTTCATCGAAGGGGCCGAACTAGTATAAAACCCTCGTGTCTTTGTGTCCGCTTTAACCCCTTCAAGTAAACCCGTGGCGATGGCTCCACGACTAAGTCCTTTCACTAGGACATCTGCCGTGACAAATCCACGACACTTCTCGATGGATCCTTTTGTGAGAGGGCTCATGTTTTACTATGGGCTGGAATTCCATGACTTGGCTCCGGAGTCCATCCTCCATGTCTCATCATTTATTGTCGTCTGCGAAGCCTTCCTCCGCACTACCCCTCACTTCGGTTTGTGGCTCAAAACCTTCAACGTGGAGCCGAAGATGATTGAGGGGCGTGAGGCAGAGTGCGGCAGGGCGATTATAAGCAAGAGGGCCGATGCTCCATGGCCCGAGGGCTCTTTTCAGGAGGAGCTCGGTTTGTGGCAACAGGAGTGGTTCTATATCACCGCTCCCAGGGGCAGCAGGCAGAGGCCGCCGCCCGTCTTTCACTCGGGTCCTCCACAACGCTTGACGTCATGGATCAGCAAAGGGCTCGACTGGGGGCCGTCCAAGGACGTACCCCTACTGCAGGGCCAAATTCGAGACCTCCAAGAGAGGGAGATCAATCTAGTCATGGTGACGCAGGTTATGCTGATTAGGCATCTTCTGCCCTGCAAACGTCGCCCTCTCCGCCTGTGGGAATTCAATCCGGAGGGACCACGAGCTCTCCAACACTTCATGGGTACGACACCTGTGGAGATGTACAAACTGTTCTTCGGATCACAAGAAATGTGTCTGGACTTGACCTAGGACGCCAGCCTAAGCTGCAATCGCCCAGATACTCAAGTAAGTAGCCCTGTGTCCGAACATATCGTCCATTTATTTATTATGGATTTGCCTTTTAACCAGCTATCCCTTGGACAGGAGTGGATAGCGCAAGCAAAACTGATACGGTGTCCGGCCCCCCTCCCTGAGACCACGCCAGATCCCGTGTTGGTCAAGATGCTGGAGGTTACGCGTGAAGGGGAAAACAGAGAAGCTACCGCCTCCACTAAGGAGGCTTTCGAGAAAGGGGGGATCGAGAATCCCTCCTTCCAGGGGGAGAAGAGGACCGCTTCCGAAGATCCGGAGGCTAAGGCCTCAAAGCGGGGGAAGAAATCTTCGCCAGAGGGTCCTGTGCCAGGAGAGGCCCCGGCCGCACTATCTCCTCAAAGGAATCAGCCCTCCAGCGAGCTGTAAGTAGAAAAAGGGGAGTTTTGTAATAAGGGACATCCCTATTTTTGCTTCTGAGGATAACCAAAGTTTTTTACCTTGTAGTTAGGATCTCCGCCCTTCTCAGCTGAGCTCATCTTTGGGGGACCTTCGTCCGGAGATGATGGAGAGAGAGACGCCTCCATCTGCCGCACCGTCAGGCGGGGCGGACGACCCTAAGGTGTCGTCGCGGAGGGTCTCCCCGAGTCCGGCAGGGCCGGAGAGTTCGGCACCAACTGGTGTACGGCCGGGGGAGCTGAAGGAACTGCTCGAGAGGGCATCTATCTCAGAATATCACCGTACATTAATGAGTACGGTGATTGAAAGAATTTCATCTGCTGAGAGCGGGTTGCATGATGCCGTCAGAAGTTTACTGGCGGGGTTTGAGGTACGTAGAAATGACATGCCTTTTGACAGTTTTGCACATAGAGTGCGCCCTGTATAGATAGTAGCCCCTGGGACTCGGTACGTTGTCGGAAGTGACAGCGTGCCGAGGATCGTAATCCTGGTTTTAATATGTCACCATTCCTATTCAGGGCGGAGCGTTCGGTGGCCAGCCGGACTGATGAGTTGCCGAACTGAAGCGGCAGCTGGACGTTGCGGATGCGGATATCGCGCTGGTCAATAGGCGGCTCGATGAGTCACAAGGTGAGTGGTTTTTCCGCGGTCACCTGGTAAGGGAGCTGGTGCCCACACCTTACAACATGTATGCTTGATGCAGATGGCACCACTGTTGTGGAAAACCTTCGGGCAGAGCTTGTTCGAGCCAAGGAGCAAGCCAGAAGGAGTGATGCGGCTACCGCAAAGGCAACCGAAGAGCTAAAAGCCGAAAAGGCTGCTCACTGCCGAAGCAGGGAGGAGATGGCCGAAATGGCCATGAAGCTGAAAGATGCTACCGACCGCTGTGAGGTTCTTGAAAGAGAACGCCAAGTGGAGCAAGAGGACCTGAAGAAGGCCACCGCCGAAGCCAAGGATGCCCGTTCTGCAATGCGGGCTATAAAGGAGGAACTGCGTCAGGCCGGAGAGATTGCGGCTGGAAAGCCCTTCCTGCTGCGTAGGAGGTTCACAGATCAGAAGTATGCTCAGTTAGGCCAGTTGTGGGGTGTGGAGGATCCCTATCTGGATTTGGCGGTGAGTGCGGCGGACGCAGTCGTGCACGTCCGAAGCCAGAAGCATCACGAGATGGAAGAGCTCTTTTGGTTTCAATTCCATAGTCCGGAGCGTTCCCTTCCGTTAACCGATCGGTTGGCTGAGTGGGCTGAGCTGAATAGGCTGCCCAGACTTGCCATGAAGGATGTCGTGTCCCATCTGTGGCCGGAAAGGCCCAAGACGAAGAGTTATTTTGGCTTAGTGCAGCAATTCCTTGATGCTGTACCGCATATCATGGCGATGAAGCGGTCGGCATGCATAGAGGGCGCATGGATGGCTCTCGCCCATGTCAAGACATACTGGGCAGAGATGGATGCCACCGACGTTGCGTCCCGGGATTCGGGTAGAAGCCGATTACCCGCCGAGCACTATTTTTAGGAAGTCCTGCGGGGCGCTCGTTTAGTAGAGTCGCAGTGCTCGAAAAATGTTATGTTCGAATGACATGTATGATTTTGTGAAACCATATTTATAATGTGACGACTTTTTATACTTGTGTGTTCAAGTATTGAAATATCTCCTGTGCGGCCGTTAATGTATATGTGTATATAACCTGAAAGATGGCAGTCTTCGGCTTCAGCCCCCACGCACATGGTGCGGGGGTGTTTGCAAAAGGGCGCATTTTCACACTTAATCCAACGTCTTGGTCCTGTGAAGGAGGTGGTAGCGTAGCAAACTAGGCAACCGGACTATAGTGCTTTATCACTTTCACTTAGCCATAGGAGTTCGAAGGTGGGGCTACGATATAGCCCCTAGGGGCACCGCACTCTCCGAATTCGGGGCGCGTATGTGCCTGACCGGGAAATGGTCCTTCGTCAAAGCGGAGGAATTCTAGACATTCCGGTAGTCGATCGAGTGGTTGACCAGTCTCTCGCTATATCATGACAGTCAGTTTTCGGCTTTCTCTACTGAGGTGCTCGCCAGGCCGAACCGGGGCACAATCGTAGTAGTTCTCCTGGTGCCGCGTTAGCCGATGATATGGAACGTAAGGCAGCAAAACACAGGAGCCGGGCAAACCCAACATTTGACCAAAGACATGATTCGGAGCTGATGCATATAAGGCCTAACTCGAGACGCCGAACACTCCTTGAGGTATTCGATCTTTATGATAACGGGCAGAACAATGCCCTAAGCCCCTAGTGTCCAGGTACGGGCGAGAACTTCTGACGCGGCCGATGCCAAAATGCCAGCCTCCTCCTCGGTTATCGTAAGAAACTGGGGGATGTGTATCAACAAGAGACAGTAAGAAAGGTTTACGCAGGGTCTTAATCTGAAAAGAATCCTTGCAACGGGTCCCTGCTGCACGTCTGCGCCTGTGTCTCCGTTGTGCTGTATCCTGGATGGGTGTAGCACGTTGTTCATCTGTAAAAGAGGAGAACTTAGTTTGAAAAGATATCATGCAAAAAATGTATTTAAAACAGAGTATGATTTAAAAAATGAATAAGGTTGAGCTTTATTGGCTCTCATTGTCCGTGCTTACAGCCCCTTGTAAAGGGGTATGCGGCTAGTAAGCCCCTAGTTTATTTATGCCAGACTCGCCTAACCGTGTCCGGGGTCTGAACGACCTGTTTTGTAGGGGCCTTGATTAGCAAGGCCAGATCAGTGTGTGGCTGTCAAGGCAGTCTCACGTTTTTCCGTGGTCAAGGAACACTTGAAGTTACCTTTTAATGAGATGATGCCGCATGGGCCGGGCATTTTAAGTGTAAGAGACGCATAATGCGGTATGGCGTTAAAGCGGGCGAAAGCTTCGCGTCCCAATAGTGCTTGATGGCTACTTTTAAATGGGACGATATGGAAGATTAGCTTTTCGCGACGGAAGTTGTTGGGTGAACCGAACACAACCTCCAGTAGTACAGATCCCGTACAATTGGCATAAAGGTCTGGCATCACTCCTTTGAAGGAAGTGCTGCTATGGCGAATTTTAGTAGGGTCGATCCCCAACTTGCGGATTGTGTCCGGATATAGCAGGTTTAAATTGCTGCCGCCATCCATTAGGACTTGTGTAAATTGTAGTCCGTCGATTATAGGATCCAATATCAAAGCAGTCCATCCTGCGTTTCGGTTACTTCTGGAGTAATCCAGGTGGTCGAAAGTAATTGGTTTTGACATCCAATCTCGGGATTCCGCTGGGGTGGACCGTGCGACGTGTACTTTAGCAGGTGCCGCACTATTGTTCCGTATTATCACATGAAGTGAGTTTACTGTTTTGACTTCTTGTGGGAAAGTCTTTTGTTTTCCGGCGCTCTGCTTGTGGGGTTCGTCATCGTCTTCGCTTAGCGTGTCGAGCCCCCTGTGTTCGGCGTTGAGTCGGCCGGACTGCTTGAAGACCCAACAATCTTGGTGGGTGTGGTTTGCAGGCTTCCCGGGGGTACTGTGGATTTGACATATCCGATCCAGAATTTTGTTTAGGTTGGATAGCTCGTCATTGTTGTCCTTAAGAGGCAGTGTTTTGTTGTTCGGCCGAGAGCTTTTGAATCCGGCGTTGACCGCCGTGTTCTTTGGGCCATTTTCTTTATTTCGGCGTTGATCTTTTCTGCGTCGTGATTTCCCATTTCCATCTCTGACCTCGGATGTACTTGGGTCGCTGGTGCTGCATCTTGCCAGCCAGCTATCTTCTCCCGCGCAAAAGCGGGTCATGAGGCTCGTTAGCGCGGCCATTGTTCTTGGTTTTTCCTGGCCGAGGTGTCTGGCGAGCCATTCGTCTCGGACGTTATGTTTAAAAGCTGCTAAGGCTTCGGCGTCCAGACAGTCGACTATTTGGTTCTTTTTGGTGAGGAACCTGTTCCAGAATTTGCATGCTGACTCTTGGGGCTGTTGAGTTATGTGACTTAAATCGTCTGCATCCGGAGGGAGGACATAAGTCCCCTAAAAATTTGCTCTAAACTCATCCTCAAGCTCTTCCCAACTTCCAATTGTATTTTCTGGGAGGCTTTTGAGCCAATGCCGAGCTGGCCCTTTGAGCTTGAGGGGTAGATATTTTATGGCGTGGAGAACGTCTCCTCTAGCCATATGTATGTGTAGGATGTAATCCTCAATCCAGACTCCGGGGTCTGTTTTTCCGTCGTATGCCTCTATGTTTACGGGCTTAAAACCCGCTGGAAATTCATGATCTAGTACCTCATCGGTGAAACATAGTGGGTGTGCGGCGCCCCTGTATTTAGGTGTGCCGTTATCTTCGAACACTCGGCGTGTTGTGTTGCTTACTGGGGCCCTCTTTTTTGGCCCATAAATGGACCTGACCGGGCCATCCTTTTTGCGAGGATCTTTACGGGTATCGTGTGCCGGCTTGTGTGCAGCGCTGCTTGCCGCTCTTAGCCTGTCATCTGGTCATCTATCCGGCTAGGCGGCCTCTTTGCTTTTTGATTGTGGTGGCTCTACGGCCTCCTCATCGAATTCGGGCAACAGCTTGCGCTTCGGGTAGCTCTTTGCTTGGTAACTATTGCCGTATTTGTCTGCGGTCTTGAGTACTTTGCTCCATATCATTCTGAGTACGTCTTCCGCTGTTTTGAGCTTCCGTTTCTGCTTCTTCAAACTTCTTGCAGTGGCGACGAGCCTTTTGTGAAGGTTCTTATGCTCCGGTGATGTGTCTGGTGTGAGATCGTCTGGACTGTTGTTTTTGCCGGGGATGGATTGCTTGTCCAATTCATCCTGTTCGGATGGTAGCTTGGTTGCATGTGCGTCGTCCACTGGTTCACCGTGCTCTACGGCTGGGTCATTATGGGTGCAGTTGTTATCGAGGCGGGACTTCGGGCGGCGCTTGCGTCGCCGTTTTGGTTGTTTTTCGGGGGAATTATCCTTCGCCGCGTCCCATTGTTCCTCGTTATCGCTTCCTTTTGGTGTATCCACCATGTATATGTCATGAGTTGAGGTGGCTTTCCAGTGCCTAGTAGGTGCTGGTTCTTGGTCGTCTCCGGCATCGTCGTCCATACCATCGATGTCTTCGGAGTCGAAGTCTAGCATGTCGGTTAAATCGTCGACAGTTGCTATAAAGTGGGTGGTGGGTGGGCTTTGGATTTCCTCGTCGTCCGCATCCCAACCGTCCTGACTGCAGTTCGGCAAGGGCTCTCCTAATAACGAGAGATATTTTAGCGAATTCAGGATGTCGCCAAAAGGTGAGTGTTGAAAGATGTCCGCAGCGGTGAACTCCATGATCGGCGCCCAATCGGATTCGATTGGAGGGGGCGCGGGAGGTTCGGAGTCCGGCACCTCGGAGTCATGAGCTTTACAAGGGACAAGGTCAGTGTTCGGCTCCATTGCCGTAGGTGTAGCAGCCCCCGAGGCGGTGTCTAGCCACCCATCCTCGATCTGCACAGTCGGCTCCAAATTAAGGGTCGGAGCGGACTCGTGTGCGGCCTCCAGGGCACTGTCCAGCTGCAGAGCTAAATCATGCCCATCGAGACAGTGCAGCGCGCTCGGCTGTGGCTTGAATCCGTCGAAGATCAAGTCTCCGCGGATGTCAGCCGTGAAGTTTAGACTTCCAAATCTGACCTGACGGCCAGGGGCGTAACTTTCGATCTGCTCCAGATGGCCAAGCGAATTGGCCCGCAGTGCAAAGCCGCCGAATACGAAAATCTGTCCGGGGAGAAAAGTCTCACCCTGGACCGCGTTGTTGTTGATGATCGAAGGAGCCATCAAGCCTATCGGTGACGACACAGAGGAACTCTCAATGAAAGCACCAATGTCGGTGACAAAACCGGCGGATCTCGGGTAGGGGGTCCCGAACTGTGCGTCTAGGCGGATGGTAACAGGAGACAAGGGACACGATGTTTTTACCCAGGTTCGGGCCCTCTCGATGGAGGTAAAACCCTACTCTTGCTTGATTGATATTGATGATATGGGTAGTACAAGAGTGGATCTACCACGAGATCAAGGAGGCTAAACCCTAGAAGCTAGCCTATGGTATGATTGTTGTTCGTCCTATGGACTAAAACCCTCCGGTTTATATAGACACCGGAGAGGGCTAGGGTTACACAGAGTCGGTTACAATGGTAGGAGATCTACATATCCGTATTGCCAAGCTTGCCTTCCACGCCAAGGAAAGTCCCATCCGGACACGGGACGAAGTCTTCAATCTTGTATCTTCATAGTCTTGGAGTCCGGCCGATGATGATAGTTCGGCTATCCGGACACCCCCTAGTCCAGGACTCCCTCAGATAGCACAACTCATGTGAAGAAGCAAAAAATTAGGCTCAACCGATACTAACCGATAGTTGTTGAAGAAGAAAGGTGGGATGCCTAACGGGGCATCCCCAAGCTTATATGCTTGAGACTTCTTGAAATATTTTCTTGGGGTGCCTTGGGCATCCCCAAGCTTGAGCTTTTGTGTCTCCTTAATTCCTTTTATATCTCGGTTTCCTAAATCTTGAAAGCTTCATCCACACCAAGCTCAACAAGAACTCATGAGATAGGTTAGTATAAACCAATGCAAAATGTTATCATTTTCTACTGTAACAAATCACTAAAATTATTATTCAACATTGTATACTAAATGCCTCTGCATATTTAATACTCCTATCCTCAAATAGAATCATTAAACAAGCAAACATATGCAAACAATGCAAACATAACAGCAATCTGCCAAAACAGTATGGTCTGTAAAGAATGCAAGATTCATCATACTTCCCTAACTCCAAAAATTATGAGAAAAATACCTCACTTTAGAAGATTTATCAGAGCTCAATATGCAAAAATTTTCAATATTATACCATTCTCTGAATTTTCTAGGGAATTTTTGCAACAGCGGTAAACTTTCTGTTTTCAAACAGCAACATGTATACTAGCAAAATAAGCATGGTAAAGGCTATCCTTGACATTTTTATTGAAGATATAGATGCAAAACATTATTATAAATAACAGCAAGCAAATACTAACAAGAGAAAATGACGCACCAAGCAAAACACATATCATGTGGTGAATAAAAATATAGCTCCAAGTAAAGTTACCGATAGACGAAGACGAAATAGGGGATGCTTTCCGGGGCATCCCCAAGCTTAGGCTCTTGGTTGTCCTTGAATATTACCTTGGGGTGCCTTGGGTATCCCCAATCTTAGGCTCTTGCCACTCCTTATTCCATAGTCCATCGAATCTTTACCCAAAACTTGAAAACTTCACAACACAAAACTCAACAGAAAACTCGTAACTCCATTAGTACAAGAAAATAAAACCACCACTTAGGTACTGTAGTGAACTCATTCTAAATTCATATAGGTGTAACATATACTGTATTCTAACTTCTCTATGGTTCATACCCTCCGATACTACTCATAGATTCATCAAAATAAGCAAACAACACATGGAGAACAAAATCTGTCAAAAAAGAACAGTCTGTAGTAATCTGTATCAAACGTATACTTATGGAACTCCAAAACTCCTACCAATTTAGGAAAACCTGAGAAATTTGCGTACCAATCCAGATAAAAAAGAATCATATCAGAATCACGTTTCTGTGAATTATAAAAACTAATTTACTGGATGGAAAAGTTTCTGATTTTCAGCAGGATCAACACAACTATCTCCGTAAGCTATCCTAAAGGTCTTACTTGGCACTTTATTGAAACAAAAGCTATAAAACATGATTACTACAGTAGCATAATCATGTGGACACACAAAAACAGTAAAGTTAAATATTGGGTTGTCTCCCAACAAGCGCTTTTCTTTAATGCCTTTCTAGCTAGGCATGATGATGACAATGATGCTCACATAAAAGATAAGAATTGAAACATAACGGGAGCATCATGAAGCATATGACTAGCACATTTAAGCCTAACCCACTTCCTATGCATAGGGATTTTATGAGCAAACAACTTATGGGAACAATAATCAACTAGCATAGGAAGGTAAAACAAGCATAGCTTCAAAATTTTCAACACATAGAGAGGTAACTTGACATTATTGCAATTCCTACAAGCATATGTTTCTCCCTCATAATAATTTTCAGTAGCATCATGAATGAATTCAACAATATAACCAGCACCTAAAGCATTCATTTCATGATCTACTTGCATAGTAAATTCACTACTCTCCACATAAGCAAAATTCTTCTCATTCGGAATAGTGGGAGTATCATAAGAGACTCGAATACTATAAATTGTTTCCACATTAAAAGAGTAATGTTCAGAAAAAGGGAATCATAATCATGACAAGTTTTATAAATATAATCATCACTACTTTTTATGGCATAAGTTTCATCACAATAACCATCATAAGTAGCAACTTTGTTCTGATCATAATCAATTGAAACCTCTTCCAAGATAGTGGAATCATCACTAAATAAAGTTGTCACTCTTCCAAATCCACTTTCATATTCATCACAATAAGATTCAACATCCTCCAAAATAGTGGGATCATTACTTCCTAAAGTTGACACTCTTCCAAATCCACTTTCATCAATATAATCATCATAGGTAAGAGGCATGCTATCATCATAACAACTTTGCACATCAAAACTTGGGAGCCTAAAAATATCATCTTCATTAAACATAGCATCCCCAAGCTTGGGACAAACATTAGTTGCAGCATATATATTCTCAAATATGTCCTCCTCATCAAACATAGCTTCCCCAAGCTTGGGCCTTTTCATATCATAAGCATAATCACTCTCATCATTAATAGTATGGATAGCACCAATAGTATAGGAATTATCATCATCACAATGAGTAGTAGGACCAACATCATTTGGGAGGGATACCTTTTTACCTTTGCTTCTCCGTTTTTTCTTTTTCTTCTTCACATCATTTGTAGGTTCAACCCTCTTCTTTGAGCTCCTTATTGATGAGATTGGTTGAATAGAAAGCTCCTCCTCGTTACCTGATTCATCATAAGAAATAATAGGAGGATATTGGGAAGTCTCTCCCTTTCATTAGTATTCTCTTCATCTTCTATTTGCTTTCTTTTCTTTATGTAATTGACAATATAAGGATTTTCAATGCAATTCACCGCACAAAACAAATAAATCTTCTCTATATCAAAATCAAGAAGTTTATAACGGGCAAATTCTGGAAGATGCTTAGTTATAAGTTTCATTTCTTCGTAACCCATAAGCAAACTAAGTTCATTATATTGTGCAAGGGAAATCAAATCATTAAAATTTTTGGACACAATTCAATCATGAAACAATTTGCATCGGAGATGTAAATGACCACTTTCATTGCAAAGTTCACAAGTACGGCAAAGGAAATATAAATTTTCAGCACTCACATTTAACCTTTCTTGCAACAATTTAGTTTCTAAATGCTTATGCCTCTTGCAATATCTATCTTCTCTATTTGGTGTGTTCATGCAAACCCAATGCTCTCCACAAAAATCGACATGCTTATAGGAGACATTTTCATCATAACTAGTGCAATCATCATTAGTACTATGGATATTCAAAGCGTTCATACTAACAACATTGCAATCATGCTCATCATTCAAAGATTTAGTATCAAACATTTTGTAGACTTCTTCTTCTAGCACTTGAGCACACTTTTCCTTTCCATCATTCTCACGAAAGATATTACAAAGATGAAGCGTATGAGACAAACTCAATTCCATTTTTTGTAGTTTTCTTTTATATACTAAACTAGTGATAAAACAAGAAACAAAAAGATTCAATTGCAAGATCTAAAGATATACCTTCAAGCACTCACCTCCCCAGCAACAGCGCTAGAAAAGAGCTTGATGTCTACTACGCAACCTTCTTCTTGTAGACGTTGTTGGGCCTCGAAGTGCAGAGGTTTGTAGGACAGTAGCAAATTTCCCTCAAGTGGATGACCTAAGGTTTATCAATCCGTGGGAGGCGTAGGATGAAGATGGTCTCTCTCAAACAACCCTGCAACCAAATAACAAAGAGTCTCTTGTGTCCCCAACACACCCAATACAATGGTAAATTGTATAGGTGCACTAGTTCGGCGAAGAGATGGTGATACACGTGCAATATGGATGGTAGATATAGGTTTTGTAATCTGAAAATATAAAAACAGCAAGGTAACTAATGATAAAAGTGAGCGTAAACGGTATTGCAATGGTAGGAAACAAGGCATAGGGTTCATACTTTCACTAGTGCAAGTTCTCTCAACAATAATAATATAGATAGATCATATAACAATCCCTCAACATGCAACAAAGAGTCACTCCAAAGCCACTAATAGTGGAGAACAAACAAAGAGATTATGGTAGGGTACGAAACCACCTCAAAGTTATCCTTTCTGCTCAATCTATTCAAGAGTCCGTAGTAAAATAACATGAAGCTATTCTTTCCGTTCGATCTATCATAGAGTTCGTACTAGAATAATACCTTAAGACACAAATCAACCAAAACCTTAATGTCACCTAGATACTCCAATGTCACCTCAAGTATCCGTGGGCATGATTATACGATATGCATCACACAATCTCAGATTCATATATTCAACCAACACAAAGTACTTCAAAGAGTACCCCAAAGTTTCTACCGGAGAGTCAAGACGAAAACGTGTGCCAACCCCTATGCATAGGTTCATGGACGGAAACCGCAAGTTGATCACCAAAACATACATCAAGTGGATCACGTGATATCCCATTGTCACCACAGATAAGCAGGGCAAGACATACATCAAGTGTTCTCAAATCCTTAAACACTCAATCCGACAAGATAACTTCAATGGGAAAACTCAATCCATTACAAGAGAGTAGAGGGGGAGAAACATCATAAGATCCAACTATAATAGTAAAGCTCGCGATACATCAAGATCGTATCACCTCAAGAACACAAGAGAGAGAGAGAGATCAAACAGATAGCTACTGGTACATACCCTCAGCCCCGAGGGTGAACTACTCTCTCCTCGTCATGGAGAGCGCCGGGATGATGAAGATGGCCACCGGTGAGGGATCCCCCCTCCAGCAGGGTGCCGGAACGGGCTCCCTAGAGGTTTTTGGTGGCTATAGAGGCTTGCGGCGGCGGAACTCCAGATCTATATTGTTCTCCGAGTGTTTTAGGGTATATGGAATTATATAGACAAAATAAGTCGGTTCGGGGAGCCACGAGGGGCCCACGAGGGTGGAGGGCGCGCCCAGGGGGGTGGGTGTGCCCCCTATCTCGTGGCCTCCTTGAAGCTTCCCTGGCTTGCACTCCAAGTTCCCTGGATTGCTTCTGTTCCAAAAATAACTTTCCCGAAGGTTTCATTCCGTTTGGACTCCGTTTGATATTCCTTTTCTTCAAAACACTGAAATAGGCAAGAAAACAACAATATGGGCTGGGCCTCCGGTTAATAGGTTAGTCCCAAAAATAATATAAAAGTGCTTAGTAAAGCCCATAAACATTCAAAACAGATAATAATATAGCATGAATGCTTCATAAATTATAGATACGTTGGAGACGTATCAGTAGCCCCCCTCCACCCATTTCGGATCGTAATCAAGAAGAAGATAACTGTTCTGAGGGGGATTCAGAAGGATAAGACCACTCCTATTTACCCCATGAGGTCTTCGCTCTAACTTGGCATGGTGATGTTGGTAATATCATGCATATGCTGCGTTGCATTGCTTACTGTATACATTAAAGATGTCATCTGCTTAGCTTAGACATGCTTTGTGTCAATGCCATCTGTTTAGTTTCTTTATCATATATGTGAATCATGCAATGCCATCTTGTTTAGCCAGGCATCATATATGTGAATCTTGCAATGCCACCCTGGTTAGCTAGTCATCTTATATGTGAATTATATCATGCCATCATTTTTTTATCATGTGTTAAATTTGTCAACAATTTTAGTACATTCAATTACTCTTCCTGTGCATCAGCCATTCGGCACGGTCATGGAAAAATCTAGAGTGGAAACAAGGTCTTCAGAGCAGACAATGCTATCTAACGAAGCGCATGTCTTGCTGGTTACCGATAGCTCCTCGGAGGAGGATTCAGAAACAGATGACCAGTCATATTTCCTCCCCGAGATGCACGCTCTAACTTGGCAGGGTTATGTTGCTCATATCTTGCGTATGGTATGTTGCATTGCTATGTCATTTGCTTAGTTTAGACATGCTTTGTGTGAATGCCACCTGTTTAGTGTCTAATTACCATAGATGTGAATTATGCAATGCCATCTTGTTGCAAGACATTATATATGTGAATTATGCAATGTTATCTTGTTGCAAGGCATTATGTATGTGAATTATGCAATGCCATGCTGTTTAGGCAAGCGTCATATATGTGAATTATATCATGCCGTCCTTTTTTGTATTTCTCATTGCTTTTTTCGACAATGTTTGTATATTCAACTGCTCTTCCTGTGCATCAGCTATTTGAATTGGTGATGGAGAAATCCGGAGTGAAAACAAGGTCTTCAGAGCAGACAATGCTACCTGCTGAAGCAGATATCTTGCTGGTTACAGATAGCTCTTGAGAGGAGGATTTAGAGGCAGATAACCAGTCCTATTATCCCCCTGAGGTGTATGCTCAAACTTGACAGGGTTATATTACTCATATCATGCATATGTTGTATTGCAATGCTTAGTTTTTACATCATATACACAATATTGAATGCCATCTCCTTAGTTGACACATCATATATGTGATTGCCCTGTGCTCACTTCCTTAGTATATAAATCATATATTTGAATTACGTCATGCCATGATGTTTACATAGACAGCATGTATCTGAATTATGGCATGCCAACCAATTTTCTAAAGACATCATATAGTTATATCATCTCATCTTGTTTACATAGTCATCATATTTTAAATTATGTCATTCTATCCGTGAATTATATCATGCCATCATGTTTCCATCGACGACATGTTTGTGATTTATGGCATGCCAACCACTTTCATAGACACATCGTATAGTTATATCATGTCATCCTATTTACATAGTCATCATATTTTGAAGTATGTCATTCTATCCTATTTAGTTAGCCATCATACATGTGAAATTGTGTCATGATATCCTGTTTAATTAGACATCATATATGTGAAATTATGTCCTGCTATTCAGTTTGCTTAGACAACATAAATATGAATTATTTCATGCCCTGTTTTCTTCCCTACTATCCATTGCACCTGTCTATCTTACAATGTCTGTACATTCAATTACTTTTCTTGTTTATCAGCCATTTCAATTGGAGGGAGTGATGGCAGTATCTGTGGGAGTAAAAACACGGTCTTCTGAAAAGATCGTGCTACCTGTTGATGCAGATAGAAACACGGTTGTACTTGCCCAAGAACCAGCCCCACCATACATAACCCACACTCATGCAGATTGTACCCCTACCCAGTTGGACAGAGAACCAGCTACACCCCTTCTAACCCCAACCCCAGCAGATAGACAGCCAGTTCCCGTTGACACAGCACCATCTCCACCACAGAGCACCCAAACACGAGCAGTTAGTAAGGCAACTGCAGTGCCCAAAGCACGAGGACCACCACTCCGAACCCCAAGTCAACGCTTAAAGCAGAAGAAGAATTGTTCTCAGGTCAGGTTCCGTAGCTATGGTTCATACTACTTTGCTCTTGCATCACTGTATTTACTCATACCAACTAATTTCAAATTTGAAGGATGCAATTGAAACTCCAATGGCGCAACAGGTATGTTTTAAACCTGTTTCATTAACGTGTTTGGCTATTTGCTGTTGTAACTTGCTCTATGTTGATTTCAGTTTCAATTGAATAAACAGTTATGTTCTCATGCCATGCACATTACAAGTGTTGTTATTGCTGTGTAGTTTCCCACACTTATATTCTATCTATGCTGCTTTGTCTTAAATAGATATGATTCGAACTGTATCTATCTTGATTTGGCAACATAAACTAGAATGATATAGACCATACAGTGACCATACTACATAGATATATGTTTGTTTCATGTTGTTATCCTGTCCACCTTACTACTGAACTGGTTTACCAAAATGAGTTTCATATACTACATTGTAAACCTGTGATGTGTTTGTTTGTTTCACTTTTAGAACGCGGATAAAATATTGGAGAAGAGTACCCCGTTATGCAATGGTAAAGGAAGTAATGCAGATAAGGTTCAAGATAGTGAGACATCCCTGTTGGTCTCCAAGAAAGCTGATAAAAACTATATTGAAGACACTAAGACAACCCCAAAGTCCTGTCTTGATGTAGTGTTCGAGTTACTGGCTACTACTGCTGGCACCAGCTCTTTGAACTCGTTGCCTGAATCAGTTCGGCTTCTTGAGTCTCAACTTCAAGTTGAAAGACATTGATCAGATGTTGTGCGACAGGAAGCCGAAGGACTGAGGAAGTCTCTGCAGAATTCAGATGCATACTTTCTGGTGCAACAACAAGTGTTGAAGGACTTAAGCGCCAAACAAGAGAAAGTTAATAAGCTTGTTAAGCATCTTGCCAGCATTATGGGTACCTAGGATATTGTTTCTTGAGCTCTTCTGAAGTGGTTTCAGTTCTGGACTTGTTTTGCTGTGGCGTTTATATGCTGCTATTTTCCCTATATTTGCACTGGTGGCGAACTTTGATCCCCAGTGGATGTAATATGTGTAATAGCCGTGATGGCCTAGCGTAAGTTGCTTGCTTATTTATTTCCTTATTGTCTTGTTTATTTCTTTGCTTGTAGTTAGTGCAGTTCTTTTTCCGCGGTTTGCTAGTGACCGCAATAACCTATTTTTTAAAACTAGGCCACAATAACCATGGGCTACATATTTACTGTAGTTACCATTTCCCTCCTATGGGCCGTAGAAACAACGGGCCTTCTACGTGTCGTAGAAACAATGGGCCTTATACGGGTCGTAGACACAATGGGCCTTCTATGGGTCGTATCATCAATGGGCCGTGTACGAGCTGTATGATCGGTTGGCCAAACATGGGCCAATAACAGACCGCATTATGGCCGTAAACGGGCTGGAGTTGGAATCGTCTGTTCATGGGCCGACCATAATGGGCCGTCGTTAATCGGCCATATTTGATGACGCTATGAAAACGGCCCAACGTGTTAACGGGCCACAAAACGGGCCGACTGTAACCTCGGGCTGAATTTAGCCCACAAGCAGAAAATGACAATAACGGGCCGTAAGTAAACGAATGCTGGAAATGAGTGTCGGTGTCGAAACCGGCGGATCTCGGGTAGGGGGTCCCGATCTGTGCGTCTAAGGCTAATGGTAACAGGAGGCAAGGGACACCACTACAAAAAAAGACACATCCGTGACATTTTGGCCGAACGCATTTTTTTTCTGTCATACATATGACACTTCTATGACGATAATTGTGACAAAACCCGGTATCATCATAGATGTGGTGGGCTCCTACTTCTATGACAAAAAATCATGACAGAGAATGGGCTTTTCATCCTGGGTGGGCCGGAGACGTAGCTGCATGACATTCTTTGGGCCGTCCGTGACGGAAAAAACTGTGGTAGAAGCGAGGGGGAGGAAAATTTTGGGGAGTTGCCGGTTACGGTGGGAGGTTGGGGGCCGAGCAATGAGCGCTTCGCTCGTACACGTACGCGCGTGTGTGCGAGGCGTTGGCTCTAACTGAACCCGAGCGAGGCGTTGGGCTCTAACTGAACTCGAGCGATTGCACTGCATGCTACGCGTTACTGAACCCGATCGATCGATCGATGGCTGTTAACTGAACCCGATCGAGCGATTCCTTCGCTACTGCTGCTAACTGAAGCCGATCGATGCTGCCTCTGGGATGAACAGTGAGCGTTGCAGGGG
>NC_041385.1:246880892-246897819 GCF_002162155.2 Triticum dicoccoides
GTGGTTGAACAGGACCCCGTGGTGTGGAGGGCTAGATGAACAGTAGACGGTGGAGGGGTGCCCGTGGAGGGGTGGTTGAACAGTAGCCGGTGGAGTAGCGCGCGGTGGAGGCTAGATGAACAGGAGCCCGTGGAGGCTGGAGGAGGTCGACGGTAGCCCGTGGAGGCTGGAGGAGGTCGACGGTGGAGATGAACAGTATCCCATGGAGTCCCGTTTTGTGGTACGCCACACCCCTCTCGATGAACAGAACCCCCGTTTCGACCATAGCGCTCCAACACAAGTCCGTTTCGTCCGCTTTGCGGTACGCCACACCCCTCCCGATCAACAGGACCCCCGTTTCGACCATAGGAGGTCTGTTTCGTCCGTTTTGCGGTACGCCACACCCCTCCCGATCAACAGGACCACCGTTTCGACCGTAGGAGGTCCATTTCCTCCGTTTTGTGGTATGCCACATCCCTCCCGATCAACAGGACCCCGTTCCGAATGTAGGAGGTCCATTTCCTCTGTTGTGCGGTATGCCAGGCCTCGTTTCCATCGCCTGTTCCGTCCAAGCCCTCCCGATGAACACGACCACGCATTCCGTTCCGACCCAGCCGGTTGGCTCCCACGCGTTCTGTTGCCTCCCAATGAACACGACGCATTCCGTTGCCTCCCCATGAACACGGTGCATTCCGTTGCCTCCCCATGAACACGGCAACGACGCTGTTTCTCTGTTCCGACCCAGCCATGTACATATGCGTGAGTAGGCGTTCGAGACCCTGCCCGTATGTACGTACGTGGCCGTATTTTCTTTCTTGCACCCTCGCCGCTGTACGTACGTGTACATGCTGCGTGCGCGCCTCTATTACGACACGTTCGTGCCTCTACTACGACACGTGCACGCCTGTACATCGACTAGTATGTACGTACACGTTCGCGACCAGAATGACAACGCTACGTACGCTTCGACCAGGTGGGTCCCGACTGTCAGGCACTTCCTTGCCTGCGAAGATGTAACTGATGGGTCCCAGCAGTCAGGGGGGCGAAACGTTTTTTTGCCCGAATGCACCTCCTTGCGTGCGAAGATGTAGCTGGTGGGTTCCAGCAGTCAGGGGGGAAACGTTTTTTTACCGAAATACTGGTGGCCCGTCTGGTGGGTCCCTGCTGTTAGGTGGAGGAATAATTATTTTGCACGTAATAAGAAGGCACTTCCTTGCGGCCGCCCTGGACCCAGCTGTCAGCCTCTCCACGCACAATACTCTTCCGATGGAAGTCGGTCATTGACCACATTGACCACGCCGCGCCGAGAGCACCCCGGCGGTGGACGACGGTGAGGCCTAGGAAGGGGACAACGCGGAGCCGGGGAAGACGCAGCAGTGGATGCCCACGCGAAGAGGAGTACGTGGGTGAGGCTCCCGTCGCCGCAGAATAACAGGGGGTGTGGGTGAGTAGAGGGATGGCCTGGCCAGCGGTGGGAGTAGTAGGGGGTGGTGAGGCCTCCGCGGCATCACAGCCTGCCATGGCAGGTAGGAGCACGCGGCACGACCAGCGCTGCTTTGGGCGGCTGGAGCACGAAGACCAGAGGTTGAAGAAGCACTACGGCCGTTGGATGGACATCGTACGGTCACTGGAGCTAGAGTCGTTCATATTGACTAAGTTGACAAAGCCCTCCATCCCCGTAAACTTAGTAGGCCCACAAGTCAGCCTCCCACCAAGGTGAGTCCCAGCTAGCAGGGGGAGTATTCATTTTTTTGTGCGTAATAAGGAGGCATTTCCGGTGGGTCCGAGCTGACAGCGGGGGGAACGTTTTTTTCACGAAATACAGAGACCCTTCTGGTGGGTCCCAGCTATCAGGTGGAGGAATCACTATTTTGTGCGTAATAAGGAGGCATTTTCCTGTGTGGGCCCCTACTGTCAGCCTCTTCCGATGGCTGTTGTTTGTTGACCATGTTGACCTCGCCACGCCGAGAGCACAAACGGGGTGGACGAGGGCGAGGCCCAGAAAGAGAACCACCTAGAGCCGGCGAAGCCACCGCAGTGGATGCCCACACTGAGGGGAGAACTGAAGGAAATATGCCCTAGAGGCAATAATAAAGTTATTATTTATTTCCTTATTTCATGATAAATGTTTATTATTCATGCTAGAATTGTATTAACCGGAAACATGACACATGTGTGAATACATAGACAAACATATAGTCACTAGTATGCCTCTACTTGACTAGCTCATTAATCAAAGATGGTTATGTTTCCTAACCATAGACATGTGTTGTCATTTGATTAATGGGATCACATCATTAGGAGAATGATGTGATTGACATGACCCATCCCGTTAGCTTAGCACTTGATCGTTTAGTATTATGCTATTGCTTTCTTCATGACTTATACATGTTCCTGTAACTATGAGAATTATGCAACTCCCATTTACCGGAGGAACACTTTGGGTACTACCAAACGTCACAACGTAACTGGGTGATTATAAAGGAGTACTACAGGTGTCTCCGAAGGTACATGTTGAGTTGGCGTATTTCGATATTAGGTTTTGTCACTCCGATTGTCGGAGAGGTATCTCTGGGCCCTCTCGGTAATACTCATCACTTAAGCCTTGCAAGCATTATAACTAATGAGTTAGTTATCAGATGACGTATTACAGAACGAGTAAAGAGACTTGCCGGTAACGAGATTGAACTAGGTATTGGATACCGACGATCAAATCTCGGGCAAGTAACATACCGATGACAAAGGGAACAACGTATGTTGTTATGCGGTTTGACCGATAAAGATCTTCGTAGAATATGTAGGAACCAATATGGGCATCCAGGTCCCGCTATTGGTTATTGACCGAGAATGGTTTTAGGTCATGTCTACATAGTTCTCGAACCCGTAGGGTCCGCACGCTTAACGTTTCGATGACAGTTTTATTATGAGTTTATAAGTTTTGATGTACCGAAGTTTGTTCAGAGTCCCGGATGTGATCACGGACATGACGAGGAGTCTCGGAATGGTCGAAACATAAAGATTGATATATTGGAAGGCTATGTTTGGACATCGAAATGGTTCCGGGTGAAATCGACATTTTACCGGAGTAACGGGAGGTTACCGGAACCCCCCGGGGGGTTAATGGGCCTACATGGGCCAAGAGGGAGAAGAGGGAAGGAGCCAGGAGGGTGCCGCGCGCCCCTCCCCCTCCTAGTCCGAATAGGACAAGGGAAGGGTGGCGGCGCCCCCCTTTCCTTCCCCTACTCCTCCTCTTTCCCCCCTTCTCCTACTCCTACTTGGAAAGAGGGAGTCCTACTCCCGGTGGGAGTAGGACTCCCCCCTTGGCGCGCCCTCTAGGCCGGCCGCCTACTCCCCCTGGCTACTTTATATACGGGGGCGGGGGGCACCCCATAGACACACAAGTTGATCTACGGATCGTTCCTTAGCCGTGTGCGGTGCCCCCTTCCACCATATTCCACCTCGGTCATATCATCGCGGAGTTTAGGCGAAGCCCTGCGCCGGTAGAACATCATCATCGTCACCACGCCGTCGTGCTAACGGAACTCATCTCCGGAGCCTTTGCTGGATCGGAGGGCCGGAGATCGTCATCGAGCTGAACGTGTGCTGAACTCGGAGGCTCCGTACGTTCAGTGCTTGGATCGGTCGGATCGTGAAAACGTACGACTACATCAACCGCATTGTGCTAACGCTTCCGCTTACGGTCTACGAGGGTACGTGGACGAACACTCTCCCCTCTCGTTGCTATATCATCACCATGATCTTGCGTGTGCGTAGGAATTTTTTTGAAATTACTACGTTCCCCAACAGTGGCATCCGAGCCTAGGTTTTATGCGTTGATGTTATATGCACGAGTAGAACACAAGTGAGTTGTGGGCGATACAAGTCATACTGCTTACCAGCATGTCATACTTTGGTTCGGCGGTATTGTGAGATGAAGCGGCCCGGACCGACATTACGCGTATGCTTACGCGAGACTGGTTTCACCGTTACGAGCACTCGTGCTTAAAGGTGGCTGGCGGGTGTCTGTCTCTCTCACTTTAGCTGAATCGAGTGTGGCTACGCCCGGTCCTTGCGAAGGTTAAAACATCACCAACTTGACAAACTATCGTTGTGGTTTTGATGCGTAGGTAAGAACGGTTCTTGCTAAAGCCCGTAGCAGCCACGTAAAATTTGCAACAACAAAGTAGAGGACGTCTAACTTGTTTTTGCAGGGCATGTTGTGATGTGATATGGTCAAGACGTGATGCTATATTTTATTGTATGAGATGATCATGTTTTGTAACCGAAGTTATCGGCAACTGGCAGGAGCCATATGGTTGTCGCTTTATTGTATGAAATGCAAACACCCTGTAATTGCTTTACTTTATCACTAAGCGGTAGCGATAGTCGTAGAAGCAATAGATGGCGTAACGACAACGATGCTACGATGGAGATCAAGGTGTCGCGCCGGTGACGATGGTGATCACGACGGTGCTTCAAAGATGGAGATCACAAGCACAAGATGATGATGGCCATATCATATCACTTATATTGATTGCATGTGATGTTTATCCTTTATGCATCTTATCTTGCTTTGATTGACGGTAGCATTTTAATATGATATCTTACTAATAATCAAGAAGTGTTCTCCCTGAGTATGCACCGTTGCGAAAGTTCTTCGTGCTGAGACACTACGTGATGATCGGGTGTGATAGGCTCTACGTTCAAATACAACAAGTGCAAAACAGTTGCACACGTGGAATACTCAGGTCATACTTGACGAGCCTAGCATATACAAATATGGCCTCGGAACACAGAGACCGAAAGGTCGAGCGTGAATCATATAGTAGATATGATCAACATAGTGATGTTCACCATTGAAAACTACTCCATCTCACGTGATGATCAGACATGGTTTAGTTGATTTGGATCACGTAATCACTTAGATGACTAGAGAGATGTCTATCTAAGTGGGAGTTCTTAAGTAATATGATTAATTGAACTTAAATTTATCATGAACTTAGTCCTTGTAGTATTTTGCAAATTATGTTGTAGATCAATAGCTCGCGTTGTTGCTTTCATATGTTTTGATATGTTCCTAGAGAAAATTGTGGTGAAAGATGTTGGTAGCAATGATGCGGATTGGATCCGTGATCTGAGGTTTATCCTCTTTGCTGCACAGAAGAATTATGTTCTTAATGCACCGCTAGGTGACAAACCTATTGCAGGAGCAGATGCAGACGTTATGAACGTTTGGCTAGCTCAATATGATGACTACTTGATAGTTTAGCGCACCATGCTTAACGGCTTAGAATCGGGACTTCAAAGACGTTTTGAACGTCATGGACCATATGATATGTTCCACGAGTTGAAGTTAATATTTCCAGCAAATACCCGAGTTGAGAGATATGAAGTCTCTAACAAGTTCTATAGCTAAAAGATGGAGGAGAATCGCTCAACTAGTGAGCATGTGCTCAGATTGTCTGGGTACTTCAATCACTTGAATCAAGTGGGAGTTAATCTTCCAGATAAGATAGTGATTGAAAGAATTCTCTAGTCACCATCACTAAGTTACTAGAACTTCGTGATGAACTATAGTATGCAAGGGATGATGTAAACGATTCCCGAGCTCTTCGTGATGTTGAAATCGACGAAGGTAGAAATCAAGAAAGAGCATCAAGTGTTGATGATTGACAAGACCACTAGTTTCAAGAAAAGGGCAAAGGGAAAGAAAGGGAAACTTCAAGTAGAATGGCAAACAAGTTGTCACTCCCGTGAAGAAGACCAAAGCTGGACCAAAGCCTGAAACTCAGTGATTACACTGCAAAGGAAATGGTCACTGGAAGCGGAAATGCCTTGAATATTTGGTGGATAAGAAGGATTTCAAAGTAAACAAGGGTATATTTGATATACAGATTATTGATGTGTGCCTTACTAGTGTTTATAGTAGCCCCTGAGTATTTGATACTTGTTCAGTTGCTAAGATTAGTAACTCGAAACAGGAGTTATAGAATAAACAGAGACTAGTTGAAGGGTGAAGTGAAGATGAGTGTTAGAAGTAGTTCCAAGATTGATATGATCATCATCGCACACTCCCTGCACTTTCGGGATTAGTGTTAAACCTAAATAAATGTTATTTGGCGTTTGCGTTGAGCATGAATATGATTTGATCATGTTTACTGCAATACGGTTATTCATTTAAAATCAGAGAATAATTGTTGTTCTGTTTACATGAATAAAACCTTCAATGGTCATACACCCAATGAAAATAGTTTGTTGGATCTCGATCGTGATGATACACATATTCATAATATTGATGCCAAAAGATGCAAAGTGAATAATGATAGTGCAACTTATTTGTGGCACTGCCGTTTGGGTCATATCGGTGTAAAGCGCATGAAGAAACTCCATAAAGATGGATTTTTGGAATCACTTGGTTATAAATCATTTGATGCTTGCGAACCATACCTTTTGGGCAAGATGACTAAAACTCCGTTCTCCGGAACAATGGAACGAGCTACTAACTTGTTGGAAATAATACATACCGATGTATGCGATCCAATGAGTATTGATGCTCGTGGCAAGTATCGTTATTTTCTAACCTTCACAAGATGATTTGAGCAGATATGGGTATATCTACTTGATTAAACATAAGTCTGAAATAGTTGAAAGGTTCAAAGAATCTCAGAGTGAAGTGGAAAAATCATCGTAACAAGAAAATAAAGTTTCTACGATCTGATTGCGGAGACGAATATTTGAGTTACGAGTTTGGTCTTCAATTAAAACAATGTGGAATAGTTTCACAAACTCACGCCACCTGGAACACCACAATGTAATGGTGTGTCCGAACGTCATAATCGTACTTTACTAGATATGGTGCGATCTATGATGTCTCTTATCGGTTTACCACTATCGTTTTGGGGTTATGCATTAGAGACAGCTGCATTCACGTTTAAAAAAAAGGGCACCATCTAAGTCCGTTGAGACGACACCATATGAACTGTGGTTTAGCAAGAAACCCAAGTTGTTGTTTCTTAAAGTTTGGGGCTATGATGCTTATGTGAAAAAGTTTCATCCTGATAAGCTCAAACCCAAATCGGAGAAGTGCGTCTTCATAGAATACCCAAAGGAAACTGTTGGGTACACCTTCTATCACAGATCCGAAGGCAAGATATTCGTTGCTAAAAATGGATCCTTTCTAGAGAAGGAGTTTCTCTTGAAAGAAGTGAGTGGGAGGAAAGTAGAGCTTGATAAGGTAATTTGTACCTTCTCCCGAATTGGAAAGTAGTTCATCACAGAAATCAGTTCCAGTGATTCCTACACCAATTAGTGAGGAAGCTAATGATGATGATCATGAAACTTCAGATCAAGTTACTACAAAACCTCATAGGTCTTCCAGAGTAAGATCCGCAGCAGAATGGTACGGTAATCCTGTTCTGGAAGTCATGTTACTAGACCATGATGAACCTACGAACTATGAGGAAGCGATGATGAGCTCAGATTCTGCGAAATGGCTTGAGGCCATGAAATCTGAGATGGGATCCATGTATGAGAACAAAGTGTGGACTTTGGTGGAGTTGCCCGATGATCAGCAAGCCATATTGTATAAATGGATCTTCAAGAGGAAGACGGACACTGATAGTAGTATTACTATCTACTAAGCTCGACTTGTTGCGAAAGGTTTTCGACAAGTTCAAGGTGTTGAATACGATGAGATTTTCTCACTCATATCGATGCTTAAGTCTGTCCGAATCATGTTAGCAATTGCCACATTTTATGAAATCTGGCAAAAGGATGTCAAAACTGCATTCCTTAATGGATTTATTAAAGAAGAGTTGTATATGATGCAACCAGAAGGTTTTGTCAATCCTAAAGGTGCTAACAAAATGTGCAAGCTCCAGCGATCCATCTATGGACTGGTGCAAGCATCTCAGAGTTGGAATATACGCTTTGATAAGTTGATCAAAGCATATAGTTTTGTACAGACTTACGGTGAAGCCTGTATTTACAAGAAAGTGAGTGGGAGCACTACAACATTTCTGATAAGTATATGTGAATGACATATTGTTGATCGGAAATAATGTAGAATTATTCTGCAAAGCATAAAGGAGTGTTTTGAAGGAGTTCTTTAAAAGAAAGAGTTCAGTAAAGCTACTTACATATTGAGCATCAAGATCTATTGAGATAGATCAAGACGCTTGATAAGTTTTTCAATAAGTACATACCTTGACAAGATTTTGAAATAGTTCAAAATGGAACAGTCAAAGAAAGAGTTCTTGCCTGTGTTGCAAAGGTGTGAAATTGAATAAGACTCGAATCCCGACCAAGGCAAAAAATAGAAAAGAGAATGAAAGTCATTCCCTATGCCTCAGTCATAGGTTCTACAAAGTATGCCATGCTATGGACCAGACCTATTGTATACTCTGCCCTGGTTTGGCAAGGGAGTACAATAGTGATCTAGGAGTAGATAACTGGACATTGGTCAAAATTATCCTTAGTGAGAACTAAGGAAATATTTCTCGATTATGGAGGTGATAAAAGAGCCCGTCGTAAAGAGTTACATTGGTGCAATCTTTTACACCGATCCAGATGACTCTAAGTCTCAATCTAGATACATATTGAAAGTGGGAGCAATTTGCTAGAGTAGCTCCGTGCAGAGCATTATAGACATATAATATTTGCAAAATACATACGGCTCTGAATATGACAGACCCGTTGACTAAGCTTCTCTCATGAGCAAAACATGATCACACCTTAGTACTCTTTGGGTGTTAATCACATAGAGATGTGAACTAGATTATTGACTCTAGTAAACCCTTTGGGTGTTGGTCACATGACGATGTGAACTATGGGTGTTAATCATATACAGATATGAATATTGGTGTTAAATCACATGGCGATGTGAACTAGATTATTGACTCTAGTGCAAGTGGGAGACTGAAGGAAATATGCCCTAGAGGCAATAATAAAGTTATTATTTATTTCCTTATTTCATGATAAATGTTTATTATTCATGCTAGAATTGTATTAACCGGAAACATGATACATGTGTGAATACATAGACAAACATATAGTCACTAGTATGCCTCTACTTGACTAGCTCATTAATCAAAGATGGTTATGTTTCCTAACCATAGACATGTGTTGTCATTTGATTAATGGGATCACATCATTAGGAGAATGATGTGATTGACATGACCCATCCCGTTAGCTTAGCACTTGATCGTTTAGTATTCTGCTATTGCTTTCTTCATGACTTATACATGTTCCTGTAACTATGAGAATTATGCAACTCCCGTTTACCGGAGGAACACTTTGGGTACTACCAAACGTCACAACGTAACTGGGTGATTATAAAGGAGTACTACAGGTGTCTCCGAAGGTACATGTTGAGTTGGCGTATTTCGAGATTAGGTTTTGTCACTCCGATTGTCGGAGAGGTATCTCTGGGCCCTCTCGGTAATACTCATCACTTAAGCCTTGCAAGCATTATAACTAATGAATTAGTTATGAGATGACGTATTACAGAACGAGTAAAGAGACTTGCCGGTAACGAGATTGAACTAGGTATTGGATACCGACGATCAAATCTCGGGCAAGTAACATACCGATGACAAAGGGAACAACGTATGTTGTTATGCGGTTTGACCGATAAAGATCTTCGTAGAATATGTAGGAACCAATATGGGCATCCAGGTCCCGCTATTGGTTATTGACCGAGAATGGTTTTAGGTCATGTCTACATAGTTCTCGAACCCGTAGGGTCCGCACGCTTAACGTTTCGATGACAGTTTTATTATGAGTTTATAAGTTTTGATGTACCAAAGTTTGTTCGGAGTCTCGGATGTGATCACGGACATGATGAGGAGTCTCAGAATGGTCGAGACATAAAGATTGATATATTGGAAGCCTATGTTTGGACATCAGAATGGTTCCGGGTGAAATCGGCATTTTACCGGAGTACCGGGAGGTTACCGGAACCCCTCGGGGGGTTAATGGGCCTACATGGGCCAAGAGGGAGAAGAGGGAAGGAGCCAGGAGGGGCCGCGCGCCCCTCCCCCTCCTAGTCCGAATAGGACAAGGGAAGGGGGGCGGCGCCCCCCTTTCCTTCCCCTACTCCTCCTCTTTCCCCCCCTTCTCCTACTCCTACTTGGAAAGAGGGAGTCCTACTCCCTCCCGGTGGGAGTAGGACTCCCCCCTTGGCGCGCCCTCTAGGCCGGCCGCCTACTCCCCCTGGCTCCTTTATATACGGGGGCGGGGGGCACCCCATAGACACACAAGTTGATCTACGGATCGTTCCTTAGCCGTGTGCGGTGCCCCCTTCCACCATATTCCACCTCGGTAATATCGTCGCGGAGTTTAGGCGAAGTCCTGCGCCGGTAGAACATCATCATCGTCACCACGCCGTCGTGCTGACGGAACTCATCTCCGGAGCCTTTGCTGGATCGGAGGGCCGGAGATCGTCATCGAGCTGAACGTGTGCTGAACTCGGAGGCTCTGTACGTTCGGTGCTTGGATCGGTCGGATCGTGAAGACGTACGACTACATCAACCGCGTTGTGCTAACGCTTCCGCTTACGGTCTACGAGGGTACGTGGACGAACACTCTCCCCTCTCGTTGCTATATCATCACCATGATCTTGCGTGTGCGTAGGAATTTTTTTGAAATTACTACGTTCCCCAACAAGAACGAGCGCTGACTGGTCGGCTGCAGGGTGAGGGTGACGTCACCGGAAAATAACAAGATGTTTGGGTGTTTAGAGGGATGGCCTGGCGGCAGCACAGCCAGCCACAGGAGGAGGGAGCAGGCAGTCCCGCCGGCGCTGGTTTGGGCGGCTGGAGCAGGAAGATCAGAGATTGAAGAAGCACGGCGGTCATTGGATGGACATCCAACAGTCACTGCTGTGTGTTGACTAAGTTGACAAAGCCTTGCGTACGCGTCAAAAAAAATTAGGACAGTGTGATCGTCAACCTAGTAGGCCCAGAAGTCAACCTCCAAATCTGTGGAAAATAACATACAGCCCATTAGCCATTATTTTCAATAATTTACAGCCCATTTGCTAATTCTTAAGGATATTTGAAGCCCATATTCTTTTTATTAGCATTACAGACCATATATTCTGGGCACTGCTAAAAAATTCAATGAAATTTTGCATATTTCGGTGGGGTCCGAACTCTTTTAATCACAAAATTTTGAGTCACGTTAAAAAGAGTTTTCAAAAAATTATATCAAAATAAAATTCAAAAAACAATTCTCCACAAACAATGAATGAAATTTAGAATCTTAACTAGCAAGATGCCCGTTCGTTGCACGGAACATGAAGGTGCATTTGTATGAGTAGTTTATCTTGTGGGAGAAAAGATGATATTTTAATGTAATTGCCAGTTGGCTTTGGTTTTTATAAGAGTAGAGAGTAGAGAAATCCTGAAAAAATGATATTTTAATGCAATTGCCGGTTGGCTTTGGTTTAAAAATTTACAGCCCATTTCTTACAACTTATAGCCCATTTTCCGGGGAAGCCCATTTCTTACTACTTACATCCCTCCTCGTCTTGAAAGATTTGCAGCCCAGCAGGGCTGAGAAAAGCAAGTAGGCCTCGGTTTTGGTATTGTTCATGAATGGTGGTGTGGGCATGAATTTTTGGTATGTTCGTGGTAATGGTAGAACTCAAACTGCTGGAGTTTTCCGAATTCAGGGGATGTCAGCCAAGCGTCCACCTTGCCGGGTACGGACATTAGGTAGCTTGTCGGGATGCAGAGGCATTGAACGGGGCCCTGCTGGTGAGAAGAGACGATGGCTCTGATGATATCAAATTCAGGAAGGACAGATATATGACGACAGTCGAGATTGAGGGGCGCGGTGCGCCATAGAGGGCGCCACCGAGTTGAGAGGACTTGTGTGCGGCAGCAATCCTTGGTGGGGAGAAGCGAGATGATCTCCTCAAGGATGACGCCCGGGAGATCGTTGTTGCGGTCCACCGGAGATTCTACCGGTTCCTCAGATCAGGGTGGGGGGGGGGCTCGCCGCTTGTCCCCGTGCTACCGGGTGCGGGAGCTACAACCGGCGTCGCCGCTAGCGGGAGCCTCATCTTCTTGGCGCTGGGGCCAGCCGACTCCATTTTCCTTGTGGGCGTCGCGCCGAGCTCACGGGTTTGAGCAGAGTAGCCAGAGACGAGCCTAGTGGCAGTGCGAGTGGGGGAAGAAGGAGGGCTGGGGATTTCTGTAGGAGTGGAAGAACAGGAGCAGGCATTTTCTATACGAGTGAGGAAGAAGGTGAGTGGGGTTTTCTGGACGAGTGAGGAAGATTGGGGAGCGGGGGGAATTGGGTGGGGAGACGGAAGCGGGAGAGTGAGTTGTTCGTGTTTATAAGGCCCGCTGCACTAACTTCTCGCTTTTTCCCAAGAACCACTCTCTTCTTTTGCGTTGCTACATTGGAGCTCGCGCATGGGCTTGGCTGACTGGCCATGCATGCAGATGCATGTACCCGCCAGCCACTGCATGCGCCTGGTTTGTCACTAGGCCTATTTAATAGGGTGGTTATGGAGTAAATTAAGGAGATTTATTTTGTCTGTGTGCATCCACCAAATTAGAGGATGCGGTACTGGATGCAGACACTCACATTAAACTAACATTCAAAAGAACAAAAGTTTAGCATGTCTATGCATCTCAATGATTCACCATACTATAACCAATATACAAAGCTGTGAGAAGGTGTGGAAATAAAGAAAATCGATCGATGCTTCTCTGAGCAAAGGGCCTCCCTGTGCACGCATTAATTTTCTGGGCATGCTTGTTTCTACTCAATGTTGCGAGCACTTTGAGCATGTTGGCAACTCCACAGCTAGCTAGCTGCCTCATCTTGCAATTGACGCTGACACATTTGCAGCAAACACATGAGGCAATAGAGATGACTCAACATGTGTCCATATTGTGCAGTTCCCCTGATATCATATTCATTGTCCTGAATCTGAAAAGATAGGAAAACAATAGCTATACTTAAACGGTGTTGCAAAACAGTAGCACATATCAATAGCTCGACATGACAAAACACGATCATCTGGACGAAGGGGATACTGACCTGCCTGAGGAAGATTACATATAATTTCATAAGTCCTTGGTTGATTTCCACCTTCGGATGCACTGCTTGTTTGCTCCTCCACACATGACAGGATCGTTCCGCACTACATTCAACAAGTCAATGTACGAATAAGCTAATTTCATCTTGCGGTGGTCATTGTACCTAGTTACGAATGTAGGAATACCTAGAGCACCATGAGGTTAGCTGACAGTAGGTAGATGCAGCCATATAAATTTTGTGCGGTGCTACCAAAATTGAGGTTTGTATCCCTTCCCATTATAAGAATTCTTCTTGAATTTGGTAGAATGTGACGGCTTGTTCTTTGCATCAAACTTGCCTTTCCCCTAAGATTTGTTCTTGTTGTTTTGGGGCTGGTTGGCCGGAAGTTCTTCTCGTGTACCATGTGGGCACTAGAAGCTCCCTCAGCAACCCAAGCACGTGTGTCTTTTGCTCTCGCCTTCTCCTCAAAATCAAGAGTGCTAATGAGATGCAAAACAGAAAACTCATGTCTCTTGTTTTTTAGAAAAGTAGCAAAATCGTTCCACGAAGGTGGAAGCTTGGCAATGATGGTCCCAACAACAAATTTGTCCGGCAACACACACTTAAAGTACTCAAGTTCCTTAGAGAGTGACTGTATCTCATGAGTCTGCTGAACAACAGAGCGGTCATCAGTCATCTTGTAGTCACAGAATTGCTCCATGACGTACAACTCGTTGCCAGCGCCCGAGGGCCCAAACGTGGCCTCGAGCGCATCCCACATGTCTTTGCCGATGTCAAACAACACATATGAATCCACAATGGAATCGTCAAGAACACTCAGCAGGGCGGCTTTGAAGAGGGTACCCATGTTCTGAAAAGCTTCCTGCTGTGTTGGATTAAGATCGCCCTCAGGCTTACCCTTAGTGGCGTCATAGCAGTACATGATCTGAAACCAATATACTGCTCTTGTGCGCCACCTTTTATATTGCACCCCTTAAAAGTAAGCGGCTTCAAAAGCGCAGCAAAACCACTCGGAGTAAATTGCCTGTGATCAGGTTTTTGGATTGGATTGTTGAATATATGAGCAATTTAGTATGAGATTTAATCCCGATCAGCAGTAAATAGATCATGACGACAATTGCAAACATCAAAGTAATGATGCAGACTAAACCAGGAGGACAGAATCACATACTGTACAGCGGGAGCAGAACCGATGTGGTTGATGTTGTCACTCATGTCGTTGATGAAGAGGTTACCGAGGTCGGGGAAGAAGGCTATCGTTGAGGAAGTCGTCGCTGGCAGCAGTCATAGGAGTGTGCTCCCCAAAAACCTGATCTCCCCTCTCCCGTACAGGATCACAAAAGGCAGGGTTCGGAGGACTGCTGTCCCTTCTCACGGTGCACGTCGGAAGGAGGGCTAGAGAAGAATTGTGTGGCGGCGCTAAGATCTGGAATGGTGCGAAACCATATGATACGGCAGCGGCTAGCGTAGAGCATGTCAGGTCAGTCGTACGAGTATAATAGTAGGCCTTTGGCCCCCAAACCCCACGTCCAAGTCAATAATAGCTCAAAAAAGGTCAATAATAGCCCCACCAAGGTTTGTCTAAAAAACGGAGTAATTAAGGCGTCCGTTAGTCCCTTTAGTATAAATACAATATCATTAATAATGGCCCCACCTTTTGTCTCACAAAGTATGTTGGAGTACAACCGGCTACACGTTTACAATCCGCTTCTCTTCTCTCTCCTCTTCTCTCTCCTTCAACTAAGCACAAATACTATATTTAAATCCTTATAGCCTGCTTATGTCATCTAATTGTAGTACTCCCTTCGTTTTTTTAGTCTGCATATAAGGTTTGGTCAAAGTCAAGCTTTGCATAGTTTGACTAACTTTATATTAAAAAATATCAACATTCACAATATGAAATCAACATTTTCAGATGCACCATGAAATGTATTTTCATATTATATAGTTTAAGTATTGTAGATGTTCATTTTTTTTAATATAAATTTGGTCAAACTTTGTGTAGTTTGACTTTGACCAAAACTTATACGCGGAGTAAAAAGAAACGGAGGGAGTACTTGCTCTAAAAGTTACTATCCAATGTGTAGTCTGAAATGCCGGGCGTGCAGCGGGCGGTGCCCTCGGTCGGCGCACCGCTTCAACGGCGGAAGCAGTGAGAGGTCGCGTCGCCCTGACTTGCCATCAATGTGGAGCGGCGTGCTCAGCTGGCGCTGGGCAGGAAGCGCGTGTGGTAGGGGAGAGGGGTTTTTGTTGGGCCAAGAAGGTGAGAAGCCAACTTGAGATCGGTCCGGACGGGGAAATATCATGTGCTCCCATACTCTGCATATGACACTAGTCTATGTTACTACTCCCTCCTTTCTGGTTTATAGAGATGTTTAGAGTAACATAGTAATATGTTACAGTACAAGTTACTCCCCACTATGACTAGCCTTGGCCTCTCCCAGTGCTCCACCATGTATAGCTGCTAAGCCTGCCACGTAGGCATAAAATATGATGTGGCACCAATAAACTAAGCACCTATGCATTGAAGACTTGAGTTACTAAGTCATTTAATGCACTTGGCACCTCATCTAAAGAGCATTAATAGTATAGCCAGCTGCTGGCTATAAGCCAGTGCCATGTCATCTACAGCCCATCTTATAGTCAACATGTACAATAGTAGATCAAAAGAGTGTACTACTACTTTTTTGTTCTGTGGCCCACCTTTCATTCTCACAAAGTGCCTAGGAGCACGTGCTAGAGCTGGCTCTTCACGAAGAGCCCACTTACCTTCTCTTTCCTCCAACTAAGCAGAAATATACTATAGTTTATTCCTTATAGCCCGCTGACTCAGCTCTATTGTACTTGCTCTAAGCACATCTAAGCACTTACTAGCACCCCCTTGACCGTGGACCTTGACGGTGTACGTCACCTTGTGTCTCATAATTTTCCTCGTCATCATCTGAGTCCTAGAAGATCTCACCCACATCATCATTAGCATGCAGCCGCCTTGATAGACAACGTGCGCAGAAGGAGTAGAGGCGACTAGGGACGCACCACCACCACGTCGTGGGCACTCCGTATGTGCTCGTGTGCGTGCAGCGTGCATGTTTTTTCCATCGGTGCTAGCTCTAAGGCCGAGGCTGTGGTCGTCTTCATCTCCGACTAGTAGTTGAGCAATGACGGCAACGAGGTGCTGCAAGAGATGTGTATGCGCCGTTGCATGCGAGCTTCGCCGTAGCACGACAAACCGGACGTCGCCGCGGATGCCGCACGCCTCCATGCAGCCGAGTGTGTGCGCATGCATGTGTTATTCACGTGCATTCTGCGGCCGAGCGTGTGTGTATGCACGTCTTGTGTACGTGCGTTGTGTGCTCCATGCTGTGCGCGGATGTGCATGAGTTGGATCGGATGGAGTTAGGGCGTTGGCTTGTGTACATGTGTGGCTTGTTGCGTGGTTATCAATAATTCAATATAAACTACTCCCTCCATTCCTAAATATAAGTCTTTCTAGCCATTTCAAATAGACTACAACATACGGATGTATGCAGACATATTTTAGAGTGTAGATTCACTCATTTTGTTTCGTATGTAGTCCCTTATTGAAATGTCTAAAAAGACTTATATTTGGGAACAGAGGGAGTATAAAACATCTTCAACTTAGCATCCTGATGTACCGTTTCTAGTGGTTAGCGAAAAGTTCATGTTCTTTTAGTTGTTTATAGGTGGGCAGGCGGCAAAAAACAGGGGAAAACGCGCAAGGTTCCTTGCTCCTCCTCGGTCATTTGGGAATCTATGCTCTTCAACTCTTTTCTTTTACGTGAGCTTTGTTCATCCTTTTCCCAACACGCGAGACATCTAGCATCAAGGTGCACGTGTCATGCAAGAAAATGGATATAATCAGATAAGCAGT
>NC_041385.1:246898016-246906337 GCF_002162155.2 Triticum dicoccoides
GGCGAAGCGGGGGGAAACCCTTTTTCGTAAGTGAGTCATGCACTTCGATGGCACCTACGCAATATTTTTACTCCTCGATGGCATGTGAATAGTGCACGTACTCAACGGCGGATCACGGGATGGTAGCAATGACATGGTCAGCCCTTTTTTGGAGAGAGTACGTACTACTAGTAAATAACTTTGACGTGTCCCGTCAACTCGCAGAATGACGAGAAGCTTGATTACGCCTTCTCCCTCACCAACGCGTGCGCGGTGGCTCGCAGCACGAGGAGAAACTTTTGCTTACAAGCGGTGGACATGCAGCAGTTCATTTAGTGTCAGATTGCCAGAAGCACTACTATAGAACGATCGACTTCCGGAAGAGGCGAAGAGCCAATCGCAAGGTCACCTACTAACCTTAGGCTAGGCGTAGTGGGAGTAACATAAGTAGGGGTACCTCCTTTTTTTTATTCTAGAAACAACCACATGCGAATATCAAGGTGCTGGTTACGTAGAACAAATTTCCTGCAGTCCGTGCTCAGCCCTCCTCTATCTCTCTTCTCAGCCAGCCAGCGGACGCGCGGAGCCCATCATCTGTTTGCTCACATGCGGCCCCACATGTCAGCGAAAATGCAAGAGGACCCACTGAACCTACACATCTTTCACCTCGATGTGCTGGCGATGAAAAACAAATCCAATAAAGATCTTCAGTGGTCGCTTTTGGAGTTACTCAAGAGTAGTAAGATTCTATTTACAGTTTAACCCAAGATGCACATCTCGTGGCTTCAACTACCACTCTATTTTCTTTCATGACACGACCTGGATGCTAGATGTCCCACGTGTCGGCAAAAGGAGGAAGAACTCGACCAAATCTTCGGTTGTGCTCACAGATTAGACTAGTTGTGCTAACTTAAAAATTTTATTGTGTACTCCCTCCGTTCCAAAATACTTGACTTCCATTTGTCCAAAAATGGATGTACCTGTATACTAAAACATGTCTAGATACATATATATATTGACAAATAGAAGGCATGTATTGTGCAACGGAGGGAGTAGAATGGATGCAAGTTTTTTTGTATTGGGAAGAAGAGTACATCCATATATTGATAGAGCATTGGAGTTGGCCTTACAAGTGGGATCGCAGTTGAGGAAACCGACTATCGGCAAACCCCCACCTCGCCCGCCGCGCGATGGCTGAGTTAGAGAAACGATGAGGTTGAAGAGATTGCTCTAGCACGGACTCCAAGAAATATGGTGTCAGATGGAAGTCGTGCTGGTGGCGTGTGCCGTACTCCTGGACGTGAATGCTTGTTCTGGCCCATGCCACCCTACTACTCCTACTACTTACTATATAGTACTAGTATCGAGGATTCGAGGTGCTGGTTACGTACAATATGGCTACAGTAAAAACACCCGCACGACGCGCGAAGCATGTGAAGCTAGTACAAATAGTGTACTACTATTGTTGATTGGCCTCATCCGATAACCTGTTGCAATGCACGTACAATTATGTATTCGGAAAATATTTTTTGGCCTCGTCGCACCACTCACTCACAGAAGCAACTCAAAAGCCACTCATAAATTTAGTAAGTTTATCACAGGCATATCATTTTATTACATACAACAGGTTATCAACCCACATCGACAACGAGGATACATTATAAATACTAAAGTTTTCACCACACAACAAATAACAAGCAATGAAATGAACTTCAACTCAACCATTCCTCGGCGTTGGAAACGCTTGCTTTGAACCACAAGTGATTCTCTGGGACGGGGCATCTATTGTCGATCTCGAGACCAACACAGGACTGATCATCTAGGCTGAAGCGGCCTACTATATCAGTACCAGGGTAGGGAACCACGCTAATGTTCAAGGTATAGACACAGTTGCTTCTCATAAATGGTGCTAGTAACGTTGTGTCAACAGCAGTTGGATCGCCTTTCACCATCATCGGATAGTTTTGTCCAAGGAAGAGTGAGTTTTCTCCAAGACTATCAATTCTGTACCAGGGAGAAGGTGTTGGCGCTAGCACACTAGTATCCATCCCGAATACCATGCAACGGGTGTTGGAATAGGTTTGGGGACTGCGACCATGGGAGACTACACCTTCTTCCTTAGCAATAACATCATCATGGGCTGTATACACACGAGAAGAGGTGATCCATCGGAATTAGTTGCCAGGCGCCAAAGAGTGTATGTGTGCTGCTCGTCCTCATGCTCGTGATCATCACCATCATCATCTCCCCCTTGGTTATAAAAAATTTCAAGTATAGGTGGTGGAATGTTCACAGGACCTTGGAAACACAAGAAGAAGGTTAATTAGTAAAGGAAAACTTGCTAACCCGCATGCATGTGGATGAAACAATTATAATTATGGTGGAAGACAAACGTACCAAAATCATAACAATTCCATGCAAAAATAGTGCCACGAGTGGTGGCAGCAAACACAAGGCCCTCGTATTGAATTGCATCACAGTACTCATGCGTGTACAGAAACTGATTTTTGAGCAATGTCCATCGAGTCAAACCAGCAACGACGGCAACAAGCTTGTCGAAGATAGAAATAACTTCATAGTTGTTGTAATTCCAAGAGCGGTTGGGAACTCGAGAAATTGCTATCTTCCGTAGAAGACAGTCACCATGATTGTATTTGAATGTGCGTACAATACCGGTGTGCTCAACCTCTGGGCAGTCTGCTGAGATTTTTGGAAGTGGAACCCGGTCACGAGTGTACACATTCACAAGTTCCCACTCGCAGTTGGACCCAATGTAAACAATCTAATCTCCATTTGCGCCTGCCCAAGCATTGCCCTCAAGCGATGGCATCTTAACATCATACGTATCATTATCAAGCGGCATCAACTTGCACAGGGCGAGGCCTCCGTCGTGACGACGCCAGTCATCAGGGTCACGACAAAGAAGATAGGGGAGATCAAACCGCTCCTTGACTCTTGGGTTCCTTGTAATGATGTTATTAGTTGAGTCGAGAATGGGCTTGAACGAACCTGCCATGCTAGCCGAGGTGATGACGTCGCACCGATCAATGAGTTCCTCCACCACGTCATCTTTCAGATCGGGGCAAGAATAACGGGGTCGTTTTCGTCCTATTCCCTCCATGGAGAAGATGATCGAACAATGGCAGAAGAAAGGGTGAAGGGCTGAAGGAAAATTGAGGAGGGAGAGGAAGAGCATGCGACAACAGTTCCAAATCGAGAGGGAAAGGCGAAGATTCGGTGGACGGTTGCCAGTTTGCCACGGTTCACGAAGGGGCGCCCTGGCCTACACGTCGGTTCGGAAATACTCCTACTACTCGCCGTCGTCTCACTGATATGTTGGAACAGGACCACATGTCAACGAAACATGGTGTGTAATTTCTCGTGCAAAATGCGATCTCGCCGCGTGGGCCCGAGGTGCCGCATTAGTTATTGACCTTTATTTTTTTTAACATGCAATATGAATGGATAGGTCCTGTGGTCATCACACGTGAGCGGATATAGTGATGGTTGATTCGCCCGAGCAACTTATTACTGTGGGAATATAGGAGTACCAGCGGATTCAAGGAACAGAGAAATGATGGTTGCTTCGTCCGAGCAACTTACTGTGGCGAAGGTGGGGCTCTGTGATTTGATTGCTCACTAGTCATTACTACTGGGGCGCAACGATCGGGGCGAATCTTTCCCTGAAGTTGTGTTGTGCACTCAATATTGCTGCATGGCAGGTGGAGCCGGATGAAGGATGTCCAACATGTCGGTGAAACAAAGTTGAATTGTTTCTAGCATTGCTATCAATCCTTTAGGATTTGTTTATATGTACGCATAATTTTGATGAAATTGTACTGTGATGCTATGAAGGTTTCAACTCTCGTTCCCGCAGGAAAAAAAGGTTTCAACTTAGGATTCATGTGTCTTGCCTCGAGATTATCTCGTTACAACATTCCATCCAATACAAATGAAATTACCATGGCTAATGCATCTCAATGCTTCGCAGATCAGCGCCAATATTCACATCACAACTGAAGACAAAGTTGTGAGAAGGTGTACAAATAAAGAAAAAAAATATAATTGATCGATGCTGTTCGTAGGCATGGCTCCATTTCCTTGGCACAGTGTTCATTGCTTGGCAGCTAGTTTCACCCAACTCTATAGCCAAAAAAGAGGTGTATGAAGGACACCATAATCCGGTCATTTTGTGCAGCTCCACTAAAATCGGGCGGACCATCCCTGTTTGCAAAGAATCCAGTCAGTGTGATTACAATAATAGTGGAACTAGATGATGAAACATAACACACATAAATAGAAGCCGATCACCTCTACGATCTCTCTTTAGGACTAACTTCTTGTTGGAGAAGATTAGGCACAGAGTTGGATGAGGAGGATAGCAAAACCAATCTCCCTTTCTGCAGTCCCACAGAAATGTAAAAACGTTGCCCCTGTGACATTTTGGTGGAACTGCACAAAACACTCTTCAGAAAAGTGATTTGTGCAGTTCACCAAAATGTTGCAATAGCAATGAGGTGAAAATGGATAGCCCTGTTTGCAAAAGGAGGTCGAAAGGAAACAATTACTGCCCAATAACACGAGTTGAAGACACAAACACCGACAAAAAAGAAGCATGTTCCATGTAAAAAGGGAAAGATAGCACATGGTGGTTTATCAAAAATGGTTTGAGGATGAGATTGCAAGATGGAAAGTACGCCGGCCGAGATATGATTTAAGCAAACAACTAAAGAAGATCCACATGCAGCAACATGGGAAGATGGGCAGTGGAGCAAGGCCGGAGGAAGCTGTACCTGAAGGTCGTCGGGATGTTACTAGGAGGGCGCCTGCGGCCAGGATCTGCCCATACTGCAGCAACGAGCAAGTGGCGAAGGCCCTACCACGCTGGAGCTTGGTCAGAGAGAACGACAGGTACCGCAGATCGGGACAAGCTGCCTCAACACCGTCGAACGGAGAGATGATGCACATCCTCCTTTTCCGCCGGCGGACGGGATGCGGCCGGATCACTGACCAACGCTGAGAGAGAGAGGCCATGGTGGCCTTGTGTGAGATGGTGTGACGAGAGGCAAACCCATTTTTCCATTTTCCCCACGACAATCGTTTTATATTCTAGGCGTGGTACCCGACCCTCCTTCGAGTAAACAACCGCTACACGCGTCAAATTATCACGTGGGCTGCCTTTTCGTACAGAAACGAACTCCACCGTGTACCCGCGTGGGTGTGGCCGGGAACGAGACTGAGTACGTGCGTCCTGCGTTCACTTCTTCTTTATGTGCAGGTATGTACATGGGTGGGTGTGAGAGAGATGGTTTGTGCGAAACAGAGGCAATGTGTTGTTGATATCTCAATCAGAAAACATAACATATGCAATGTGTGTGAAATGGAGTCATGGACGTGAGATATCGATGGAATTGAAAACAGGGATGAAGTGTGTGGCTGCGCGATCGATAAAGAGTGCCATCGAATTTGTGTTTTCCCACGTCAAAGATACAGGGCGGCTGGCCTACTGGAATTTGAGAGGGCAGAGGTGCAGTTCTTCTCCGTGGCATGGATACCTACCTACAATGTTCGACTATCGGTGTGTGTGTGTGTGGGGCAGGGGGTAGAGACCGGTCGATTAGTATATGTGTGGGGAAGGAGAGAGACCTAGCTATGTATTGAGGGAGATCGATCGACATCCATGGATATGTGTAGGAGAGGAATAAGGTTGGGAAAAAGACAAAGGTAGAGCGTCGGAGGGTTGGTGGTGGTGTGGCGTCTGACAAATGGTGGGAGAGGCCTGCTAGACAAACGGAGGGTATGAGTGCAATATCAATAAGAGAGGGCGGCGGATGTCTGTCTGTCTATGCACATGCGTGTGAGAGACGGGTCGGGAGGTATTCAAGGATGATGAGGGGAGAAGATATGGTCGTGGTAAGCATGCGTAACTACATAGGAAGATCAACCGTCGTGTGTCCGAGAAAAGGAGAGACATAACTAGCGAGGTAAGTGTATCGGTGCTCGGTGAAAACGAATTATAGTCGACCTGGCTATATGTAGGCAGATCAGTTCATATACACGCTTGCACGTGTTAGAAGAAAATAAGGTCCGGAGAGGCAGACAGGGGGAGACGGTGTGGCTCAGAGGTGGTGCGAGAGGCCTACCATGTCGAGGGGGGAGGAGTGTGCGAGCATGTGATTAATGAAAAGAGCGGCGGGAGTGTGCACCTGCGTGGAATCGTATTGGACATATGGGGGCATGGACGGTGAGAAGAGAAGAGGGGAAGTATATATGTGTTTGTTGTAGGCACACTTGGCTAGAGAGGTATATCGACCGGTGTGTGCCAGAAAGGAGCCGGGGGCCTACACACACCGCTGGTGGATGACCTAAAGAGAAATAATGAACGTGCGTGATGGAGGGGACACTAAGGGTGTGTGAGGGGGGCGGGCGTGTGCATGCACGATAGAAAGTTAGCGCTAGCTAGCTACAAATAGAAGAGGATCATGAAGGTGTAAAAGACGAACAAAGATCATAATTCATTATAAAAAAGTGGATACGGATACTTGAAGAAGATATCATAATGTAGAACATTGATTATAATTTGGGCTAATGTGTGGCTTTTGCAACTCAGGTCTAAATACTTGTCATAATGTAGGGGGCGGGGCACTATACTTTGTGTGATAAACACGGTGTACGTATGGAACATGGTTTAGATTATGAATATATAGTTAGTACATCAAATGTACTATTATTTGGAATCAACATCAAGTGTACTCAAAAAATAGAATTTGAGTTCACGTAGTACACATAGTTCATATCTATCTCTATAGTAATCATGTGGTGTGTTATTAAGGTAATACACGAATGATGGTTGAAGTTGGCAACAATCATGATTGTAGATTCTTATTGAAATAGAGAAACGAATTTAAATTTAGTTCGAATTGCAGCGGTAGTATAGACATTTGGAATGCACTAAAATGTTGGTATGAGTAGGTTACATGCATTATATAGCAAGCGAAAAAATTTAATCGGACATAACATGGATTCATACTCCCTCCTTCCATCTATATAGGGCGTAATGAGATTTTTAAGACCGCCTTTGACTATTGACAAGATTAATAGTACATGACATGCACAATGTGAAAATTGTATCATTGAAAGAACCTTTCACAGACGAAGTTAACGGTGTGCTTTGTGTAAGTTGCATGTCATATATCATTGCTCTAATATTTGATCAAAGTTAGCATCGAAAAATGCATTAGGCCCTATATAGATGGAAGGAGGGAGTAGCTTTGAATAGCATTAGTATAGTAAAACGGGGCAAGTCTCTCTATGTGGTGTGAATAGTTTTATTTTTTTCATTTTCTTTTTGGTTGAGGGAAGTGCGAATTGATTTGGTACGTACAAGTACAATATTACTACACGTTAGGCTTGTCCCTAAAATTCAACCCGCTTCTTGTTATATCCCGAAAATTCAGATATCGTGCTCCCAAAACTGGCGCCTTCACAACCCGCGCCTTGCTATCCCGAAATTACAACGCGCGCGAAAACTCCCTCCAGCTGCCAAATCCCGACACGCGAAATCCCCCTTCTAACCCTGAGCCGAAAGGGCCGCTAGTCCAAATTGGTGGGGGAGGTACTTTTGTAACACACCCTACATTTTGGACAAGCGCGTCCCTAAGTCATGCTTCACCCCCTCCCATCGCCCCCTTTTCGCCATTCAAAATCCCAGGCCGCCATAACCTCTCCGCTCCAGCCACGAAACTCCACCCTCCTTCGTCCGCCATGTCACCCCTGCCTAGCCGGAGCCTCTTCCCCGACGACGTCGTCCACCGCAACAGCTCGACGTCCCTCGTCCACCTTCCCGGATGAGGATCCATCGTCCATCTCGCCGTCCCGCCGGTTCAGCCGCCCCGTCCTCCACCTCCAAGGAGCTGCTTCAACGATCGCCTCGTCTATCGCGGCTGCTCCATCCCCAAAGCGCCGCCTTAACCTGCTCTACCGGAACCGCAACATCCTCACCGACTCCTCGGACGAAGCCGAGGCCTACTCGGCGCCACCAAAGAGGTTGTACACTCATCGCATCACACCTTCTCCTTAACTCGACCTCCCGGCGCCAACGGTGCTCCATCCCGCACCCCCATGGAGCGGCTACCTTGAAGCTGGTGCTGCAGGCGACATCTCCATGGCGGCTCTCCCCTAGTGCGAGGCCCCTTCGGCGGCGGCGTCCATACCAGCCGGATCTGCTGCTGCTGCTCCAGCTCTCGCTCGATCTCTCACTCGCCCAGCTGCTGTTGCTGCTCTCTCCCTCGCTCATGCTGCTGCTCTGCTCCGATTAAGCCACACTTCAGTCGACTGAATCG
>NC_041385.1:246906541-246963758 GCF_002162155.2 Triticum dicoccoides
AGGAAGAACCACCCGCAGCAGGGACGAGGGCTCGCCGGAGAGGTACCCTACTATCTATCTTAGGGTTTAGGGTGGGGGCAGGGGGCCTAGAGGGCTGGCCGGGGTGGCGGTGGCGAGTTGTTTCGGGGCGGCGAGGCGGCGCTGGGGCCGGCGGTTCGGCCGGTGGTGGCTGGCGGCTCAGGGGGGTGCAGGTTGAAGATGAACTGCAGGCCCTCCCTAAACTACATGTCAAGTGCCTCTCTGCTACCATTGCATTCAGTTTTGACAGTAGCATTCAGATTCCACAGTAAATTTTTACCTCATCTGTTGTAGTCAGGTAGTTTTTGGTGATGTTAATTTTACATCCATTTTACATCATCTATTGGAGATGCTATTAGAATCCCACTTGAGATTGATGATGTCTGTCTTGTGCTGCTTCAGCCTTGACATCTTACGGCGCACCGGAGCTGCTCCAACGACAGAACGATCCATCACAACAGAGCAGTGCCCTGGACGCCGTCTACAGATTCCTTAGATCTTCCTCCACACCTCCGACAGCCACCTCTGCCTCAACTGCTTCAGCGACCAACCCAATGATGCTAAGGTCGACACGGCTACGGAAAAGAGGTTGTACACTTGTTGCATCACTTATTACTATACATTCACGTCGATTCATTAGGGCTATTTTGGTTCAACGGAAAAACATAGCAATAGGGAATTTTCCAATGGCACTCTACTATTCAATTATTCATGCATTTTGTTGAAAGGAATGAAGCAAAACATCCACCTGGACCTACTTTTCAAAATCCTATGCATGAAAACAAGACCAAGTGCATTAGTGCTAGAATAACATTCTAAGTGTACACGCTTTCATATGGTTTCACTTTTTTTGGCCATGTTTCTTTGCATTGCTCTGCTCTTCCAATTCCTGTAAACCAAACACCCAAGTTGATAGAAATCCTGTGTTTACAAATGCTCTATTTACCATGTGCATTTTCCTATCCTATTCTGGTGTTTTTCCTATCCCTGCGTTTTAAGAATCATGCAAGCCAAATGAGCCCTTACAAAATTACTTCAGTTACAGGTACGTGTCGAAGGGAACTTTGTGTGGTTTGTCCTTCTCCTGCCGCGACATCGTCCACCTCACCTGAGCTGCTCCATCGACAGAAGCATCCACCAAACCAGACATCACGACTCCTGACCGTCTTTCGCCGCCTCAGATCTCCTTCCCTGCCGCCGGCACCCACCGCAACGGCATCACCATCATCGACTCAGCAGATGAACCTGAGGAGTACACGGGTCCACAAAAGAGGTCACACTCTTTTGTTTCTGCTTATGTTATGCATTGCTTAAACTTACCTGCTACTTTATCGTCCTGTTCAGCTCTTGGACTCCCAAGTCAGGTCCAAATTAATGTTAAAACTTGAGTTCTAAATTAGTTGTGGGGCACATATCAAGGCAGCAATGAATAGTATGTCTGTCTAATATCTGGTTCACCTAGGGTATGCCTATGTTGTTCATCTTGGGTGGGAAACAAATAGTAAAGCAATCATCATCTGTCTTTTTATTAATTTAAAGCAATCATCAGCCTGCTATCATTATTTTTGGATCCATCCACTGGTTGTTACCATCACTCTAAATTTTTGCATGCTCTCCTTACATAATCTCACCATATTTTTTCATATGCATGTCAGATATTGTACACAGTCATGCTAAACATGTAGAGAAAAAGTGAAGAGTTTTGCGCGGCAATACAATGTCATGCAGACATCGCTCCGTGGTGGGTTCAATGGCAAACCCTCCCCACCCCTCTCCAGATTGTAATCCAGAGGAAGATATCTGTTCTGAGGCGGATTCAGACACCGCTGACCACTCCTATTTACCCCCCAAGGTGTTTGCTCTACCTTGGCATGATGATGTTAGTCATATCATGCATATGTTGCCTTGCAGTGCCTACTTTTGACATCATATATGTCATTTGCTTAGTTTAGACATGTTCTGTAATGCCACCTGTTTAGTTTCTATATCATATATGGGAATTATGTAGTCTCATGTCTTTTAGCCAGCCATAATATATGTGAAATGTGCAATGCCATCCTGTTTAACCAGGCATCATATATTTGAATGATATCTTGCCCATCCTTTTCTTCATTACATTTCCATTTGTGGACAATGTTTGTACATTAAACTACTCTTCCCGTGAATCAGCCATTTGGGTGGGAGATGGAAAAATCTGGAGTGAAAACAAGGCCTTCAGAGCAGACAGTGCTACATGTCGAAGCAGATCTCTTGTTGGGTCCCGATAGCTCCTCAGAGATGAATTCAGAGACAGATAACCAGTCCTATTCCCCAACTGAGGTGTATGCTCTAACTTGGCACGGTTATACTGCTCATATCATGCATACGGTGTCTTGCATTGCATAGTTTAGACATCATATACACAATATTCAACACCATGTTCTTAGTTCACACATCATATCGAATGCCCTCTGTATAGCATATAAATCACATATGTGAATTAAATGATGTGATCCTGATTACTTAGATAACATGTAGGTGAATTATGTGATGCGATCCTGTTTAGTTATTCATCATATCTTTGAATTATGTTATGCTATGCTATCCAGTTTAGATAGACATCATATATGTGAAATTATGTCATGCTATCCGTTTTAGTTAAACAATATACATGTCAACTATTTCATGCCCTCTTTTTTCCACACTATCTATTGCATCTGTCTCTCATACAATGTCTATACATTCAACTATGTTTCCTGTTTATCAGCCATTTGAATTGGAGTGGGTGATGCCAGTATCTAGCGGAATAAAAACACGGTCTTCAAATAAAACAGTGCTACTCTTGGTGGAGATAGCACCCCGGTTGTACATGCACAAGAACCAGCCCTACCGGAAATAACCCAAACTCTCGCAGATTGTACCCCTACTGCGATGGACAGAGAACCAGCTTCACCCAATCTAACCCCAACCCCAGCTGATAGTAACCCAGTTCCTGTTGACACAGCGCCATCTCCATCACAGAGCTCCCAAACAAGAGCAATTAGTAAGGCAGCTCCAATGCCCAAAGGGCCAGTACTATCACGGCGAACCCCAACTCCACCATTTAGTACGCCTATTCCTGTGGAGGAAGCACAACCAGCTAGTCGTAGTTTAGCATCTATCGCATTTGATGTTGTTAAATCGTATGTGCATATCTTCCCATCTTGGAAATATTATACTGAAGATGAAGGAAAATGCCAGTTGCAGGTGTTTGTCCAGGAGTTATGCGTAAGTAATGTTATTCATGGCAATTACTTTGCTTCGTCCCATACATCCTACCTCCATGATGGTTATAATACAGCAAATTTTCCCATTTTTCTCTATAGAGAAGGACCGATTTGGAAACTCAAGATGAGGTAACCTGTGCTAATACCTCTGCTATCTTCAAGAATGCTTGGTGGCAGTATCGGAATTACCTGAAGAAAACGTACTTCACCGGCAAAGAAACTCATCAAATTCCCTTACGTTCTCCTGAGACACATTTACTGGATGATGACTGGGAATGCCTTGTTCTATACTGGTCCCAAACCAAGAATGTGGTAAGGTCTATGAGCTCATTTTCTATTTTGAAGTATTATATTCTTGCGTCTTACTGTACTCTGTTCATGTAGAACAAGTGCCTAAACCTGAAGAACAACTGTTCTAATTTAAGATTCCATTGCTATCATAGTTCAAAAAAGCGCTAGGCGTTAATTGTGCGTTTTGCCACCACCTTGCGCTTTACTGACCAAAGCGCATGCTTATGCGCAGTTATGCACAGATTAAGCATAGTTATGCGCAATGCGTTTTGCCAACGCCTAGAGCCTAGGCGCGCTTAAGCGCTTGCTTAGGCGCGCCTTTTTTAACTATGATTGCTTTGCTCTTGTATCACTATACTTACTGATACAAACTTTTTTTTTAAATTGAAGGATCCAATCGAAACTCCAATGGCACAGCAGGTATGTTCACGCATGTTTCTTTAACAGGTTTGCTCTTATCAATAGCTCTTTTGATTTCAATTTCAATTGTGTATACAATTGACTTTAATATCATGCACATTACTAGCATCACAACAGATCCAATAGTGTTGTATATGTAGACCCGTGGTACCCATCTGAAATCTTGTTGTGCCGTGTAGTTTCCCACACTTTGTGTTCTTTCACTGCTGGTTTGTCTTGAACTGATATGATTTGAACTGTGTCTCTATTTTGATTTGGCAAGACAATGCAGTGACCATAGGACATAGATATATGTTTGTTTGATGCTTTTATTATGTACTAGTACTTGGCAATAGAAGACTTGGTAGTTTAATCCTGTCCACCTTACTAATGAACTGGTTCATCGAAATGAGTTTCATATACTAGTACATGCTAAACTTGTTATGTGTCTGCTTGTTTCTTCTTTTAGAATGCTGATAGAATATTGGGGAAGAGTGCCTTATTAAGCAATGGTAAAGGAAGTAATGCAGATAAGGTTCAGGATAGTGACACATCCTTGTTGGTCTCCAACAAAGCTGATAAAACAGCTAAGGAAGACTATCTTGAAGACAGCGAGACAACCCCAAAGTCCTGTCTTGGTTTAGTGTTCGAGTTACTGGCCACTACCGCTTGCACAAGCTATCCAAACTCACTGTGTGAATCAGTTCGGTTTCTTGAGTCTCAACTACAAGCTGAAAGACATCGATCAGTTGTGCTGCGACAAGAAGCGGAAGGACTGCGGAAGTCCCTGGAGCATTCAGATGCATACTTTCTGGTGCAACAGCAAGCGTTGGAGGATTTTAAAACCAAACAGGACAAAGCTAATCAGCTTGCTAAGCTTATTGCCAGCATGGTGGATACCCAGGATAACGTTTCTTGAGCTCTTCTGAAGTTGTTTCAGTTATGCTCTTGTTTTGCTGCCACATTTATTTGCACTGGTGGCCAATTTTGACAGCCAGTGTATGTAATATGCTGCTTTGTTCCCTATATTTGCATTGGTGGCGAACTTTGATGCCCAGTGGATGTAATTTGTGTAATAGCGGTAATAGGCTAGCCTTAATTGCTTGCTTATTTATTTCCTTATTGTCTTGTTTAGTTGTTTGCTTGTAGTCACTGCAGTTCTTTTTTTGTGTTTTTCTAGTAGCCACAATAGCCTATTTTTGGTAACTAGGCCAAAATAATCATGGCAACACACGGGCTGTTGTAACCATGGGCCTCCTCCAGGCCGTATGATCCATGGGCCTTCGTACGGCCGTAGGATCCATTGGCCTTCTATACAGGCCGTAGGATCCATCGGCCTTCTATACGTGCCTTAGGGTCCATGGGCCTTCTACGGGCCGTAGGGTCCATGGGCCTTCTACGGGCCATACGACCCATGGGCCTTCTACGGGCCGTAGATCCATGGGCCTCATACGGGCCGTAGATCCAAAGGGCCTTCTACGGGGCGTATCATCATTTTGCCAATCATGGGCAGTACAATTCGTGGACCATAACGGGCCGTTAATAGGCCGTATTTGATAACTCTATGAAAACAGCCCAACAATTTTTTTTGACATGAAAACGGCCCAACGTATTAATGGTCCGCAAACGGGCCGACTGTAACGACGGGCTGAATTTGGCCCACAAGCAGAAAATGATAGTAACGGGTCATATGTAACCGAATGCTGCAAATGAGCCGAAGAATCAATGGGCCCTGAGAAGGCCGAAAGATAACTTGGGCTGGAAACGGCCCAATAGAATAACAGGCCGTTAACGGGTATAAAGTGATACACTGTTCATTACGGGCCAGTTTCACCACGGGTCGTTAATGGGCCAAGAGTTACAAAGGGCCTCATATGGGCCGAAAGAAGTCATGGGCCACACATGGGCCGGAAATTAAAACGGGCTGGAATCATATTGGACGGCCCAGATGACGCTACTGGGCCTAATTCGGATAGGGCGTAACGGGCCCTGGGTTAGCAGGTTGTAAATGGGCTATATGCGAACATGCCGTTAACAGGCTTTCCGTGGGCCGACCCGCCACCTTTTGACCAAGTCAAACGGGCCGGCCTTTTCACAGGAATGGGCCTCTGTTGGGCTATTCCACGTGTCGCCATATCATAGGCGCCTTTGGTCTAATGAGCGGATGACATCTGTCCCAACGGTGAGCCGACACGTGTTTCCTCCAGCCAATGATGATTTTACACGTGGAAAATCCCCATTGGTTGGGGCTGTTAACGGGTTATCGGATCCAAAACCCGACCCGATAGCTTAACGGCGCTCCGTTATGGTGGATGCCACGTGTCGGTCACCCTTGACGAAAGCACTTCTGTGACGCGCGATTTATCGTCATGGAAGTGGACACTTCCATGATGATAATTTTGGTAATGTCATGGAACACTTCTATGACAGGACAATTATGACTATCTTGATTCTGTCATATATTTGTCATGGATGTACATGCATGACAAAAAATGCGACCTACTGTGACAAACACGTATCATCACGGAAGTGTATTTTTTTGTAGTGCATGATATTTTACCCAGGTTCGGGCCCTCTCGATGGAGGTAAAACCCTACTTCCTGCTTGATTGATCTTGATGATATGAGTATTACAAGAGTTGATCTACCACGAGATCGTAGAGGCTAAACCCTAGAAGCTAGCCTATGATGATTATGATTGTTCCTCCATAGACCAAACCCTCCGGTTTATATAGACATCGGAGGAGGCTAGGGTTACACAGAGTCGGCAACAAAGAAGGAGATCTAATATCCGGATCGCCAAGCTTGTCTTCCATGCAAAGGAGAGTCCCATCCGGACACGGGAGGAAGTCTTGAGTCTTGTATCTTCACTGTCCAACAGTCCGGCCAAAGTATATAGTCCGGCTGTCCAGATACCCCCTAATCCAGGACTCCCTCAATGAGCCCAAGAGTAAATGGGCTCTGAGTAGGCCGAAAGATAACATGGGCTGGAAACAGCCCAATGGAGTAACGGGCCATTAATGGGTATAAAGTGATACACTATTTATTATGGGCCAGTTTCACCACGGGCCGTTAATAGTTCGCGCCCTACTTTGTGCAGCCTGGCGAGGTCTCGCGCCGAACAGTCCTCCTCGGAGGATTCGCTAAGCTCAGATGCCCTGGAGAGCGAGACGCCTCCGGAGGCCCCTTCCCCGAAGCCTGGACGTGACACCGAGGTGTCGTCCCACTAGGGCCCAGACCAGGGAGGGCACACCTCTGTGGCCAGATACACGGGAGCAACGGTTCCCATAAACGTCGACGGCGGGGGTGATCTTAGATTTTGCCCGCAGCCGGACACGGTCCTGGAGACCTTTAAAGCTCCAGGATTGGGAGAGCAGCCCCCCTTGAAGGAGGGAGGCAAGCCTGCTCCGCCAGCAACCTCTGTCCAAGCAGAGCTGCAGGGTGGCCTATCGACAATGCTAAAGAATGCGTCCATCATCGATGAACACCGCGCCCTCATGGGTGCGGTGATTGAAAAGATTCAGTCTGCTGAGAGCGGACTGAATGAATCCTGCCTTAGCCTTATAAAAGGCTTTGTGGTATGTTTTTAGAAACCTTTGAAGATTGTCATAGTATGACCGGTAGCCCCTGATGCACTGTCCGGTGAGAGAAAGAGAGAATCGGACAGGGGATCAAATTTCTGCTTCGCAGGAGACTCGGTTGATGACATATATCTCTTTGTTTGAAAACAGGCGTCTGTAGCGACGACCGCCTCTCATACTGCGGAGGTGTCCGTACTAAAGCAGAGTCTGCATGGGCCGAAGAAGAACTTGGCCAAGTGAAGAAGCAGTTGGAGGTAAAGCAATGTATACTGAAACCTTTTGATAAGTTAAGCACAGATGAGTAGTTGTGCCCCGAAATTGAGGCACTGAAGAAGGCTGTGGCCGAAGCCGACAAGACGGCTGCCGTGGAGCAGGCTCTTCATGAGAAGCACGAGGCCAGGGTCATTGAAGTTGAACGAGAGCTCCAGGAGGCCGTGAAGAAAAGCGAGACCTTGGAGCAGAGTCTCGCAGGGAAAGAATCCGAACTCACCCAAGCTCGGGAAGCCGCAAATGATGCTCGGGAGGAAGCCCGAGGTGCTTTGAAGGACATTCAGGAGGCAAGGAGGATTGCGGCTAGTAAGGCTTTTTACTCAAAGTGATTTTTATATGGTAATAGGAGAAACTCTAAGTGACAAACTGAATTTTTGTTTCTCCAGGAGCGTTTGCGGACCTGCCACGCAGCATATTTGATGCTACCCAATTCTACCGGGCTGAAGAGAAGAAGTCTGCGGAGAAGCATTTCTGGTCGCAGTATTTGGCGCCGAATTATCCGGTGCCCTTTGTCGATCAGCTAAAACAGATGGTTGAACTGCACCAGGCGGCTAAACTAGCCATGAAGGACTTAGTTGTCCGGCTGTGGCCCGCTGAGCCAATTCCAAGCAGTTACTTTGGACTCATGAAGCGGATTGTTGGTGCTTGCCCTCGGCTCAAATTCATTAAGCGGTCGGTCTGTATAGAAGGTGCACGCATGGCATTTGCCCGTGCCAAGGTGCACTGGGGGAAGTTTGATGCTGAAAAGCTGATGATTGAGGGACCACCGGAGGGTAAGGAGCATCGCAAGCCCGAATTATATAATGAGGGTGTCCTGAAAGGAGCCCGCCTTGTGGCAGATCAGTGTACGAAAGACACTATATTTCCCTGAAGGCAGTCATGCTGTCCTTTGTAATGCGGGATACTAGCATTGTTATTATTTATGGCCTGTTATATGAAAGTTTTTTCTTCCTGTGCGGCCATTTAGTATATATAAATCCTGAGAGTTGGCCAGTCGTTGGCTTCTACCCCCACGTATAAAGTATGGGGGTGTTTGGGACATACCTGAACACTCTTTATCCCATTTTTGGGTCCCTGAAGGAGGTGTTCATCACCGCGAACCAGGCAATCAGACTATAGGGCTTTATCACTCTCACTTAGCCATAAGAATTCGAGTATGGTAGGCGCAACCCCTGATGTTCGGAAGATCGTACGAGGGGCTCTAACAACGCCTGATCGGAAGACCAATCCGTCGCACTCTGCATTTGTTATAGCATTATGCGGAATAAATCCTTAAAGATTTTACAACCTCTCGAACAGCTGACCAGCTCTCGCCGTATCATGACAGTCAGTTTTCGGCTTTCTCTACTGAGGTGCTCGTCTGGAAGAACCGGGACATAATCGTAGTAGTTCTCCCAGCACTACCTTAGCCGATGGAGCGGAACGTAAGGTACCAAAACATGGGAGCCGGGCAAACCCAACTAATGACCCAAGACATGATTCGGAGCTGATGCATACAGTGCTATAAGTTCGGGGTGCCGAGCGACCGAGAAGGTGGCCGGACTTTGTTGCCATATTATGAGTACAATGAAGCCCCTGGCATAATGGGGCATGACACTATGTGCGGGTGCCATCATGACGAAAAAAGCGTCAATGAGGAACGACGGCCGGTAAGTGTTATTTAAGTCTACGTGTTGTAGTGGAGTGACACGTCTATGCGTATGAGTACGGTTTATGCTATGAAAAGGGGTATGCTTGCGGAACCTGTCGTGGTCGGACGGGAGGAGGCTGTCTGCGGATCCAAAGTGTATCCGGACTGTCTCCTTGGGGGATACTTGTGTGTTCCCGCCTTGTGCGTCCGAGCTGATTCCGTGCCGCCAGTCCTGTTCTGCGCAAAATGAGCCTGCAAAGAAAAATGCTTAGAGGCAGTTGCATGTCATAGGGTGGTTGATCCGCGGGTGCCTGATCGGAGCCTGGTCGAGCCAGGCTATCATGTCGTAAAGTAGCTCGGACTCCTCTGTTGCTGTCCAGGGGGTTGGCTATCGAATCGAAGTTCGACAAACGAGCACAACTCGCTATTTCACCGGCGGTATAATCTCCACTCTCAGGGTGGAGTTCGGCCTTGACCATAATTGTGACCATGTCACGTGGGTTTGGCATGATGTGGTACCAGGTTGAGTCGAGCCAACGCGGTTCGTCCCGGTAGTATATAGTAGTTACTGTATAAGGGGACAATGCCGAAGACTTACTCTTCGGCATGGTGTTTGTTTGGTGATCTGAAGACAACCTCCAGAGTGGTGGGCCTGTAAAACTTGGCCTTTGCACCTGGAACGACATCTTTTAGAAGATGTTATTAATGGGTTTGATTCGCGAGCGGTCAGTACCTATCTGGTAAATTTTGTCCTGGCACAGCAAGTTTGGGCTGCTGTTTATGCCCATAGGGGCTCGTGTGAGGTGGAACCCACAAACTATTGGGTCGATGGTAAGTGCAATTAAATTGCCATGGTTGATATTGTCTGGACGGTCTATGTGATCGGGGATGATCGGCCGTATTTTTGTGCCGTGGGGTGACTTGTATTGTTGAGTCGGCATTTGGAGGAGTACACATTTGTTCCCTGGTTGGTTTGTGGAGGATTTTCCTTTGACCTCACAATGTTTGGTGGTGTGGGCTCCTCGTTGTTTGAGATCTCTTTTCATTGTTTCCGGCGCACGACCGGCCATTTTGTTTTGAGGATCCGACATTCTCTATTGGTATGCTTGGCCGCCATTCTGGGGGTACCATGGATTTGACATGGTTGGTCGAGTATGCTGCCCGGGCTGGATGGGCCTGAGTTGTTCTCTTTCCGCTGACCGGACTGGGGGCCGCGGAATCTGGCACCAACTACCTTGTCATGGGCGTCATCATTATTTTTGTGACGCTTATGTCTGTTGCGTCGAGGTTTATGGATGTTGCCTCGTGTTTCCTGCGTATTGCTCCGGACCGTGATGTATTGGCGTCGGGGTGTGGGCTTTAGGACCTCCTTCTCAAGTTTAGGTAGCAAATTGTGCATTAGGTATCCTTTGGTGGGGTAGTCGAGTCTGTATTCCTCGGCTGCCAGGACCTTAGTCCATCTGTCTATGAGCAGATCTTGGTCAGCTTGGAGTTGCTTCTTCTTCTTCTTTAGGTTTCTTTCAGTGGCCATAAGCCGTCGCTGGAAGCGAACCTGCTCTACGGGATCCTCAGGAACGCCGAATTCATCGTCGCCGAGGCTCACCTCGTCTTCGGAGGGAGGACTGTGGTTGTCCTCCTTTGAGTATCTGTTCGTCGCCTGTTCATCTGGGCTAATCTGCCCGTCTTCCTGTCCAGGTTGCTCGAAGGCAGGCTGATCGGGCTTGTATTCGTCTTCGGCACCATCCGGATTGTTTTCGTCTCCTGTGCCGGTACTGCCGTGGCGGGGCTTGAGCGGCACCGATGACGCCCATGCTTTGATTTCTTACTTGAGGGGTTATCCTCCATTGCCTCATCGCCATTGGTTTCTTTGGGAGTGTCCACCATATATATATATCATACGAGGAGGTGGCTATCCAGCGCCCCGCGGGCAGTGGTTCCTGTTCTTCTCCTACATTGACGTCCACACCGTCGATGTCTTCGGAGTCGAAGTCAAGCACGTCGGTCAAATCATCGACCGTTGGCAATGAAGTGGGTGGTGGGTGGGCAACGAATTTCCTCGTCGCCTGCTTCCCACTCTAGCCGGACATAGTTCGGCCAAGAGTCTCCTGACAAAGAGAGAGACTTTAATGAGTTCAGCATGTCGCCAAAGGGCGAGTGCTGGAAGATATCCGAAGTGGTGAACTCCATTACCGGAGCCCAACCAGATTCGGCAGGCTCGCGAGCGTGCGGTCTGGAACCTACAGCCGAACACGTGTCCGGAGGTCCGGCGACACAGACTTCCTTGGGGGTGGAGTCCGTGTTCGGCTCTACCGCCGATGAGTGTGCGACCTCCGGGGCGGGGTCTATCCACCCATCCTCGGACGACGCGATCTGCCCTGGATTTAGGTCCGGAGCTACTGCGGGTGCGATATCCTGAGTATTGTCCGACAGCAGGTCTAAGCCACGCTCGTCGTGACTGTTCGGCGCTCCTGGCATAGGCCCGAATCCGTCGAAGATCAAGTCTCCACGGATATCGGCCGTGTAGTTCGAGTTTCCGAACCTGACCCGATGGCCAGGGGCATAGCTGTCGATCTGCTCCAGATGGCCAAGCAAATTGGCCCGCAGTGCGAAGCCGCCGAACACGAAGATCTGTCCGAGGAGAAAAGTCTTACCCTGGACCGTGTTGTTGTTGATGATCGAAGGAGCCATCGAGCCTTGCAGCGATGACACAGAGGAACTCTCAATGAAAGCACTAATGTCGGTGTCAAAACCGGTGGATCTTGGGTAGGGGGTCCCGATCTATGCGTCTAATGCTAATGGTAATAGGAGGCAAGGGACGCGATGTTTTACCCAGGTTCGGGCCCTCTCGATGGAGGTAAAACCCTACTTCCTGCTTGATTGACCTTGATGATATGAGTATTACAAGAGTTGATCTACCACGAGATCGTAGAGGCTAAACCCTAGAAGCTAGCCTATGATGATTATGATTGTTCCTCCACAGACCAAACCCTCCGGTTTATATAGACATCGGAGGAGGCTAGGGTTACACAGAGTCAGTTACAAAGAAGGAGATCTAATATCCCGATCGCCAAGCTTGTCTTCCATGCAAAGGAGAGTCCCATCCGGACATGGGACGAAGTCTTGAGTCTTGTATCTTCACTATCCAACAGTCCGACCAAAGTATATAGTCCGGCTGTCCGGATACCCCTAATCCAGGACTCCCGCAGTAGCCCCTGAACCAGGCTTCAATGACGATGAGTCTGGCACGCAGTTTGTCTTCGGCATTGCAAGGTGGGTTCCATCTCCGGATACTCCAAAGTAAGTCTCGAACACTTAAATCGTGTCTGGATCTGCAAGACGATTTTCACATACTATCATAGAGAGAATGATATTCCACAAATGTAATTTGCTGACATCTTTAGATGACGTGTTATCACACCATGGTCGAGTCATTATTGAACCGTCTTCCCACAGCCAGCCTCCGCACATATTGCGAGGTGGTTTCCTCGGCACGTCTTGTCGAAGCAGAGATCGTGTTCCCCTTATCGCGGGTCTTTCATCAATACGGGCACGAGTAGCCCAATCGCACAGCTAATCACGGTGAGTGGGGAACGGGCGGGTTCCACCAGGCAAGTGGGGAGGCGCAAAAGTTTTTATTGCCTCTATAAAGAGATAAGGCCTCTTCTTCTTTACCCACGCCTTTCCCTTCCGCTCGTCCATTCCCCTTCACTTGAACCCTAGCACCCAAGCCCTCGTCTCCTCCTCCGAAAAGAGGTTCTCCGAAGATGTTCGGATCCGGAGCGGGAGGCAAATGGATGGCCTCTACCATCTGGGAGAAGGATATCAGGCCAGGTACCTGGCCAAGAAAATCGGCCACCGTCTTCCGATGGCAGGACAGATCGTCCCCAATCCGGAGCCCCATGAAAGGGTCGTGTTTCTTCCTCATTTTGTCCGCGGGCTCAGGTTTCCCCTTCACCCATTTGTTCGCGGCATCATGTATTATTACGGGATTGATTTTCATGATCTGTCCCCTAATTCTTTCCTTAACATCTCGATGTTTATCGTCGTGTGTGAGGACTTTCTCCGTATTTCTCCCCACTTCGGCTTATGGCTGAAGATCTTCAATGTGAAGCCCAAGGTGGTGAACGGCGAGCACGCTGAGTGCGGCAGCGCCATGGTGAGCAAGATGCCCAAGGTCACATGGCCGACGGGCACCTTCAATGATTCTGTCACGCCCAAGATGCGACCCTATCCTAAAGGAACTCGAAGGTCCCACCAAGGATAGAAGCGCATCTTGAAGACGCTTTTGCAAGGTGGATATCATTACATCAACATTACATAGTAGATGGGGATACATACATAAGGCATACAATGTCACACGAATACATCAATACAACATCAACTTACATAAGAGCACCATCCGACTACGGATGAAACACAAACAGAAACTCAAACGACATCCACCCTGCTAGCCCAGGCTGCCGACCTGGAACCTATCCCCTGATCGAAGAAGAAGCAGAAGAAGAACTCCAAAACAAGCAAACATCGCTCTCGCGTCATGATCATCGCAAAACCTGTACCTGCAACTGTTGTTGTAGTAATCTGTGAACCACGAGGACTCATCAATCCCATTACCATGGGTATCAAGACTAGCAAAGCTTAATGGGAAAGGAAGGGGTAAAGTGGTGAGTTTGCAGCAGCGGCTAAGCTTGATATGGTGGCTAACATACACAAATAAGAGCGAGAAGAGAGCAAGCGGAACGGTTGTGAAGCTAGCAATGATCAAGAAGTGATCCTGAACTCCTGCTTACGTCAAACATAACCCAAAATCGTGTTCACTTCCCGGACTCCGCCGAGAAGAGACCATCACGGCTACACACGCGGTTGATACGTTTTAATTCGGATCAGGTGTCAAGTTATCTACAACCAGACATTAACAAATTCCCATCTGCCACATAACCGCGGGCACGGCTCTCGAAAGTTTATACCCTGCAGGGGTGTCCCAACTTAGCCCATGATAAGCTCTCGTGATCAACGAAGGATATACCTTCTCCCAGGAAGACCCGATCAGTCTCGGAATCCCGGTTTACAAGACATTTCGACAATGGTAAAACAAGACCAGCAAAGCCGCCCGATGTGCCGACAAATCCCGATAGGAGCTGCACATATCTCGTTCTCAGGGCACACCGGATGAGCAAGACGTCGGGTTGGCATAGACCCTGGTTGCCCAGGGGGCGCCGGACATCGCTCAGGTTGGACCAACACTCGAAGGAGCACTGGCCCCGGGGGTAAAATAAAGATGACCCTCGGGCTCCGGAAACCCAAGGGAAAAAGGGCTAGGTGAGGCAAATGGTAAAACCAAGGTTGGGCCTTGCTGGGGGAGTTTTATTCAAAGCGAACTCTCAAGGGGGTCCCATAAATCACCCGACCGCGTAACGAACACAAAATCCGGGAACATAACACCAGTATGACGGAAACTAGGACGGCAAGAGTGGAACAAAACACCAGGCATAAGGCCGAGTCTTCCACCCTTTACCAAGTATATAGATGCATTAATTAAATAAGAGATATTGTGATATCCCAACATAATCCTGTGCACCATGGAGCAATCTTCAGCTTCACCTGCAACTAACAACACTATAAGAGGGGTTGAGCAAAGCGGTAACATAGCCAAGCAATGGTTTGCTAGGAAGGGTGAAAAGGTTAGAGGCTGACATGGCAAATTGGGAGGCTTGAAGAGCAAGCGATAGGTACCGCAGCATAGCGATAGAACGAAGCAACTAGCATAGCAATGATAGTAATGAGATCCAAGGTGATGGTCATCTTGCATGAAATCCCGCTAGGAAGAAGAACAAGTCCATGAAGAAGACGAACGGGCGTAGTCGAACGAATCCTCACAATCGCAACATTACCGGAACTAAGAAGCAACACCGGAAAGAAACAAACAACATGGTAAACCAACAAGCATAAACATGGCATGATGCACAATCAAGTATGATGCATGTCCGGTTTAAAGAGGCATGGCATGGCAATATGCACAAACAACACTACAAGTTAAGTGGAGCTGAATATGCAACGAGTTGCATATTGACAAAACTCCACATCAATTATTTAGTTCTCTCTCGTTTAGGAACACAATAATATTACATGTTGGTTAACATGGCAAGAGGTGAAGCATAATATAAACTACCTATCCAGGCAAGTTTAAATGAGGCCGGAAACAACAAATAACAATTCTGGTAAATCCTCATGTCATTTAGCAATTTAATGCAAACACAATTTTAAACATTTTAATTGTTGTTATCATGATGCAGATGACATATGCAAGTCTTATGCAATTTTATGAAAATGTTGACATGAGCATGTTATGAAGCATTTGTCACCGTGGTGGAAAGAAAGGGTGCCACGGCAACGAATTCGAAAATGATGCCATGGCAACATATCGATTCCGGTAGCCCATGGAGATACCAGTGCAAAAGGAAGTGTGACGTGAGCGAGTCATGCAAGATGGTGGGGTGCTCCCAGTTACCGGGTTCCCACGGGACGACGACATGGCAAATGAGGAGGAACGTGCACGAAGCAAACGGGCACGATGCAAACATATGGTTCATCTCATACAACATGCATTCATTCGCGAGCGTCGTCTCGGCGTTATACCTTCGAAGCGTGCGTTTCGGGGCGGTTCAAGCTCGGAGCGTAGAGGAATTAGACGTTCACGTGGCGGCGGTAGTGGAAGTAGTGGTACATGGCGACGGTAGAGGTACGCGCAATCTTGGCGACGGTAGTCATACATGTCCGGAGAGGAACTTGTCGTATCCATGTAGTCGAACTTGGCGTATCCAAAGAGTACTTGGTGAATCCACGTAGTCGTACATGTCCGGAGAGGAAATTGTCATATCCATGTAGTCGAACTTGGCGTATCCAAAGAGTACTTGGTGAATCCACGTAGTCGTACACAGGGTCATAGATGAACTTGACGTCCATGGAGTCGACGATGGTGGAACTTGACGCATCATCGTGTGTAGTCGTACTCGGTGTCCTCGGGGCATCGGTCGTAGTTGTGGTACTTGGGGTGCATCAACTGGTGACCAACAGTGTGCAGGAGGCAGAGAGGACTCTTGCGATCTTCCGATGAACGTGAACAGGAGGCATGGCAAAAGGAAGGGGAGACGGCCCCGACCCGTGGACCTGGCGTTTGACTGAATCGAGTCCACGAGGACGAGCGGGCGAGCTGCTGCTGCTGTTCGAGGCGAAGCAGGGGCGCGGTTCAGGCAAAATGGAGGCAGCAGCGGCGAGGCTTGGGGCTGGCGACGGAGATCCAGGCGAGGACGGGGTTCTCTGGCGAGGTGGCGATGGACTTGGGTTGCAGGAGCGTCAAGGCTTGAGTGATAAGCTGCTGCTGTTCGATGCAGCCTGGGGATGCAGAGGACGCCGGGAAGACGGGGATGAGAGCCCGGGTGCAGAGGTCGGGACAGCGCTTGGGGCTCGGGGTAGCGCGCAGCGGACGGAGCAACTCCGGTGGTGGCGCTCGGGCTGCAGGAGGCGAGCGAGGAGGAGAAGCAGGAGGGCGACGTCGAGCTTGGCGATGCATCTTGCCGGAGATGATGATGGGGAGGCGGTCATGGGATCGGGGACGATGCATCCGGGCGGCGGCGGCGGCTCGGGAGCCTCTCCCGATCGGGACGAGGATGGAGAGGGCCGAGCGAGTAGGTGGCGGCGCGAGGGACGCTGGCGGCGGGGCCGCGCACGAAGTGGTTCTCCTATGGGTGGCGGCGCATGGGAGATTGGCGGGGAGGCATGGGTGAGGTGGATCGTGAGGAGCGGGGCTCTGCTCCTCTCTGGCGGCGCAAGCAGGGAACGAGAGAGAGGGGATCGAGCTCTAGTTGCGCTGGAGGGAGGACGAGGGAGAGATGGAGATCGATGGGAGTGAGGAGGAGGTCGGGCTAGGGTTAGGATTAGATTGGCAGGCTGACCTGCTGGGAGGCCGAATTGGCCAGCTGGGCTTCTCTCTTCTTGATTTACAGAAAATAGAAAGAAAGAAAAGAGAGAAAAGAGAAGGTTAGAGAAAGGATCGGCACGGGGTTAATTTTCTCAGACTCAGAAAAATGAGTTTAATCCAAGAAAATAGGAGTGGGCATGGATGCAAGGTTTAGATTCAAAAACATTTGAATTTAATTCAAATGGGTGAATAGGAAGTGGAGGTTTGGAAGACCCAAAAATGTTGAGAATTTTAGAGGAGCCACAATAAATGGAGAAAGAATTGTTAGCAAAGTTTGAGGCAAGGAATTGAGATAGAAAATGCATGGAACTTAAACTGCAGGTGTGTTATGGTGATTCCAAAGTTAATGGAATATTTATAATAGCTCCCTAATATTGGGGGATATGTTATATAGAGAAGTCACCCTTCCCTCGATTTAAATGGATTGAAAAATCCATACAATTTTATTTAGATGAGTTTTTTAAAAACAGGTTGCATGATGACATGATGCAATGCACATGATGCAACGATGAATGCAACAAGCAAAACAAACACGCGGCGAAACTCAGAATAGCTGGAAGTCTTCTGGAGCATCGGTCTCGGGGCGTTACAACACTCCACCACTACGAGAGGATCTCGTCCCGAGATCTAGGATAGCACCGGAGGGAAAAGGAAGAGGAAGATAAGAGGTAAACTAAGTTGCTTCTTTGACGAACGAGTGAAACCACGAACCTTGAAAGGTTGAAAAGTTGAAAGAAAGAACACAACAGAGTTGAACACAATTGAGAGCACTCCAGTAGAAAAGAGAAGAAAACTTGATGAGATGAAAAGATATTGAAGAGATGATACAACACTCCGGTTAAATGGATAAGCCAGAAAAGAAGACGATCCTCACCAAACGAGGTGATGGGTGAAGAGCACAACATCACAATGCCTCCGTAACGAAAGAATAGAAGTTAGACCGTTGGGATAAAGGGACGGAGAAGAAAATGACAACTTTTGCCACAAGTGAACTTGGAAAGCATCCTTGCAAAGAAGAATTGAACGGAGTTGTTGGAAAATCAACAACGAGAAGCACAAGCTTGTTGTGGGCTTATGGAAAACATCTCGAGACTATGAGGTGACAACCGGCCACTAATGGAAACCATTGATTTGATTGAGAGCACCAAAGAGATGAAAAACTTCTTCACCGAGAGGATAGGAGAAAACTCGAATCATTGATAGCACCATAATTTAGCAATATCCCTTAGGGAAGGCTTTAGGTGAAATCTATACCCAAGATAACTCCAAAGAAGAGATTGATGGATTTAAAATACCTCATTCTTGACAACATGAGAATCGCGAAACCTGAATGGAAATTGCCAAGAATGATATAACACCACCTCAAAAGCTAAGGTAGAAAGATTGCACTTCGAAATGCAAGAAGAAGAATACTTGAACTCCCCAAAACAAAACGTGTGTTGAACACCATGTTTACTTTAGAGTGTAGCTTAGCGGGTCATAACTTTGAGAAAAATCTTGAAGAACAATTGAAGAATGAAAGGAATCCTTGATGAACCACCATGTAGAGCCTCCATGGAGAACTCCGGTAATAAAAAATGATGAGATAGGAATGAAGGATGAAAAGAATAAGACTAAAGCCTTGCGTTGATTTAGATGGAGCTTCGCGACGATAATGCACAAAACTTGGAACTCCGGAAAAGAAAAGATGAAGCATCTCGAACCGAGAAATGTGACATGATGAACAACTCTGGAAATAAAAAACTAGATTACTTGGATGAAACAATAATAAGAATTACGTTATGCCTATCCTTCACCAATTTAAATTGATGACAAGCAACAGATATGGCATACTACTTATTCTTGTAGAAAGGATTAAGAGAGATATAGCGTAAACTTGAGAAGGTATTGATGGAACCACCGGTGGGATTTGGAAACAACGAATATTTGATATGATAACGAAGGAAGTGAAAACTTGAACGAACCACCATAAGAATTGAAAATGGAAGTAGCAAAGGCACAATTCACCGGGAAGAATTTGAAAACGAATGATGATACTTGAGCGGATTTAGATACATGAGAACGAAGAGATCATGAACTGATTAGAGGATATTTGAACGATTCACCGGTAAGATTTGGAGAACGATAGCTACACGTTGAGAATGAAGAATTATGACATGATGGCCTTCGGAGGAAAGAAATTGAAACAACTCATGAAATACTCCGGATGGATGAAAAAGAATTGCACGATTGGAAACAATTTGATAGGATACCATCGAGCTAGCACCGCGAATCTTCGGGAGAACGGACAAGATTTTAAGAGAAATCCTTCTTCGGTCTTCAAATGTTGAGAATGATGATGAGAACCACCATGAATTGTTGAGATACTCTGGGAGAATTAAAAGAGGAAAGGTTGAGCCAAAGATGAAAAGAATTTGAAAACGACCTTGGAGAAGGCATGTGACTGATGAAAATTCATTCTTACGTCAAACTTCGAAAAGAATTTGGGAATAGCTCCGGGAAAATTAGAAGAGCCAGGTAAGATCCCGGGAAAAGACCTGTGGGTTAGGGCCCACTGAAGAGATAACACCCTTGAAATGATTACTTGAAAAGGAGATTGCACCGATTGAATTAAATGGATTGAATGAGGTAACAACCTCAAAATAGTTAGAATTGATGCGGAGTGGAAACACGAATCTTCAGAGATATCTTCAGAACTCCGAAACAATTGAATAGCAAGCGGGGAATGATTAAGAGATACACCGGCATACGCAAACACTTGAAACGAGGAAGGGAATATGATCAACACTGAAAACTTGACTTGAATCCACCGGAGAAGAAAAGAGAACGGAGGATGATGAACTTGAAACTGTTGAGCATCTTCATGGGAAATCACCGGATAAGAACATTGAAAGAAAAGAATGAAGAGACTTCCCACAAATAAAAGGATACATGATTAAGAAATCTAAGTCCTTGAAGAAAAAGGGTGGGAGGGCAGGAAAACAAAGGCAACCTGGGACGGATGAAACAAACACAGTTGAGAAAACTTAGAATTGATCTCGCGGATGGGGAGAATGATGGGATCATCTCGAAGAGAAGCGCACTGGTTGGAAAAGAATTAATATGACAACCTCAATGATCAAAAAGGATTAGTATTCACATAGCAATATGAGAACACCGTTTAGGAAAGGTATGGATTCAACATTTGACTTCAAAGCAACTCGAATACCACAAATAAAACAAAACAAGGGATTTGGCTTGCAGAATAAGCCCGAAACAAACATATGATAGAGATTTACCCAATCCCATATCATGCATCTGTCGGAAAGATATTCTAGGAGCTACTTGAATTCCCACCTGTAAACTCCCGAAACTTTCTGGTTATGCAATGTGGTGTTGGGGATACAGGGGAAGCAATATATATCTCACCCAAACTAACAATCCCTACATCCAGCTGTATCCATCCGTCAACACATAACCAAGAAAACTCCGGAAATCGTGTACCTCAACCTTCGAAAAGCATCTGTTATACGAGCTATGGCAATACTCCCGAACTCCCCAGTACTGGGTGGCGTCGAGGTTATCTCACCAACAACTGCATAATAGAGATTTTCGATGTCAGCAAAACTCAGGTATTCCAGAACTGCAACGATAAAATTATGACGACAACACCTTGGAGCTCAACTCCCCGGGACACTGCCACAATCCCTAAATGTCAGGAGGCACCAAGAACAATGTTCTCGTCATAAGAATATCGGAACGATCCCAAGATACCCGCGTGATCCTAAATTTTTTTTTTAGTAAAATTTGAGTAGAGGAAAGACAAAACATCTACGTCAGGAGTCCTCACCAGAGCGACGAAGGGGGCTGAGAAGTAAAAAGAATCCTACTCTCCGATATATATAATCCTAAGACTCAAATAGTTTTCTTCTAGACTCAACAATGACCAACAATCAAGGGGGCTCCTATGGTCGGTCGAGGCTCTGATACCAACTTGTCACGCCCAAGATGCGACCCTATCCTAAAGGAACTCGAAGGTCCCACCAAGGATAGAAGCGCATCTTGAAGACGCTTTTGCAAGGTGGATATCATTACATCAACATTACATAATAGATGGGGATACATACATAAGGCATACAATGTCACACGAATACATCAATACAACATCAACTTACATAAGAGCACCATCCGACTACGGATGAAACACAAACAGAAACTCAAACGACATCAACCCTGCTAGCCCAGGCTGCCGACCTGGAACCTATCCCCTGATCGAAGAAGAAGCAGAAGAAGAACTCCAAAACAAGCAAACATCGCTCTCGCGTCATGATCATCGCATAACCTGTACCTGCAACTGTTGTTGTAGTAATCTGTGAGCCACGAGGACTCAGCAATCCCATTACCATGGGTATCAAGACTAGCAAAGCTTAATGGGAAAGGAAGGGGTAAAGTGGTGAGGTTGCAGCAGCGGCTAAGCTTGATATGGTGGCTAACATACGCAAATAAGAGCGAGAAGAGATCAAGCGGAATGGTCGTAAAGCTAGCAATGATCAAGAAGTGATCCTGAACTTCTGCTTACGTCAAACATAACCCAAAACCATGTTCACTTCCCGGACTCCGCCGAGAAGAGACCATCACGGCTACACACGCGGTTGATGCGTTTTAATTCGTATCAGGTGTCAAGTTATCTACAACCGGACATTAACAAATTCTCATCTGCCACATAACCGCGGGCACGGCTCTCGAAAGTTTATACCCTGCAGGGGTGTCCCAACTTAGCCCATGATAAGCTCTCGCGATCAATGAAGGATATACCTTCTCCCAGGAAGACCCGGTCAGTCTCGGAATCCCGGTTTACAAGACATTTCGACAATGGTAAAACAAGACCAGCAAAGCCGCCCGATGTGCCGACAAATCCCGATAGGAGCTGCACATATCTCGTTCTCAGGGCACACCGGATGAGCAAGACGTCGGGTTGGCATAGACCCTGGTTGCCCAGGGGGCGCCGGACAATGCTCAGGTTGGACCAACACTCGAAGGAGCACTGGCCCGGGGGGGGGGTAAAATAAAGATGACCCTCGGGCTCCGGAAACCCAAGGGAAAAAGGGCTAGGTGAGGCAAATGGTAAAACCAAGGTTGGGCCTTGCTGGAGGAGTTTTATTCAAAGCGAACTGTCAAGGGGGTCCCATAAATAACCCGACCGCGTAAGGAACGCAAAATCCGAGAACATAACACCGGTATGACGGAAACTAGGGCGGCAAGAGTGGAACAAAACACCAGGCATTAGGCCGAGTCTTCCACCCTTTACCAAGTATATAGATGCATTAATTAAATAAGAGATATTGTGATATCCCAACATAATCCTGTGCACCATGGAGCAATCTTCAGCTTCACCTGCAACTAACAACGCTATAAGAGGGGCTGAGCAAAGCGGTAACATAGCCAAGCAATGGTTTGCTAGGAAGGGTGAAAAGGTTAGAGGCTGACATGGCAAATTGGGAGGCTTGAAGAGCAAGCGATAGGTAGCGCAGCATAGCGATAGAACGAAGCAACTAGCATAGCAATGATAGTAATGAGATCCAAGGTGATGGTCATCTTGCATGAAATCCCGCTAGGAAGAAGAACAAGTCCATGAAGAAGACGAACGGGCGTAGTCGAACGAATCCTCACAATCGCAACATTACCAGAACTAAGAAGCAACACCGGAAAGAAACAAACAACATGGTAAACCAACAAGCATAAACATGGCATGATGCACAATCAAGTATGATGCATGTCCGGTTTAAAGAGGCATGGCATGGCAATATGCACAAACAACACTACAAGTTAAGTGGAGCTGAATATGCAACGAGTTGCATATTGACAAAACTCCACATCAATTATTTAGTTCTCTCTCGTTTAGGAACACAATAATATTACATGTTGGTTAACATGGCAAGAGGTGAAGCATAATATAAACTACCTATCCAGGCATGTTTAAATGAGGCCGAAAACAACAAATAACAATTCCGGTAAATCCTCATGTCATTTAGCAATTTAATGCAAACACAATTTTAAACATTTTAATTGTTGTTATCATGATGCGGATGACATATGCAAGTCTTATGCAATTTTATGAAAATGTTGACATGAGCATGTTATGAAGCATTTGTCACCGTGGTGGAAAGAAAGGGTGCCACGGCAACGAATTCGAAAATGATGCCATGGCAACATATCGATTCCGGTAGCCCATGGAGATACCAGTGCAAAAGGAAGTGTGACGTGAGCGAGTCATGCAAGATGGTGGGGTGCTCCCAGTTACCGGGTTCCCACGGGACGGCGGCATGGCAAATGAGGAGGAACGTGCACGAAGCAAACGGGCACGGTGCAAACATATGGTTCATGTCATACAACATGCATTCATTCGCGGGCGTCGTCTCGGCGTTATACCTTCGAAGCGTGCGTTTCGGGGCGGTTCGAGCTCGGAGCGTAGAGGAAGTAGACTTTCCCGTGGCGGCGGTAGTGGAAGTAGTGGTACATGGCGACGGTAGTCGTACATGTCCGGAGAGGAACTTGTCGTATCCATGTAGTCGAACTTGGCGTATCCAAAGAGTACTTGGTGAATCCACGTAGTCATACACAGGGTCATAGAGGAACTTGACGTCCATGGAGTCGACGATGGTGGAACTTGACGCATCATCGTGTGTAGTCGTACTCGGTGTCCTCGGGGCATCGGTCGTAGTTGTGGTACTTGGGGTGCATCAACTGGTGACCAACAGTGTGCAGGAGGCAGAGAGGACTCTTGCGATCTTCCGGTGAACGTGAACAGGAGGCATGGCAAAAGGAAGGGGATACGGCCCCGACCCGTGGACCTGGCGTTTGACTGAATCGAGTCCATGAGGACGAGCGGGCGAGCTGCTGCAGCTGTTCGAGGCGAAGCAGGGGCGCGGTTCAGGCAAAATGGAGGCAGCAGCGGCGAGGCATGGGGCTGGCGACGGAGATCCAGGCGAGGACGGGGTTCTCTGGCGAGGTGGCGATGGACTTGGGTTGCAGGAGCGTCAAGGCTTGAGCGATGAGATGCTGCTGTTCGATGCAGCGAGGGGATGCAAAGGACGCCGGGAAGACGGGGATGAGAGCCCGGGTGCAGAGGTCGGGACAGCGCTTGGGGCTCGGGGTAGCGTGCAGCGGACGGAGCAACTCCGGTGGTGGCGCTCGGGCTGCAGGAGGTGAGCAAGGAGGAGAAGAAGGAGGGCGACGTTGAGCTTGGCGATGCATCTTGCCGGAGATGATGATTGGGAGGCGGTCATGGGATCGGGGACGATGCATCCGGGCGGCGGCGGCGGCTCGGGAGCCTCTCCCGATTGGGACGAGGATGGGGAGGGCCGAGTGAGTAGGTGGCGGCGCGAGGGACGCTGGCAGCGGGGTCGCGCACGAGATGGTTCTCCTATGGGTGGCGGCGCACGGGAGATTGGCGGGGAGGCATGGGCGAGGTGGATTGGGAGGAGCGGGGCTCTGCTCCTCTCTGGCGGCGCGAGCAGGGAAATGAGAGAGAGGGGATCGAGCGCTAGTGGCGCTGGAGGGAGGACGAGGGAGAGATGGAGATCGATGGGAGTGAGGAGGAGGTCGGGCTAGGGTTAGGATTAGATTGGCAGGCTGACCTGCTGGGAGGCCCAATTGGCCAGCTGGGCTTCTCTCTTCTTGATTTACAGAAAATAGAAAGAAAGAAAAGAGAGAAAAGAGAAGATTAGAGAAAGGATTGGCACGGGGTTAATTTTCTCAGACTCAGAAAAATGAGTTTAATCCAAGAAAATAGGAGTGGGCATGGATGCAAGGTTTAGATTCAAAAACATTTGAATTTAATTCAAATGGGTGAATAGGAAGTGGAGGTTTGGAAGACCCAAAAATCATAAGAATTTTAGAGGAGCCACAATAAATGGAGAAAGAATTGTTGGCAAAGTTTGAGGCAAGGAATTGAGATAGAAAATGCATGGAACTTAAACTGCAGGTGTGTTATGGTGATTCCAAAGTTAATGGAATATTTATAATAGCTCCCTAATATTGGGGGGATATGTTATATAGAGAAGTCACCCTTCCCTCGATTTAAATGGATTGAAAAATCCATACAATTTTATTTCGATGAGTTTTTTTAAAAAAGGGGTTGCATGATGACATGATGCAATGCACATGATGCAACGATGAATGCAACAAGCAAAACAAACAGGCGGCGAAACTCAGAATAGCTGGAAGTCTTCTGGAGCGTCGGTCTCGGGGCGTTACAGATTCCGTCAAGGAGTGGCAGCAGTAGTGGTTCTACATCACAGAGCCGTGCGGTAAAAAGTGGGTCGTTGCTCCTAAATTTAGATCCGGATCCCCCCTGCAGCTCACGTCCTGGCCCAAGAAGGGCCTGAACTGGTCCTCATCCGATGAGCTGTCGGAGCTCCAAACACGCGTCCAGAGCGTGGTAGACAAGGATGTCAAACTCATCAATGTAGTCCAGGTGATGTTAGTTCGCCTGGTTCTCCCTTGCCAGCATCGAGCTTGCAATTTGTGGGAATACGACCCGGCGGAGCACCAAACCCTACGGGAGCTCTACGGCTCTTCACACAAGGACATCTGGAAGGTGCTCTTCAAGTCCGGTAAACCGTGGCCGAGCTCCTCCGAGGACTGCGGGTATCAACTGTCCCACCCCGCAAGTCCGGTAAGTTATCGCTATGTTCTGTCTATCCATGTTTAGCTGGCATATCCTATAGGAGAAGCTTTATCCTGCTTCCTGTAATTATCCCAGGAATGGACGAAGAAGGTGGGGTGGATACACTGTCCGGCCCCGCTGCCGGAGGAACCGGCAGGACCTCTTCTGACGAAGATGCTGGTCCCAGCGCCTTACAAGGCGCTGAAGAAAGAGGCCTGCAAGAAGGCCAAGGAGACCCGGAGCGGCCTCCGTTGCTGCGGTGCTTCGGGCACAAAATCCAAAGACTCCAGCGCCCATCCTTCCTCCGAAGATGAAGAGGAGGAGGAAGAAGATGAGTCCTCCACGGGGGGAGGGAAGAAAAGGACGGCTTCCTCATCCCTGGAGGCCGAATCGCCAAAGAGGGGGAAAAGCTCCCTCCCGGAGGCGTCCACCATGGCTGCCAATAGCAGCCCGGAGTGGGATCCCAGGGCCCAACCCCTGGTAAAATTGTGAGTACACGAAATCCTAATACGCCTAAGCACCCAGGATTACTAAGGTGCAATATTTTAATTCGCGCCCTACTTTGTGCAGCCCGGCGAGTTCTCACGCCGAACAGTCCTCCTCGGAGGATTCGCTGAGCTCAGATGCCCTGGAGAGTGAGACGCCTCTGGAGGCCCCTTCCCCGATGCCTGGACGTGACACCGAGGTGTCGTCCCAGCAGGGCCCAGACCAGGGAGGGCACACCTCTGGGGCCGGATACACGGGAGCAACGGTTCCCATAAACGTCGACGGCGGGGGCGATCTTAGATTTGGCCCGTAGCCGGACACGGTCCTGGAGACCTTTAAAGCTCCAGGATCGGGCGAGCAGCCCCCCTTTAAGGAGGGAGGCAAGCCCGCTTCGCCAGCAACCTCTATCCAAGTAGAGCTGTAGGGTGGCCTATCGACAGCGCTAAAGAATGCGTCCATCGTCGATGAACACCGGCGCTCTCATGGGTGCGGTGATTGAAAAGATTAAGTCCGCAGAGAGCGGACTGAATGAATCCTGCCTTAGCCTTATAAAAGGCTTTGAGGTATGTTTTTAGAAACCTTTAAAGATTGTCATAGTATGACGGTAGCCCCTGATGCACTGTCTGGTGAGAGAAAGAGAGAACCGGACAGGGGATCAAATTTCCGCTTCGCAGGAGACTCGGTTGATGACATATATCTATTTGTTTGAAAATAGGCGCATGTAGCGACGACCGCCTCTCGTACTGCGAAGGTGTCCGGACTAAAGCAGAGTCTGCATGGGCGAAAGAAGAACTTGGCCAAGTGAAGAAGCAGTTGGAGGACAAGCAATGTATATCGAAACCTTTTGATAAGTTAAGCACAAATGAGTAGTTGTGCCTGATGAAAATACTTGTATTGTGTGCTCCAGGAGCAAATGCCAAAATTGAGGCACTGAAGAAGGCTGTGGCCGAAGCCGACAAGAAGGCCGCCGTGGAGCAGGCTCTTCGTGAGAAGCACGAGGCCAAGGTCATTGATGCTGAACGAGAGCTCCAGGAGGCCGTGAAGAAAAGCGAGACCTTGGAGCAGAGTCTCACAGGGAAAGAATCTGAACTCGCCCAAGCTCGCGAAGCCGCAAATGATGCTCGGGAGGAAGCCCGAGGTGCTCTGAAGGACATTCAGGAGGCAAGGAGGATTGCGGCTGGAAAGGCTTTTTACTCAAAGCGATTTTTATATGGTAATAGGAGAAACTCTAAGTGACAAACTGAATTTTTGTTTCTCCAGGAGCGTTTGCGGACCTGCCACGCAGCATATCTGATGCTACCCAATTCTACCGGGCTGAAGAGAAGAAGTCTGCGGATAAGCATTTCTGGTCGCAGTATTTGGCGCCGAATTATCCGGTGCCCTTTGTCGATCAGCTGAAACAGCTGGTCGAACTGCACCAGGCGGCCGAACTAGCCATGAAGGACTTAGTTGTCCGGCTGTGGCCCGCTGAGCCAATTCCAAGCAGTTACTTCGGACTCATGAAGCGGATTGTTGGTGCTTGCCCTTGGCTCAAAGTCATTAAGCGGTCGGACTGTATAGAAGGTGCACGCATGGCATTTGCCCGTGCCAAGGTGCACTGGGGGAAGTTTGATGCTGAAAAGCTGATGACTGAGGGACCACCGGAGGGTAAGCAGCATCGCAAGCCCGAATTATATTATGAGGGTGTCCTAAAAGGAGCCCTCCTTGTGGCGGATCAGTGTATGAAAGACACTATATTTCCCTGAAGGCAGTCATGCTGTCCTTTGTAATGCGGGATACTAGCATTCTTATTATTTATTGCCTGTTATATGAAAGTTTTTTCTTCCTGTGCGGCCATTTAGTATATATAAATCCTGAGAGTTGGCCAGTCGTCGGCTTCTTCCCCCACGTAGAAAGTATGGGGGTGTTCGGGACATACCTGAACACTCTTTATCCCATTTTTGGGTCCTTGAAGGAGGTGTTCATCACCGCAAACCAGGTAATCAAACTATAGGGCTTTATCACTCTCACTTAGCCATAGGAATTCGAGTATGGTAGGCGCAGCCCCTGGTGTTCGGAAGACCATACGAGGGGCTCTAACAATGCCTGATCGGAGGACCGATCCGTCGCACTCTGCATTTCAATAATTCCTTAAAGATTTTACAACCTCTCGAACAGCTGACCAGCTCTCGCCGTATCATGACAGTCAGTTTTCGGCTTTCTCTACTGAGGTGCTCATCCAGAAGAACCGGGACACAATCACAGTAGTTCTCCCAGCGCTACCTTATCCGATGGAGCGGAACGTAAGGTACCAAAACATGGGAGCCGGGCAAACCCAACTAATGACCCAAGACATGATTCGGAGCTGATGCATATAGTGCTATAAGTTCGGGGTGCCGAGCGACCGAGAAGGTGGCCGGACTTTGTTGCCATATTATGAGTACAATGAAGCCCCTGGCATAATGGGGCATGACACTATGTGCGGGTGCCGTTATGACAAAAAAAGCGTCAATGAGGAACGACGGCCGATAAGTGTTATTTAAGTCTATGTGTTGTAGTGGAGTGACACGTCTATGCGTATGAGTACGGTTTATGCTATGAAAAGGGGTATACTGGCGGAACCTGTCGTGGCCGGACGGGAGGAGGCTATGTGCCGATCCGAAGTGTATCCGGACTATCTCCTTGGGGGATACTTGTGTGTTCCCGCCTTGTGTGTCTGAGCTGATTCCGTGCCGCGAGTCTTGTTCTGCGCAAAAGTGAGCCTATAAAGAAAAATGCTTAGATGCAGTTGCATGTCATAGGGTGGTTGATCCGTGGGTGCCTGATCGGAGCCTGGTCGAGCCAGGCTATCACGCCGTAAAGTAGCTCGGACTCCTCTGTTGGTGTCCGGGGGGTTGGCTGTCGAATCAAAGTTCAATAAACATGCACAACTCGCTATCTCAACGGCGGTATAATTTCCACTCTCGGGGTGGAGTTTGGCCTTGCCCATAATTGTGACCATGTCACGTGGGTTTGGCATGATGTGGTACCATGTTGAGTCAAGCCAACGTGGTTCATCCCGGTAGTATATAGTAGTTACTGTATAAGGGGACAATGCCGAAGACTTACTCTTCGGCATGGTGTTTGTTTGGTGATCCGAAGACAACCTCCAGGGTGGTGGGCCTGTAAAACTTGGCCTTTGCACCTGGAACGACATCTTTTAGAAGATGTTATTAATGGGTTTGATCCGCGAGCGGTCAGTACCTATCTGGTAAATTTTGTCCTGGGGCAGCAAGTTTGGGCTGCTGTTTATGCCCATAGGGGCTCGTGTGAGGTGGAACCCGCAAACTATTGGGTCGATGGTAAGTGCAATTAAATTGCCATGGTTGATATTGTCCGGACGGTCTATGTGATCGGGGATGATCGGCCATATTTTTGTGCCGTGGGGTGACTTGTATTGTTGAGTCGGCATCCCGAGGAGTACACATTCGTTCCCTTGTTGGTTTGCGGAGGATTTTCGTTTGACCTCGCAATGTTTGGTGGTCTGGGCTCCTCGTTGTTTGATACCTCTTTTCATTGTTTCCGGTGCATGACCGGCCATTTTGTTTTGAGGATCCGGCATTCTCTATTGGTATGCTTGGCTGCCATTCTGGGGGTACCATGGATTTGACATGGTTGGTCGAGTATGCTGCCCGGGCTGGATGGGCCTGAGTTGTTCTCTTTCCGCTGACCGGACTGGGGGCCGCGGAATCCGGCACCAACTGCCTTGTCTTGGGCGTCATCATTATTTTTGTGACGCTTATGTCTGTTGCGTCGAGGTTTATGGATGTTGCCTCGCGTTTCCCGCGTATTGCTCCGGACCGTGATGTATTGGCGTCGGGGTGTGGGCTTTAGGACCTCCTTCTCATGTTTAGGTAGCAAATTGTGCTTTAGGTATCCTTTGGTGGGGCGGTCGAGTCTGTATTCCTCGGCTGCCAGGACATCAGTCCATCTGTCTGTGAGTAGATCTTGGTCAGCTTGGAGCTACTGCTGCTTCTTCTTCAGGTTTCTTGCAGTGGCCATAAGCCGTCGCTGGAAGCGAACCTGCTCTACGGGATCCTCAGGCATGCCGAATTCATCGTCGCCGAGGCTCACCTCGTCTTCGGAGGGAGGCATGTGGTTGTCCTCCTTCGAGTATCCGTTCGTTGTCTGTTCATCTGGGCTAATCTGCCCGTCTTCCTGTCCAGCTTGCTCGAAGGCAGGCTGATCGGGCTTGTATTCGTCTTTGGCACCATCTGGATTGTTTTCGTCTCCTGTGCCGGTACTGCCGTGGCGGGGCTTGGAGCGGCGCCGATGACACCCATGCTTTGATTTCTTCCTTGAGGGGTTATCCTCCATTGCCTCATCGCCATTGGTTTCTTTGGGAGTGTCCACCATATATATATCATATGAGGAGGTGGCTATCCAGCGCCCCACGGGCAGTGGTTCCTGTTCTTCTCCTACATTGTCGTCCACACTGTCGATGTCTTCAGAGTCGAAGTCAAGCACGTCGGTCAAATCATCGACCGTGGCAATGAAGTGGGTGGTGGGTGGGCAACGAATTTCCTCGTCGCCTGCTTCCCACTCTAGCCGGACATACTTCGGCCAAGAGTCTCCTGACAAAGAGAGAGACTTTAATGAGTTCAGCATGTCGCCAAAGGGCGAGTGCTGGAAGATATCCGCAGTGGTGAACTCCATTATTGGAGCCCAACCAGATTCGGCGGGCTCGGGAGCGTGCGGTCTGGAACCTACAGCCGGACACGTGTCCGGAGGTCCGGTGACATAGACTTCCTTGGGGGTGGAGTCCATGTTCGGCTCTACCGCCGATGAGTGTGCGACCTCCGGGGTGGGGTCTATCCACCCATCCTCGAACGACGCGACCTGCCCCGGATGTAGGTCCGGAGCTCCTGCGGGTGTGATATCCCGAGTATTGTCTGACAGCAGGTCTAAGCCATGCTCGTCGTGACTGTTCGGCGCTCCTGGCGTAGGCCCAAATCCGTCGAAGATCAAGTCTCCGCGGATATCGGCCGTGTAGTTCGAGTTTCCGAACCTGACCCGATGGCCAGGGGCGTAGCTGTCGATCTGCTCCAGATGGCCAAGCGAATTGGCCCGCAGTGCGAAGCCGCCGAACACGAAGATCTGTCCGGGGAGAAAAGTCTCACCCAGGACCGCGTTGTTGTTGATGATTGAAGGAGCCTTCGAGCCTTGCAGCGACGACACAGAGGAAATCTCAATGAAAGCACCAATGTCGGTGTCAAAACCGGCGAATCTCGAGTAGGGGGCCCCGATATGTGCGTCTAAGGCTAATGGTAATAGGAGGCAAGGGACACGATGTTTTACCCAGGTTAGGGCCCTCTCGATGGAGGTAAATCCCTACTTCCTGCTTGATTGATCTTGATGATATGAGTATTTCAAGAGTTGATCTACCACGAGATCGTAGAGGCTAAACCCTAGAAGCTAGCCTATGATGATTATGATTGTTCCTCCACAGACCAAACCCTCCGGTTTATATAGACACCGAAGGAGGCTAGGGTTACACAGAGTCCGTTACAAAGAAGGAGATCTAATATCCGGATCGCCAAGCTTGTCTTCCACGCAAAGGAGAGTCCCATCCGGACATGGGACGAAGTCTTGAGTCTTGTATCTTCACTGTCCAATAGTCCGGCCAAAGTATATAGTCTGGCTGTCCGGATACCCCCTAATCCAGGACTCCCTCAATGAGCCCAAGAGTTAATGGGCTCTGAGAAGGCCGAAAGATAACATGGGCTAGAAACGGCCCAACGGAATAACGGGCCGTTAATGGGTATAAAGTGATACACTATGAAGGAAATATGCCCTAGAGGGAATAATAAAGTTATTATTTGTTTCCTCATATCATGATAAATGTTTATTATTCATGCTAGAATTGTATTAACCGGAAACATGATACATGTGTGAATACATAGACAAACATAATGTCACTAGTATGCCTCTACTTGACTAGCTCATTAATCAAAGATGGTTATGTTTCCTAGCCATAGACATGTGTTGTCATTTGATCAACGGGATCACATCATTAGGAGAATGATGTCATTGACTTGACCCATTCCGTTAGCTTAGCACTTGATCGTTTAGTATGTTGCTATTGCTTTCTTCATGACTTGTACAAAGTTCCTATAACTATGAGATTATGCAACTCCCGTTTACCGGAGGAACACTTTGTGTTCTACCAAACGTCACAACATAACTGGGTGATTATAAAGGAGCTCTACAGGTGTCTCCGAAGGTACATGTTGAGTTGGCGTATTTCGAGATTAGGTTTTGTCACTCTGATTGTCGGAGAGGTATCTCTGGGCCCTCTCGGTAATGCACATCACTATAAGCCTTGCAAGCAATGTAGCTAATGAGTTAGTTACGGAATGATGCATTACGTAACGAGTAAAGAGACTTGCCGGTAACGAGATTGAACTAGGTATTGGATACCGACGATTGAATCTCGGGCAAGTAACATACCGATGACAAAGGGAATATATGTTGTTATGCGGTTTGACCGATAAAGATCTTCGTAGAATATGTAGGAGCCAATATGAGCATCCAGGTTCCGCTATTGCTTATTGACCGAGAATAGTTCTAGGTCATGTCTACATAGTTCTCGAACCCGTAGGGTCCGCACGCTTAACGTTACGATGACAGTTTTATTATGAGTTTATAAGTTTTGATGTACCGAAGGTTGTTCGGAGTCCCGGATGTGATCACGGACATGACGAGGAGTCTCAAAATGGTCGAGACATAAAGATTGATATATTGGAAGCCTATATTTGGATATCGGAATCGTTCCGGGTGAAATCGGGATTTTACCAGAGTACCGGGGGGTTACCGGAACCCTCCCGGGGGATAATGGGCCTACATGGGCCATGAGGGAGAAGAGGAGGGCCGGCCAGGGCAGGCCGCGCTCCCCCTCCCCCTAGTCCGAATAGGACAAGGAAGGGGGGGGGCGGCGCCCCCTTTCCTCTTTCCCCTCCCCCTTTCCTTCTCCACCAAGGCAAGAGGAGGGAGTCCTACTCCCAGTGGGAGTAGGACTCCTCCAGGCGCACCCCTAGGGGCCGGCCGCACCTCCCCGCTCCCTCCTTTATATACGGGGGCAGGGGGGCACCTCTAGACACACAAGTTGATCTTCGTGATCGTTCCTTAGCCGTGTGCGGTGCCCCCCTCCACCATATTCCACCTCGGTCATATCGTTGCGGTGCTTAGGCGAAGCCCTGCGTCGGTAGAACATCATCATCGTCACCACGCCGTCGTGCTGACGGAACTCATCCCCGACACCCTGCTGGATCGGATTCCAGGGATCGTCATCGAGCTAAACGTTTGCTGAACTCGAAGGTGCCGTACGTTCGGTGCTTGGATCGGTCGGATCGTGAAGACGTACGACTACATCAACCGCGTTGTCATAACGATTCCGCTTACGGTCTATGAGGGTACGTGGACTACACTCTCCCCTCTCGGTGCTATGCATCACCATGATCTTGTGTGTGCGTAGGAATTTTTTTGAAATTACTACATTCCCTAACAGTGGCATCCGAGCCTAGGTTTTATGCGTTGATGTTATATGCACGAGTAGAACACAAGTGAGTTGTGGGCGATACAAGTCATACTACTTACCAGCATGTCATACTTTGGTTCAGCGGTATTGTGAGATGAAGCGGCCCGGACCGACATTACGCGTACGCTTACGCGAGACTGGTTTCACCGTTACGAGCACTCGTGCTTAAAGGTGACTGGCGGGTGTCTGTCTCTCTCACTTTAGTTGAACCGAGTGTGGCTATGCCCGGTCCTTGCGAAGGTTAAAACAGCACTGACTTGACGAACTATCGTTGTGGTTTTGATGCGTAGGTAAGAACGGTTCTTGCTCAGCCCATAGCAGCCACGTAAAATTTGCAACAACAAAGTAGAGGACGTCTAACTTGTTTTTGCAGGGCATGTTGTGATGTGATATGGTCAAGACTTGATGCTATATTTTGTATGAGATGATCATGTTTTGTAACCAAGTTATCGGCAACTGGCAGGAGCCATATGGTTGTCGCTTTATTGTATGGAATGCAAACGCCCTGTAATTGCTTTACTTTATCACTAAGCGGTAGCGATAGTCGTAGAAGCAATAGATGGCATAACGACAACGATGCTACGATGGAGATAAGGGTGTCGCGCCGGTGATGATGGTGATCACGAGGTGCTTCGGAGATGGAGATCACAAGCACAAGATGATGATGGCCATATCATATCACTTATATTGATTGCATGTGATGTTTATCCTTTATGCATCTTATCTTGCTTTGATTGACGGTAGCATTTTAAGATGATCTCTCACTAAAATTATCAAGAAGTGTTCTCCCTAAGTATGCACCGTTGCGAAAGTTCTTCGTGCTGAGACACCACGTGATGATCGGGTGTGATAGGCTCTACGTTCAAATACAACGGGTGCAAAACAGTTGCACACGCAGAATACTCAGGTTAAACTTGACGAGCCTAGCATATACAGATATGGCCTCGGAACACGGAGACCGAAAGGTCGAACGTGAATCATATAGTAGATATGATCAACATAGTGATGTTCACCATTGAAACTACTCCATCTCACGTGATGATCGGACATGGTTTAGTTGATTTGGATCACGTGATCACTTAGATGACTAGAGAGATGTCTGTCCAAGTGGGAGTTCTTAAGTAGTATGATTAATTGAACTTAAATTTATCATGAACTTAGCACCTGATAGTATTTTGCTTATCTATGTTTGTTGTAGATAGATGGCTCATGTTGTTGTTCCATTGAATTTTAATGTGTTCCTTGATAAAGCAAAGTTGAAAGATGATGGTAGCAATTACACGGACTGGGTCCGTAACCTGAGGATTATCCTCATTGCTGCACAGAAGAATTACGTCCTGGAAGCACCGCTGGGTGCCAGGCCTGCTGCTGATGCAACTGACGATGTTAAGAACGTCTGGCAGAGCAAAGCTGATGACTACTCGATAGTTCAGTGTTCCATGCTTTACGGCTTGGAACCGGGTCTTCAACGACGTTTTGAACGTCATGGAGCATATGAGATGTTCCAGGAGTTGAAGTTAATATTTCAAGCAAATGCCCGGATTGAGAGATATGAAGTCTCCAATAAGTTCTATAGCTGTAAGATGGAGGAGAATAGTTCTGTCAGTGAACACATACTCAAAATGTCTGGGTATAATAATCACTGGATTCAACTGGGAGTTAATCTTCTTGATGATAGTGTTATTGACAGAATTCTTCAATCACTGCCACCAAGCTACAAGAGCTTCATGATGAACTATAATATGCAAGGGATGGACAAGACTATTCCCGAGCTCTTCGCAATGCTAAAAGCTGCGAAGGTAGAAATCAAGAAGGAGCATCAAGTGTTGATGGTTAATAAGACCACCAGTTTCAAGAAAAAGGGCAAAGGGAAGAAGAAGAGGAACTTCAAGAAGAACAGCAAAAAAGTTGCTGCTCAAGAGAAGAAACCCAAGTCTGGACCTAAGCCTGAGATTGGGTGCTTCTACTGCAAGCAGACTGGTCACTGGAAGCGGAACTGCCCCAAGTATTTGGCGGATAAGAAGGATGGCAAAGTGAACAAAGGTATATGTGATATACATGTTATTGATGTGTACCTTACTAATGCTCGCAGTAGTACCTGGGTATTTGATACTGGTTCTGTTGCTAATATTTGCAACTCAAAACAGGGACTACGGATTAAGCGAAGATTGGCTAAGGATGAGGTGACGATGCGCGTGGGAAATGGTTCCAAGTCGATGTGATCGCGGTTGGCACGCTACCTCTACATCTACCATCGGGATTAGTTTTAGACCTAGATAATTGTTATTTGGTGCCAGCATTGAGCATGAACATTATATCTGGATCTTGTTTGATGCGAGACGGTTATTCATTTAAATCAGAGAATAATGGTTGTTCTACTTATATGAGTAATATCTTTTATGGTCATGCACCCTTGAAGAGTGGTCTATTTTTATTGAATCTCGATAATAGTGATACACATATTCATAATTTTGAAGCCAAAAGATGCAGAGTTGATAATGATAGTGCAACTTATTTGTGGCACTGCCGTTTAGGTCATATCGGTGTAAAGCGCATGAACAAACTCCATACTGATGGACTTTTGGAATCACGTGATTATGAATCACTTGGTACTTGCGAACCGTGCCTCATGGGCAAGATGACTAAAACGCCGTTCTCCGGAACTATGGAGCGAGCAACTAATTTGTTGAAAATCATACATACTGATGTATGTGGTCCAATGAATATTGAGGCACGCGGCAGGTATCGTTATTTTATCACCTTCACAGATGATTTGAGCAGATATGGGTATATCTACTTAATGAAACACAAGTCTGAAACATTTGAAAAGTTCACAGAATTTCAGAGTGAAGTGGAAAATCATCGTAACAAGAAAATAAAATTTCTACGATCTGATCGTGGAGGAGAATATTTGAGTTACGAGTTTGGTTTACATTTGAAACAATGTGGAATAGTTTCGCAACTCACGCCACCCGGAACACCACAACGAAATGGTGTGTCCGAACGTCGTAATCGTACTTTACTAGATATGGTGCGATCTACAATGTCTCTTACTGATTTACCGCTGTCGTTTTGGGGTTATGCTTTAGAGACAGCCGCATTCACGTTAAATAGGGCACCATCAAAATCCGTTGAGACAACGCCTTATGAACTGTGGTTTGGCAAGAAACAAAAGTTGTCGTTTCTTAAAGTTTGGGGCTGCGATGCTTATGTGAAGAAACTTCAACCAGATAAGCTCGAACCCAAATCGGAGAAATGTGTCTTCATAGGATACACAAAAGAGACTATTGGGTACACCTTCTATCACAGATCTGAGGGCAAGATTTTCGTTGCTAAATTCGGATCCTTTCTAGAGAAGGAGTTTTTCTCTCGAAAGAAGTGAGTGGGAGGAAAGTAGAACTTGATGAGGTAACTGTACCTGCTCCCTTATTGGAAAGTAATCCATCACAAGAACCGGTTCCTGTGACAACTACACCAATTAGTGAGGAAGCTAATGATATTGATCTTGAAACTTCAGATCAAGTTTCTACTGAACCTCGTAGGTCTACCAAGTAAGGTCCGCACCAGAGTGGTACGGTAATCCTATTCTGGAAGTCATGTTACTTGACCATGGCGAACCTACGAACTATGAGGAAGCGATGATGAGCCCAGATTCGGCAAAATGGCTAGAAGCCATGAAATCTGTGATGGGATCCATGTATGAGAACAAAGTATGGACTTTGGTTGACTTGCCCGATGATCGGTAAGCCATTGAGAATAAATGGATTTTTAAGAAGACGACTGACGCTGATGGTAATGTAACTGTCTACAAAGCTCGACTTGTTGCGAAAGGTTTTCGACAAGTTCAAGGGGTTGACTACAATGAGACTTTCTCACCCGTAGCGATGCTTAAGTCTGTCCGAATCATGTTAGCAATTACTGCATTTTATGATTATGAAATTTGGCAAATGGATGTCAAAACTGCATTCTTGAATGGATTTCTGGAAGAAGAGTTGTATATGATGCAACCAGAAGGTTTTGTTGATCCAAAAGGCGCTAACAAAGTGTGCAAGCTCCAGTAATCCATTTATGGACTGGTGCAAGCCTGTCGGAGTTGGAATAAACGCTTTGATAGTGTGATCAAAGCATATGGTTTTATACAGACTTTTGGAGAAGCCTGTATTTACAAGAAAGTGAGTGGGAGCTCTATAGCATTTCTGATATTATATGTAGATGACATATTATTAATTGGAAATGATATAGAATTTCTGGATAGCATAAAGGGATACTTGAATAAAAGTTTTTCTATGAAAGACCTCGGTGAAGCTGCTTACATATTGGGAATCAAGATCTATAGAGATAGATCAAGACGCTTAATTGGACTTTCACAAAGCACATACCTTGATAAAGTCTTGAAAAAGTTCAAAATGGATCAGGCAAAGAAAGGGTTCTTGCCTGTATTACAAGGTGTGAAGTTGAGTCAGACTCAATGCCCGACCACAGTAGAAGATAGAGAGAAAATGAAAGATGTTCCCTATGCTTCAGCCATAGGCTCTATCATGTATGCAATGCTATGTACCAGACCTGACGTATGCTTAGCAATAAGCTTAGCAGGGAGGTACCAAAGTAATCCAGGAGTGGATCACTGGACAACGGTCAAGAACATCCTGAAATACCTGAAAAGGACTAAGGATATGTTTCTCGTTTATGGAGGTGACAAAGAGCTAGTCGTAAATGGTTACGTCGATGCAAGCTTTGACATTGATCCGGACAATTCTAAATCGCAAACCGGATATGTCTTTTTATTAAACGGTGGAGCTGTAAGTTGGTGCAGTTCTAAACAAAGCGTCGTGGTGGGATCTACATGCGAAGCGGAGTACATAGCTCCTTCGGAAGCAGCAAATGAAGGAGTCTGGATGAAGGAGTTCATTTTCGATCTAGGTGTCATACCTAGTGCATTGGGACCAATGAAGATCTTTTGTGACAATACTGGTGCAATTGCCTTGGCAAAGGAATCCAGATTTCACAAGAGGACCAAGAACATCAAGAGACGCTTCAATTCCATCCGGGACCAAGTCCAGGTGGGAGACATAGAGATTTGCAAGATACATACGGATCTGAATGTTGCAGACCCATTGACTAAGCCTCTTCCACGAGGAAAACATGATCAGCACCAAGACTCCATGGGTCTTAGAATCATTACTGTGTAATCTAGATTATTGACTCTAGTGCAAGTGGGAGACTGAAGCAAATATGCCCTAGAGGCAATAATAAAGTTATTATTTATTGCCTCATATCATGATAAATGTTTATTATTCATGCTAGAATTGTATTAACCGGAAACATGATACATGTGTGAATACATAGACAAACATAATGTCACTAGTATGCCTCTACTTGACTAGCTCATTAATCAAAGATGGTTATGTTTCCTAGCCATAGACATGTGTTGTCATTTGATTAATGGGATCACATCATTAGGAGAATGATGTGATTGACTTGACCCATTCCGTTAGCTTAGCACTTGATCGTTTAGTATGTTGCTATTGATTTCTTCATGACTTGTACAAAGTTCCTATAACTATGAGATTATGCAACTCCCGTTTACCGGAGGAACACTTTGTGTGCTACCAAACGTCACAACGTAACTGGGTGATTATAAAGGGTCTCTACAGGTGTCTCCGAAGGTACATGTTGAGTTGGCGTATTTCGAGATTAGGTTTTGTCACTCCGATTGTCGGAGAGGTATCTCTGGGCCCTCTCGGTAATGCACATCACTATAAGCCTTGCAAGCAATGTAGCTAATGAGTTAGTTACGGAATGATGCATTACGTAACGAGTAAAGAGACTTGCCGGTAACGAGATTGAACTAGGTATTGGATACCGACGATCGAATCTCGGGCAAGTAACATACCGATGACAAAGGGAACAACGTATGTTGTTATGCGGTTTGACCGATAAAGATCTTCGTAGAATATGTAGGAGCCAATATGAGCATCCAGGTTCCTCTATGGTTATTGACCGAGAATAGTTCTAGGTCATGTCTACATAGTTCTCGAGCCCGTAGGGTCCGCATGCTTAATGTTACGATGACAGTTTTATTATGAGTTTATAAGTTTTGATGTACCGAAGGTTGTTCGGAGTCCCGGATGTGATCACGAACATGACGAGGAGTCTCGAAATGGTCGAGACATAAAGATTGATATATTGGAAGCCTATATTTGGATATCAGAATCGTTCCGGGTGAAATCGGGATTTTACCGGAGTACTGGGGGGTTACCGGAACCCTCCCGGGGGATAATGGGCCTACATGGGCCATGAGGAAGAAGAGGAGGGCCGGCCGGAACCCCCCTTTCCTCTTTCCCCTCCCCCCTTTCCTTCTCCACCAAGGCAAGAGGGGGCAGTCCTACTCCCGGTGGGAGTAGGACTCCTCCAGGCGCACCCCTAGGGGCCGGCCTCACCTCCCCCTCCATCCTTTATATACGGGGGCAGGGGGCACCTCTAGAGACACAAGTTGATTTTCGTGATCGTTCCTTAGCCGTGTGCGGTGCCTCCCTCCACCATATTCCACCTCGGTCATATCGTTGCGGTGCTTAGGCGAAGCCCTGCGTCGGTAGAACATCATCATCTTCACCACGCCGTCGTGCTGACGGAACTCATCCCCGACACCCTGCTGGATCGGAGTCCGGGGATCGTCATCGAGCTGAACGTGTGCTGAACTCGGAGGTGTCGTACGTTCGGTGCTTGGATCGTTCGGATCATGAAGACGTACGACTACATCAACCGCGTTGTCATAATGCTTCTGCTTATGGTCTACGAGGGTACGTGGACTACACTCTCCCCTCTCGTTGCTATGCATCACCATGATCTTGCGTGTGCTTAGGAATTTTTTTGAAATTACTATGTTCCCTAACACACTATTCATTACGGGCCAGTTTCACCACGGGCCGTTAATGGGTATAAAGTGATACACTGTTCACCGCAGGCCAGTTTTACCACGGGCCGTTAATGGGCCAACAGTTACAAAGGGCCTCATATGGGCCGAAAGACGTCATGGGCCATACATGGGCCAGAAGTGAAAACGGGCTGGAATCATATTGGATGGCCCAGATGACGCTACTGGGCCTAATTCGGATAGGGCGTAATGGGCCTTGGGTTAGCGGACTGTAAATGGGCTATATGCGAACAGGCCGTTAACAGGATTTCCATGGGCCGGCCCGCCACCTTTTGACCAAGTCAAATGGGCCGGCCTTTTCACAGGAATGGGCCACTATTGGGCCGTGCCACGTGTCGACGTATCATAGGCGCCTTCTGTCCAATGAGTGGATGACATCTGTCCCAACGATGAGCCGACACATGTTTCCTCCAGCCAATGATGATTTTACACGTGGAAAATCCCCATTGGTCCGGGCTGTTAACGGGTTATCGGATCCAAAACCCGATAGCTTGACGGTGTTCCATTACGGTGGATGCCACGTGTCGATCACCCTTGATGAAAGCACTTCTGTGACGCGCGATTTATCGTCATGGAAGTGGACACTTCCGTGATGATAATTTTGGTAATGTCATGGAACACTTCTACGACAGCACATGCATGACTATCTTGATTCTGTCATAAAATTGTCATGGATGTACATGCATGACAAAAAACGCGACCTACTGTGACAAACACGTATCATCACGGAAGTGTATTTTTTTTGTAGTGTGTTGAGGTAAACTGGGAAATAAATTAAATGATACATCAATTTTTCGCAACAAAGGTCACATGAAAAAAGTATGCGGCATACTGATTAAAACACCAGATATCTGTATTTCATCTAATTGCACACACCTGGTACTGGCTCTAGAAGGAAAGGGTGATGGAGACATGTGTTTCACCTACGCACACCCTCGAATACTGCCTTGTCGAGCTTTGTTGGTAAAGGTCAATTTGGAAAGCCTTGAGAACACTAGTGATTCAACACATAAAAAAAATTATTGCTTACGGACTCCCTCTTTAGGAGTAGAGACTACCATAAAAATTAAGAATAAAAGCATGTGTTTGTTGTAATCATGTATCGTACAAATAGATGAAAAACCTTGTCTAAACTATTGATACTCTGCTAGCTTACAACAATTGTTGCCTCTAAAAATTAATTCCATATCTAGAAATGAATAGACAGTTGAAAACATCACATCGACAAACACATAAACCAAATCTCTTGATATTTAGTGGTGCGGAGTGGGGGTGTTAAGTAGAAAATCCTTTTGTACCTGGCAAGAGTTCAGCATAACTCTCACGACAACATTGTCGTTGCTCTAAAAAAAGTGTTGTAGCTTATGCAAGGCTCTCAGATTTTCTCTCTTACCTTTCATACTGCAGAATGATACATTTTAATGTACCTTGCCAAGCCAGGTTGGAGTGCATGCTGTATCATCGGCCAATCTGATCATGAGAAACAAATGCTTCAATTAGGTCACCTTCAATTAATTTAACTAAATAGAATAGATCACCTGAAGAAGAAGTAAAGTCAGTCTCCGCCATGGCAACTTTCACTTTGTAGGATATATCCGTCCCAGGAGGCCCGACAACATCCTCCTGACTGCAATTTTAAGCCATTGACACATAGCACCATGGTTCCCTGCAGAACCTGCTTGTCACTGTCGAGCACTACGATGCGTGCTGCTTACGTTCATAAGAGATAAAAAAGCATCATCTTATAGAAGAATATGATCTAAAGAAGATAAATAAAAAACTAGCAAAAAATTAAACCGGATTTCTTTGAGGAAAAATAAAAACCAGCTCTGAACTGTAGAGCATGTACAAATTGGTAAGAAAAATGGCCTCTGAATCTGCGGCAAACCACTTCACAGCCTTCACCCCAGCAGAGAGCCAAGTCTGAAGGTCCTCCAGATTATATTATGCTATCATATCATGCATTAGCCCATGAAATTTGCAGCTCTGTGGCTGAAAGTACAATCAAGTTCGAAGAATGATTATAACAAACGTTCTGAAAGTAATACCCAGTTACCCACTCGTGGATCCTTATCCTTATGTGATATGCTCATATGCATACTTGTTGTAGGAATAGGTAGCTTTTACTTCTTGTAGACACAGTGCATAGAATTTTCAGTTCTTCTGACTTTGATTTCCCTTAATTTTTCTACTTGCAAAAACTAAGAATAAGGGTAGCGATCTCAGCAACAACAGTGTACAAAATCAACCTTGGTACGTACATGTGCAAAATCAGATGCCATAGCATAATTAGGATCTGTAGGACCTGGACGTGGGCGATACAGGGCATCGTTGGAGGGACACGGATGGCACGGCGGCGAGCATGCCGGCGGCCGATCCACTCCCTTCCCTTCTAGCCCAGCACAGCTCCCTCCATGCCCACTCCGCAAGCAGCCGGAACTCAGGAAACCAGGATGGTAGGAGTGAGAGAGAGAGAAGAGATAGGGGAAGGGGAAAGGCTGCACCTCAAGCATGCCGGCGGCTTATCCAGAACCGCGATGCACGTGAGAAGGGAGGGTGGCGGCCTCCAGTGCCTCACCCCGACGAGAGCTTGGGGAGGCACCGCCTGCCATGGATTTGTCCGCTCTGCTCATCATCTCCTTCCCGTTTTCCAGATCGAAACACAAGAGGGGGCATAGTGGGGCAGCGGTGGGGGAAAGTGAGGAGAGGTGGTGGCGGGGCAGTGAAGGTTGAAACCCTAACGGCGGCCGGGCATGGGGTGGGGGTCTGGAGTGTTATCACGTGGGGGAATGGAGAGGTGGAGCTGCTCCTGCCGTCGCACTCGAAGAAGAGGTCGGCCCAGTGGAGCAGTAGGGGCGGCGGCAGAGAGGGAGATGGGGTGGCGGCGGTGGAGCGGGAGACGAGGGAGAGAGAGAGGTCGCAGCGGGAGCGGTGGATTGAGAGGAGCGGTGGCATGGCGTGCAGGGACGAATAGAAACTCGACGAAAAAAACCGACGTAACTAGGAGGTGGGATCATTACTGCGGGGGAATTGGGAGGTGGGAGGGAGGACGAAAAAAACGGGACGAAAATGGTGGGACGAAAATAAACCCGGAACGGAGACTACCAACTGAGACATTAGGAGTAGAGATGTGGGTCATCCCAAAAGTAATGTCTTAAATCATAGAAGAATTTTTTTCTTTTGTTGGTATGTGAAGCTAGGTGGTATGTATTTAGCAACAATATAATTAGCATAGTCAGCATACCAAGGTGTACTATGAGAAAATTTTATTGCAACTAATTTTTCATTAGGGAAGCTATCATTAATAGGTTGTGGGTCATTAAGAATATTTTCAAGTCTAGACAAGTTATCAGCTACGGGGTTCTCTGCTCCTTTCCTATCAGTGATATGCAAATCAAATTCCTGTAGCAGAAGAACTCACCTAATGAGTCTAGGTTTAGCATCTTTCTTTTCCATAAGATATTTTATAGCAGCATGATCGGTGTGAACAATTACTTTAGAATCAACAATGTAAGATCTGGATTTATCACAAGCAAACATCACTGCTAAGAATTCTTTTTCAGTAGTAGCATAGTTTCATTCAGTAGGTGGTTGAACAACAGGTGCAGTGATTAAGGATTTCTTTAGTGTTTCAAAGGCTTCCATGCAATCATCATCAAACACAAAGGGAATATCCTTTTGCAAAAGATTAGTAAGAGGCCTAGAAATTTTAGAAAAGTCTTTGATAAACATCCTATAGAAACCAACATGACCAAGGAAACTATGAATACCTTTGATATCTTTAGGACATGGCATCTTCTCAATTGCATCAACCTTGGATTTATCCACCTCAATGACTCTTTCAGAAATTTTGTGGCCCAAGACAATACCTTCATTAACCATAAAGTGGCACTTCTCCCAGTTCAAGACAAGATTTGTTTGTACACAACTCTGCAAAACTTGATCAAGATTGCTTAAACAATCATCAAAAGACTTCCCATAAATAGAAAAGTCATCCATGAAAATATCGACAATCTTTTTACAAAAATCAGAGAATATAGCAGTCATACACCTTTGAAAGGTAACAGGTGCATTACATAAACCGAAAGGCATACGTCTATAAGCAAATGTTCCAAAAGGACAAGTAAAAGTGGTCTTTTTTTGATCAGATTGTAAAACGGGTATTTGTGAAAAGCCAGAGTATCCATCAAGGAAGCAAAAATGTGTGTGCTTAGATAATCTTTCTAACATTTGATCGATAAAAGGTAGAGGGTAATGATCATTTCTAGTAGCTTTATTTAATTTTCTATAATCAATTACCATTTTGTAGCCCATGACAATTCTTTGTGGAATAAGCTCATTCTTATCATTAGGAACAACAGCAATACCTCCCTTCTTAGGGACACAATGAACAGGACTTAACATCTACTATCAGCTATAGGATAGATTTTACCTGCATCCAGAAGTTTCAGTATTTCCGTTCTTACCACTTCTTTCATTTTCGGGTTTAACCGATGTTGGTGATCAACAACGGGTTTAGCATCAGGTTCCACATTAATCTTATGCTGACATAGAGGGGACTAATGCCCTTAATATCATCAAGAGCATATCCAATAGCAGCCCTGTGCTTCCTTAGAACTTTCAATAATCTTTCTTCTTCATGTTATGAAAGGTTAGCACTAATACTAACAGGATATATCTTATTTTCATCAAGATAAGCATATTTCAAAGTGTCTGGTAATTGCTTTAGTTCAAACACAGGATCACCTTTAGGTGGAGGAGGACCTCCTAGAGTTTCAGTAGGCAGATTGTGTTTAAGCAAAGGTGGTTGTTGGAAAAAGATTCTATCTATTTCATTTCTTTCATGCATATGCAAATCATTTTCATGGTCTAGCAAATATTGTTCCAAAGGATCAGTAGGAGGCACAACAATAGAAGCAAGACCAATAATTTCATCCTTACTAGGGAAATCGTTCTTATGAGGTTGTTTACTAAACTTGGAAAAATTAAACTCATGAGATCGATCACCAAAGCTAACACCGACATTTTGTTTCTCACAATCTATTTTAGCATTAACGGTGTTCAAGAAAGGTCTACCAAATATAATGGGACAAAAGTCATCTTGTGGGGTGCTAAGAACAAGAAAATCAGTAGGGTATTTTATGTTCCCACACGAGACTTCGACATCTCTAAGAATCCCAATTGGTGATATAGTATCTCTATTAGCAAGTTTAATAGTAGCATCTATGTCTTCTATCTTAGCAGGTGCTAATTCATCTTTAATATCTTGATATAGGGAGAAAGAAATAGCACTTACACTAGCACCTAGGTCACATAACCCATGATAACAGTGATCTCCTATCTTAACTGAGACAACATGCATGCGAACAACTGGTCTATGTTTATCTTTTCCTTCAGGTTTGGCAATTCTAGAAGCTTCATCACAAAAGTAAATAACATGCCCATCAATATTATCAACTAAGAGATCTTTAACCATAGAAACACTAGGTTCAACTTTGATTTGTTCAGATGGTTTGGGTGTTCTAACATAACTTTTGTTAACCACAGTTGAAGCTTTAGCATGTTCCTTCATCCTAATAGGAAAAGGTGGTTTTTCAATATAAGTAGTGGGAACAACTGGATCAACATTGTAAATGATAGTTTCTTCTTTAGCTTTCAACGGTTCTTTAGTTTCTTCTTTAATTTGTGGTTGATATTTAAACCACTTCTCCTTAGGGAGATCAACATGAGTAGCAAAAGATTCACAAAAGGAAGCTACTATCTCAGAGTCAAGTCCATATTTAGTGCTAAACTTTCGAAAAGCATCGGTATTCATAAAAGATTTAACACAATCAAACTTAGGTTCAATACCTGACTCTTTACCTTCGTCGATTTCCCAATCTTCAGAGTTGCGTTTAATTCTTTCTAAAAGATCCCACCAGAATTCAATAGTCTTCTTCATAAAAGAACCAGTGCAAGAAGTATCGAGCATGGATTGATCATTACGAGAAAGCCGAGCATAAAAATTCAGAATAATAATTTATCTCGAGAGATCATGATTGGGGCATGGATATAACATTGACTTAAGCCTCTCCCAAGCTAGAGCGATACTTTCTCCTTCACGTGGCCAAAAATTATATATATAATTCCGATCACGATGAACTAGATTCATAGGATAAAATTTCTAATGAAATTCCAATTTCAAGTAGTTCCAGTTCCAAGATCCAATATCATCGCATAGCCTATACCATGTCAATGCTTTTCCATTAAAAGATAAAGGGAAAACGTTCTGCTTAGCTTCATCTCCGGGCAAACCTGCAAGCTTAAATAATCCACAAATTTCATCCACATATATCAAGTGCATATCAGGATGTTCGGTTCCATCTCCTGCATAAGGATTAGCTAGCAGTTGTTCTAACATACTCGAAGGAATTTCATATTCAATATTTTCAGTAGGTGCAGTAGGTTGAGGGGTAACTAATTGTGGTTCCAGTCGAGGTGAAGATACCCCGAACAAACCCCTCAAAGGATTGTTTTCCATAGTAGCAAGTGACAATAAATTTCAGCACATAGTAATGTTGTTTCCTTACCAATTTCCACTTACCAAGAGCGCTTCACTCCCCGGCAACGGCGCCCAAAAATTTTCTTGATGACCCACGAGTGTATGGGGTCAATTTTAGCTCTTATCGATAAGTAAGAGTGTCGAACCCAACGAGGAGCAGAAGGAAATGACAAGTGGTTTTCAGCAAGGTAATGTCTGCAAGTGCTAAAATTGTGAGTAGCGGAGTAGTTTGGTAGAAAGATAATTTGTAACGAGCAAGTAACAATTGTAGTAACAAAAGTGCAGCAAGGTAGCCCAATACTTTTGAGGCAAAGGACAGGCCAAAACGGTTTCTTATGATAAGCAAAGTGTTCTTGAGCGTACATGGGAATTCATCTAGTCACTTTCATCATGTTGGCTTAATTCGTGTTCGGTACTTTGATAATTTGATATGTGGGTGGACCGGTGCTTAGGTGTTGTTCTTACTTGAAAAAACCTCCTACTTATGATTAACCTTCTTGCAAGCATCCGCAACTATGAGAAAAGTATCAAGAATAAATTCTAACCATAGCATTAAACTTTTATCGGTCCCTTACGGAATAGCGCATAAACTGGGGTTTAAGCTTTTGTCACTCTCGCAACCCACCATCTAATAACTACTCCATAATGCTTTACCTTAGGCCCAAATAAGGTGAAGGGTCATGTAGTCGACGTTCAAATGACACCACTAAGAGAATGGCAACATACATACCATCAAAATATCAAACCCATATCAAGTTCACATGATTACTTGCAACATGATTTCTCCCGTGACCTCAAGAACGAAAGTAACTACTCACAAATGATAAACATGCTCAAGAACAGAGGGGTATTAAATATCATAATGGATCTGAACATATAATCTTCCACCAAATAAACCATATAGTAATCAACTACAAGATGTAATCAACACTACTAGTCACCCACGAGCACCAATCTATAGTTTTGATACAAAGATTGAACACAAGAGATGAACTAGGTTTTGAGAGGAGTTGGTGTTGTGAAGATGTTTATGAAGATAGCCCTCCCCAAGATGTGAGAGTTGTTAGTGATGATGATGACGATGATTTCCCCTTCGGGAGGGAAGTTCCCCCGACGGAATCGCTCCGCCGGAGGGCGAAAGTGCTCCTACCCAAGTTCCACCTCGAGGCAGCGGTGCTTTGTCCCGAATGTCCCTCCCCTTTTTTCTATGTCAAAATGACTTATATACCAGAAGAAGGGCACCAGAGGTGGCCCGAGGAGGGCAGCACCCACCAGGGCGCGCCCAGGTGGGTTGTGCCCACCTGGTGTCCCTCCTCTGGTACTTATTTGCTCCAATATTTATTAAATATTCCATAAAAACCCTCGGGGAGTTTCAACTCATTTGGAGTTGTGCAGAATAGGTAGCTTGACATAGCTTTTTCAGGTCTAGATTTCCAGCTGCCAGAATTCTCCCCCTTGGTGCATACCTTGCATATTATGAGAGAAAAGGCATTAGAATTACTCCAAAAAGCATTATTATACAATAAAACAACATAAATAATAGTAGATAAACATGATGCAAAATGGACGTATCAGTTGCGGCGGTGGAAAAGTGGTTTCGTGGCTCCCCTGGATGTTTTCAGGGTATAAGAGTATATATTGGCGAAGGAGCTAGGTCAGGAGACCTACAAGGGGCCCACGGGGTAGGGGGCGCGCCCTCCTTCCTCGTAGCCGCCTTGCTGCGTCCCCGACTTCATCTCCAACTCTTCTGGTTTCCTTCTAGTCCAAGAAAGATCATCGCGAAAGTTTCATTCCGTTTGGACTCCGTTTGGTATTCCTTTTCTGCGAAACTATAAAATAGGCAAAAAAACAGAAACTGGCACTGGGCTCTCGGTTAATAGGTTAGTCCCAAAAATAATATAAAATAGCATATTAATGCATATTAAACATCCAAAACAGATAATATAATAGCATGGAACAATAAAAAATTATAGATACATTGGAGATGTATCAAGCATCCCCAAGCTTAATTCCTGCTCGTCCTCGAGTAGGTAAATGATACAAACAGAATTTTTCATGTGGAATGCTACCTAACATATTTATCCATGTAATTTTCTTTATTGTGGCATGAATGTTCAGATTCAAAACAAAAGTTTAATATTGACATAAAATAATAATACTTCAAGCATACTAACAAAGCAATCATGTCTTCTCAAAATAACATGGCCAAAGAAAGCTATCCCTACAAAATCATATAGTCTGGCTATGCTCTATCTTCATCACACAAAATATTTAAATCCTGCAAAACCCTGATGACAAGCCAAGCAATTGTTTCATACTTTTGATGTTCTCAAACCTTTTCAATCTTCATGCAATACATAAGCGTGAGCCATGGATATAACACTAAGGTGGAATAGAATATGGTGGTTGTGGAGAAGACAAAAAGGAGAAGATAGTCTCACATCAACTAGACGTATCAACGGGCTAAGGAGATGCCCATCAATAGATATTAATGTGAGTGAGTAGGGATTTCCATGCAACGGATGCACTAGAGCTATAAGTGTATGAAACCTCAAAAAGAAACTAAGTGGGTGTCCATCCAACTCGCTTGCTCACGAAGACCTAGGGAATTTTGAGGAAGCCCATCACTGGAATATACAAGCCAAGTTCCATAATGAAAATTCCCACTAGTATATAAAAGTGACAAAATAGGAGACTCTCTATCATGAAGATCAATGTGGTACTTTGAAGCACAACTGTAGAAAAAGGATAGTAACATTGCCCCTTCTCTCTTTTTCTCTTATTTTTATTTATTTGGGCCTTCTCTTTTTTATGGCCTTTTTTCTTTTCTTTTTTTATTTTTCGCCCGGAGTCTCATCCCGACTTGTGGGGGCATCATAGTCTCCATCATCCTTTTCTCACATGGGACAATGCTCTAATAATGAAGATCATCACACTTTTATTTACTTACAACTCAAGAATTACAACTCAATACTTAGAACAAAAAATGACTCTATGTGAATGCCTCCGGCGGTGTACCGGGATGTGCAATGATTCAAGAGTCACATGTATGAAAGAATTATGAACGGTGGCTTTGCCACAAATACGATGCCCACTACATGATCATGCAAAGCAATATGACAATGATGGAGCGTGTCATAATAAACGGAACGGTGGAAAGTTGCATGGCAATATATCTCGGAATGGCTATGGAAATGCCATAATAGGTAGGTATGGTGGCTGTTTTGAGGAAGGTATGTGGTGGGTGTATGGTACCAGCGAAAGTTGCGCGACACTAGAGAGGCTAGCAATGGTGGAAGGGTGAGAGTGCGTATAATCCATGGACTCAACATTAGTCAAAAAGAACTCACATACTGTCGTGGATTTGTCACGGCAGATGTCCTTAGTGTGAGGACTTAGTCGTGAGGCCAACACATATATGTGGTAGCTTGAGAGCGGTTGAGTGGGACGAGAGACACGAGGGCTTTTACCCAGGTTCGGCCCCTCACGGTGGAGGTAAAAGCCTACATCCAGCTTCATTGATAATGATCATGGTGCTCACGATTACAAGGGTGCTCTTTCGCTACCTCTATCTCGAGCGCTATTGACTTGTCTGTCTAAAACCTGTCCCTCTTGGGGTGCCCTATCCCTCCTTATATAAGTTGGAGGTGCGGGTTACATGAGGAGTCCTTGTAGGACTAGGACTACTCTTATTAAAAGTGGAATCCTAGTCTTGCTTCCTTTATAAGGCAAAACTCCTTATTCCTTTCCTCTTAAGCCAGCCCGCCATACCATGAGCCGACCTTCTGGGCCTTGGACCTGATACGTCTCCAACGTATCTATAATTTTTGATTGCTCCATGCTATATTATCTACTGTTTCGAGCAACATTGGGCTTTATTTTCCACTTCTATATTATTTTTTGGGACTAACCTATTAACCGGAGGCCCAGCCCAGAATTGTGGTTTTATGCGTATTTCAGTGTTTCGAGGAAAAGGAATATCAGAGAGAGTCAAAACGGAACGAGATCAACTGGAGAAGTTATTTTTGGAAGGAAAGCAACCCAGGGAACTTGGAGTGCACGTCAAGGGAGATATGGGCTGCCCACGAGGGTGGGGGCAGGCCCACCCCCCTGGGCGCGCCCCCTGGCTCGTGGGGCCCCCGTAGCTCCTCTGACGTACCCCCTGCACCCATATATACTCTCGTACCCTAAAACTTCCAGAACGGAGATTAGATTAGAAGTTCCGCCACCGCAAGCCTCTGTAGCCACGAAAAACCAATCGGGGCCCTCTCCGGCACCCTGCCGGAGGGGACCATCATCACCAGTGGCCATGGAGGAGTATCCTGGAGGGGTCTTCATCACCATGAGGGCCAAGGACCAAAAGGTGGAGGCCATGGAGGAGGAAGCACAAGGGGGAGAACCTCTCCTCCTCTCTTCCGGTGGCGCCTGAGTGCCATCGGGAGGGGAATCATCACCACGGTGATCATCTCCATCAACATCACCATCATCATCACCATCCTCATATCTTTTACGCGGTCCACTCTCCCGCACCCCGCTGTAATCCCTACTTGAACATGGTGCTTTATGCCACATATTATGATCCAATGATGGGTTGCCATCCTATGATGTTTTGAGTAGATATCTTTTGTCTTTGGGTTGATTGATGATCTAGATTGGTATGAGTTGTATGTTTTACTTTGGTGCTGTCCTATGGTGCCCTCCGTGTCGTGCAAGCGTGAGGGGTTCCCGCTGTAGGGTGTTGCAACACGTTCATGATTCGCTTATAGTGGGTTGGTGAGTGAACAGAAGCACAAACCCGAGTAAGAGGGATTGTTGCGTATGGGAATAAAGAGGACTTGATGCTTTAATGCTATGGTTGGGTTTTACCTTAATGATCTTTAGTAGTTGCGTATGCTTGCTAGAGTTCCAATCATAAGTGCATATGATCCAAGTAGAGAAAGTATGTTAGCTTATGCCTCTCCCTCATATGAAACTGCAATGACGACTATTGGTCTTGTTAACAATTTCCTAGGACAATTCCGCACACCGATCCACCATTATTCCACACTAGCTATTTATATTATTTAGTATTATATTCTAAATTTATGATAACAGCACCTACTTTTATGTATTAGCTCTCCGATATCATACAAAGTTATCCTCTTCATGCCCACAACGAAGTTTTATTCCTTGTTGCTAGTTGGAAGCAAACGTCCGGTACACGTAGAGTCATATCAGTGGCAGATAGGGCTTGAGAGAATATTGATCTTACCTTTAGCTCCTTGTGGGTTCGACACTCCATACTTATCACTTCCACCTTTGGAAAGTGCTACGATTATTCCTTGCACTTGGGGATTATCAAGCTCTTTTCTGGCGCCGTTGCCGGGGAGCAATAGCGTGGGGTTGATATTCTCGTGTGTGCTTGTTTGCTTCCTTCACTAAGTAGATTTTGTTTTTGTTTAGTTGTGGGTGAAACATACAAAAAATTAAAAATGAAAATGCCAAAAAAAAATTTACTTGCCTTTCATGCCTAAAAAGTTTTTCAAAAAGAGAAGTGATTGGAAGCTTTTGCATTGAAGAAGTGAGGGTCGACCTTGAGCACTTGTGCTCATGCTCAAGGAAACAATGTAGAATTTTTCATGGAAGTTTCTCTGTAAATAATTATCCCCTTTTATATATTCCTTGTATTATAAAAATAATATGCCAAGCTTTGGTTTTAGGATGATTAGATTGCATGTTTACTATGTGCAAAACAAAAACAGAAACTTTCGCTGTAGTGCATGAATTTACATTTTTAATTGGAAGATCAAATGGTTCTGATTCTTTTTGAACATTACTTCTGTACAAATTTTTCAAATTTTAAAATTTAGTTTATAATTTTAGGAGTTACAGAAGTTTGGCAAACTTCCAGATTACTACAGACTGTTCTGTTTTTAACAGATTCTGTTTTGCGTGTGTTGTTTGCTTATTTCGATGAATCTATGAGTAGTATCGGAAGGTATCAACCATAGAGAAGTTGGATTACAGTAGATTTAACATCAATACAAATGAAGAATGAGTTCATTATAGTACCTAAAGGTAGTGATTTGCTTTATTACACTAACGGATCTCACAAAGTTTTTGTTTAAGTTCTTGTGAATGAAGTATTTGAAGAACGAGGAGTTACCGATGTGACAAGAATAAAGAGAGACAATAGTTCAAGCTTGGGGATTCCCAAGGCACCCCAAGTAAATATTTCAAAGGATACTCAAGCATCTAAGCTTGGGGATGCCCCGGTTGGCATCCCATCTTTCTTCTCCAACAAATATCGGTATACCTCGGTTTTTGTTTTGTTCACATGATTTGTGTCCTTTGTGTTTTTCCTTTTCTTCAAGAACCATGCTAGCATGAGATAGCCCTTCACTGATTTATAGAATAATTCATGTGCTTCACTTAAATCTTTTAAGTATGATCTTATAGAATTACTCTTTGTGCTTCACTTAAATCTTTTGAGTATGGTCTTATAGAATGCTTCATGTGCTTCACTTATACATTTTGAGCTTGGATATTGGTCAGTTGTAGAATGCTCCATGAACTTCACTTATACCTTTTGGAGTATGGATAATGCTATCATTTAAAGTGGGTTTGGAAGAGTGTCAACTTTAGGAATTAGTGATCCCACTATTTTGGAGGATGTTGAATCTTAGTGTGATATTTATGAAAGTGGATTTGGAAGAGTGTCAACTTTAGCTAGTAATGACTCCACTATTTTGGAAGAGGTTCCAATTGAGTATGAGCACAAAGTTTCTATCCATGATGCTACTGAAAATCATTTTGAGAGAGGAATACATGCTTGTAGGAGTTGTAATAATATCAAGTTTCCTCTCTATGTGCTTAAAGTTTTGAAGTTATACTTGTTTTGCCTTCCTATGCTAGTTGATTGTTGTTCTTATAAATTGTGTGCTCACAAAATCCCTAGGCATAGGAAGTGTGTTAGATTTAAATATGCTAGTCATATTCTTCAAGATTCTCTCTTTGTGTTTCAATTCTTATCTTTAAAGTGAGCATCATTGAAATCATCATGCCTAGCTAAAAGGCATTAAAGAAAAGCGCTTGTTGGGAGACAACCCAATATTTACCCTTACTGTTTTTGTGTGTTTACATGATTAAGCTATTGTAGTAACCATGTTTTATATCTTTTGTTTCAATAAAGTGCCAAGTAAGACCTTTGGGAAGACTCGGGTAAAAGTTAATGTGATCTTGCTGTAAAAAAACAGAAACTTTGCGCTCACGAGAATAGATGTCATTTTTTACATAAGAGTGGTTTTGAGTTGATTATTTTTTCAGAAGATTAATAGACAAATTCCTCACGTCGACCAATTTATTTCATAATTTTTGGAGTAGCAGAAGTATGGTTATTGTTCAGATCATTACAGACTGTTCTGTTTCTGACAGATTCTGTTTTCATTGCATAGTTTGCTTGTTTGCTAGTTTCTATGACTAATATTCCTCAATATAAATCATAGAAATGATATGGTACAGTAGGCATCGTGTGAGAACAATTTTGAACCTTGTCTTTGACAGTACCAAAGTGAATGGTTTGCTCTTTATCATACTAACCTATCTCACGAAGTTTGGTTAAGTTTTGTGTGATTGAAGTTTTCAAGTTTTGGGTGGGATATCGATATGAGGAGAATAAGGAGTGGAAAGGTCCTAAGCTTGGGGATTCCCAAGGCACCCCAAGGTAATATTCAAGGAAGACTCAAGCGCCTAAGCTTGGGGATGCCCCGGAAGGCATCCCCTCTTTCGTCTTCAAAACTATTGGTATACCTTACTCAGAGCTATATTTTTATTCGTCACATGATATGTGTTTTGCTTGGAGCGTCATTTTATTTTGTTAGTATTTGATTGCTGTTATTTAGAATAGTATTTTTCATTTTTAGTTTCAATAAAAATGTCAAGGATAGCCTTTACCATGCTTATTTTGCTAGTATACATGTTGCTGTTTGAAAACAGAAAGTTTACCGATGTTGCAAAACTTCCCTAGAAAAGCCAGAGCATGATATAATGTTGAAACCTTTTGCATAATAAGGTCTGATAAATTTACTACAGTGGGAATTTTCTTTCATAATTTTTGGAGTTAGGGAAGTATGATGAATCTTGCATTCTTTACAGACTATACTGTTTTGGCAGATTGCTGTTATGGTTGCATTGTTTGCATATGTTTGCTTGTTTAATGATTCTACTTGAGGATAGGAGTGTTAAATATGCAAAGGAATTTAGTATGCAATGTTGAATAAATTTTTTGGTAATTTGTTACAGTATAAAATGATAAGGTTTTGCATTGGTTTATACTAACCTATCTCATGAGTTCTTGTTGAGTTTGGTGTGTATGAAGCTTTTGAGATTTAGGAAACCGACGTATAAAAGGAATTAAGGAGACACAAAAGCTCAAGCTTGGGGATGCCCAAGGCATCCCAAGACATTATTTCAAGAAGTCTCAAGCATCTAAGCTTGGGGATGCCCCGGTAGGCATCCCACCTTTTCTCTTCAACAACTATCGGTTAGTATCGGTTGAACCTAAGTTTTTGCTTCTTCACATGAGTTGTGCTATCCTTGCAATGTCATTTTATTTTGTTTTGCTTGCTGTTTGAATAAAATCATTGGATCTGAAATATTGAATGAAAAAGAATCCTCCCATGGCTAGTTAGTAATTATTTGCCTACTCAGTGCCCTTCACTCAAATCTTTTGGAGTAGTTTGTCATTTACTCTTGTGCTTCACGTATATCCTATGAGTAAATGGGGGAATGAATTGAATGTCATAAATCTGATTTTTTTATATGTTTCATATGCTTATAACATGGTTAGTGATGACTTCACACATAGAAAGTATGAGGCATAAAAGTTGTTGAGAGTTGGCAACCATAGTTTTGGTCATTGTTGCAATTAATAGGAAGTAATAAGGAAAGAGAGGTTCACATACAAATATATTATCTTGGACATCTTTTATGATTGTGAAGCACTCATTAAGTATGACATGCTAAAATAGTTGACGTTGGACAAGGAAGACAACGTAATGGTTTATGTTTTCCGACATCTCAGTTAAAGTATATTGTCATTGACCTTCCAAACATGTTGAGCTTGCCCTTCTCCCCCATGCTAGCCAAATTCCTTGCACCATGTAGAGATACTACTTGTGCTTCCAAATATTCTTAAACCCGGTTTTGCCATGAGAGTCCACCATACCTACCTATGGATTGAGTAAGATCCTTCAAGTAAGTTGTCATCGGTGCAAGCAATAAAAATTGCTCTCTAAATATGCATGACTTATTAGTGCAGAGAAAATAAGCTTTGTACGAACTTGTTGTGGAAGTAATAAAAGCGACGGACTGCATAATAAAGGTCCACATACAAGGGGCAATATAAAGTGACGTTCTTTTGTATTAAGATTTTGTGCATCAACCCTAAACGTGCATGACAACATCTGCTTCCCTCTGCGAAGGGCCTATCTTTACTTTATGTTTTTACTTTATGCTTGAGTCAAGGTGATCCTCACCTTTCCCTTTTTCATTTTATCCTTTGGCAAGCTCCTCGTGTTTGAAAGATCATGATATATATATATATATATATATATATATATATATATATATATATATATATATATATATATATATATATATATAT